>NC_059111.1:11294375-11615000 GCF_020740685.1 Jaculus jaculus
GTATTACATTACAATATGATATTCTGGGCTGGAGAAATGGCTCAGCAGTTAAAAGCACTTGCTTGCAAAGCCTGCCAGCCCAGAGTTCAATAACCCAGTATCCACAGAAAGGCAGACACTCAAAGTGACACATGTCTGTAGATCATTTGCAGTGGCCAAGAGGCTTCCCACACTTTCTCTGTATCTCTCTTCCTCCCCCTCTTTCCTTCCCAGTCTCAATAAGTACAAAAAAAAAATTTTTTTTGTTATTTTTTAAAATTTATTTGAGAGCGACAGACAGAGAGAGAAAGGCAGCTGGGAGAGAAAGAGGCAACTGAGAGAGAGAGAATGGGCGCACCAGGGCCTCCAGCCACTGCAAACAAACTCCAGACGCATGCGCCCCCTTGTGCATCTGGCTAACGTGGGTCCTGGGGAATCGAGCCTCAAACCGGGGTCCTTAGGCTTCACAGGGAAGCGCTTAACCGCTAAGCCATCTCTCCAGCCCAATAAGTAAAAAATTTAAAAATAAATGAAATACACAAACTCTAAGTGAGGATGTGTCCTCCGATTTAATTGAAACCCTGACTTTGTTTTAAGCAAATATTATAGCAACTCCCAGGTTTCTGGCAGATTTCTGTGCCTGGCTGTCTTTAGGAAAACTTGTCCTGGATCATTATTAAGCCATATCATTTCTTGGATTTAACACTGTGGGGAGCACAAATGGGAAAAATGTCATGGGAACACAGGAGGAATTTCTGGCTGAGGAGAATGCAGTATCAAGCTTCACAGAAGGGCAATCTGAATCAAGCCTTGAACGAAATGGAAAACATTTCAGTGGTTGACATTTAAAGTGAAGGAAAGCAAAGGACCAGAAGTTTCCTTTGCCAGGATCCCAGGCAGGGTAAGTAGAGTAGTGAAAAGAAAGGGTGTGGTCAAACCATGGGGATCTTTTCTAGCTGGCTGCAGGCTTCCTCAGGAGACCAGGAACCAGCGCGTGGGCAAGGCTGCACTGTGCTGTCAGCTGGTAATTCGCCCGCCAGCTGTCCCCCGCAGAACTGAAGAGCAGAGCTGATTACATCAGCTGAAAACGCTGGGCCCTGGGCCTCAAGGCAGCACGAGGCCGCAGAACACAGAAGGGACAGATGAAGAAATAATTGCAAAGGAATCAACATTTGGCAACTCTTGGCGTGCAGAAGTTAAGGAGAGATGATGCAAATTTTACGTTCAAGTATCTGGCAGAACACTACTGAGATTAAAAAAAACAAAAAAACACCACAGGGCTCCCAGGCGAGGTGATGTTCACCTTTGGTACCAGGAGGATCGCCGTGAGTTCAAGGCCACCCTGAGACTACATAGTGAATTCCAGGTCGGCCTAGGCTACAGGGAGACCATACCTCGAAAAACAAAAACCAAAAAAAGCAAGATGCACAAAGGGCCACACATGCAGTGGCAGGAAGTCCAGATGCAACCACACTCTGGTCTGTCCCTTTCTGTCTGTCTGTGGACTCTCATTCTCTCTCTGTAAAATAAGTAAAACTATTTTTAAAATAAAATAAAATTTTTTCCGCCGGGTGTGATGGTGCACACCTTTATTCCCAGCACTCAGGGGACAGAGGTAGAAGGTTCACCTGAGATTACATAGTGAATTCTCGGTCAGCCTGGACTAGAGTGAAACTCTACCTCAAAAAAAACAGAATAAATAAATAAAAATAAAATAAAAATTTCTCAGTTTGCGACTTGGTGGTATAAAGGAAAAGAAATCTAGGGACAGAGCCTTAGAAAACTGGATGTTTTAGAGGCTGAGGCAGGAAGAGCTTGAATTCAAGGACAGTCAAAGCTAGTGAAACCCTATCTCAAAAAGAAATAAAAAAGGATCATAGTCTGGCATGGTGGTACGCGACTTTAATTCCAGCAATTGGGAGGCAGAGATAGGATTGCTGTGTTTGAGGACAGCCTGAGACTACAAAGTGAATTCCAGGTCAGCCTGGGCTAGAATAAGACCTTACCTCAAAAAGCCAAAAAATTAAATTAAAAAAGGGATCAAAATAAAAAAATGAAAAAGAGCCCAGCGTGGTGGCACACACCTTTAATCCCAGCACTCGGGAGGCAGAGGTAGGAGGATCGCCGTGAGTTCGGGGCCACCCTGAGACTCCATAATGAATTCCAGGTCAGCCTGGGCCACAGTGAGACCTTACCTCAAAAGCAAAAAACAAACAAACAAAAAAAAAAAAACAAAAAAAAATTGCAACTCTGTAATTGGCATGAAGATTCTTCATTGACAGACTCCGGGGAAGTGCCCACTGGGAGCAGAATGCAGCAAAAACCTGAAGACATAAACAAAGCACATCAGCCAGGGCCCAGGGGAAACCACAGAGGAGCTGGCGAGATGGGCAAGAGCGCTGCTCCCATGGCAAGCCTGACACCCTGTGCCAGGGTGACGGAGACAGACGCTGAGGACACTGAAAATACATCAGAGCAGAAATCCAGAAGCTGCTGAGGGCTCAGCACTGAAGCCGACTTAAAACACACGCACCGTGGCTCAGGGAACTTTGCGGAAGAGGGCCAGGAAGATTCTAAGAGCTACAGAGTGAGGGAATATCCAGAGGCATTGCCTCTCCCCCCCCCCCACCCCCCCCCCCCCCCCCCCCGCCCCACAATGACTGACTGCTGCTCTCACAACTCCTTACCCACAACAGCACTACGGTGAATACCAGCAATCCCACTGAGGAGGACCCTCAATGAAGTAGAGGCAGGGAGGAAGGGAATGATGGTACCAACAAAATGATATATCCATACAAAGTTTCTACTTAAAACAACAAAAACAACAAACTAGGGCTAGAGAGTTGTCTTAGAGGTTAAGCGCTTGCCTGTGAAGCCTAAGGAGCCCGGTTCGAGGCTCGATTCCCCAGGACCCATGGTAGCCAAATGCACATGAAAGCGCCCACACATCTGGAGTTCGTTTGCAGTGGCTGGAGGCCCTGGTGCACCCATTCTTTCTCTCTCTCTGCCTCTTTCTCTGTCTGTCTGTCGCCCTCAAATAAATAAAAATTAAAAAATAACTAGATTTTTCATTAAGAGTTGGAAAGGTGGCTTAATGGTTAAGGTGCTTGACTGCAAAGCATAATGACCAGGGTCTGATTCCCCAGTACCCACGTAAAACCAGATGCACAGAGTGGCGCATGCCTCTGGAGTTTGCAGCAGCTGGAGGCCCTGGCATGCCCATTCTTGATCTCTCTCCCTCCTTGAAAATAAATAAGTAAAATTATTATTATTATAATTATTACTTTTTGTTTTTTCAAGGTAGGGTTTCGATCTAATCCAGGCTGACCTGGAATTCACTATGTAGTCTCAGAGTGGCCTCAAACTCACAGATCCTCCTTCCTTAGCCTCTCAAGTGCTGGGATTAAAGGCATGTGTCACCATGCCCAACTAGAATATCTTTTTATTATTTTTTAAGAGAGAAAATGGGCACACCAGGGCCTTCAGCCATTGCAAATGAACTCCAGACACATGCAACCCCTTGTGCATGTCATATTGTGCCCTTGCGTTACTGTGTGCCTGGCTTACCTGTGATCTGGAGATTCAAACATGAGTTCTTAGACTTCATGGGCAAGTGCCTTAATTGCCAAGCCATCTCTCCAGCCCTAGTTTGTTTTTTTGTTGTTGTTGTTGTTTATTTTGTTTCTCAAGGTAGGGTCTTGCTCTAGCCCAGGCTGACCTAAAATTCACTATGAAGTCTCAAAGTGGCCTCAAACTCTCAGCAATCCTCCTACCTCTGCCTCCCAAGTGCTGGGATTAAAGGCATGCACCACCACACCCAGCTCAAATTTTTTTTTTTTTTTTGGTTTTTTTGAGGTAGGGTCTCACTCTGGTTCAGGCTGACCTGGAATTAACTCTATAGTCCCAGGGTGGCCTTGAACTCATGGTGATCCTCCTACCTCTGCCTCCCAAGTGCTGGGATTAAAGGCCTGCACCACCACACCGAGCTCAAAATATTTTTTAAAATAGATTTTTCATTAATGTTCATCCTCTCATGGCTGAGCCCACCTGCTTTTCTGAGGTCTAACTCAAAAATTGTAACTTTTGAGACTGGAGAGATGGCTTGGCAGTTAAAGCACTTGCCTGTGAAGCCCAAGGATCTAGGTTCGATTCCCCATTACACACATAAACCAGATACACAAGGTAGTGCATGCATCCGGAGTTCGTTTGTAGTGACTGGAGGTCCTGGCATGCCCATTCTCTCTCTCCCTCTCACCACCTCTCTCTCTCAAATAAGTAAATAGATATTTTTTAAAAATTGTAATTTTTGTGGGCTGGAGAGATGGCTTAGTGGTTGAGGCACTTGCCTGCGAAGCCTAAGGACCCAGGTTAGACTCCCCAAAACCCACATAAGCCAGATGCACATGGTGGCATATGCATCTGGAGTTCATTTGTGGTGGCGACAGGCCATGGTGTGCCCATTTTCATACTCTCTTATAAATAATAAATAAATATAAACATTTAGAAATTGTAGCTTTTGATAGCAAAAGTCTACCTCAAAAAAAAAAAAAAAGTAACTTTTCCTCCCTCCTTTCTTTGCTTTGGATTCCAGCCAAAATCCTAAGCATACTAGTTCTAACACTTTGGAGTTATAGGAAAAATTCTTTGCCTTAAAGTTTTTTTTTTACTTTTTATTTGTTATTATTATTATTATTTTTATTATTTAGATTTCGGATGTAGGGTCTCACTCTAGCCCAGGCTGACCTGAAATTCATTATGTAATCTCAGGGTGCCCTTGACCTCTCGGCAATCCTCCTACCTCTGCCTCTCTGGCTGGGATTAAATGTGTGTGCCACCACACCCGGCCTAGATTTTTCATTTATATTTAAAAACTTCAGGACTGGAGAGGTGGCTCATAGGTTCATGCACTTCCCTGCAAAGCCTAATGGCCCAAGTCTAATTCCCCAGTAACCACTAAAACCAGATATATAACATGGCTTGTGCACCTGAAGTGTTTGCAGCAACTGGAGGCCCTGGTATTCTCTCTCTCTGCTGGGCTTGGTGGCACATGACTTTAATCCCAGCACTCGGGAGGCAGAGGTAGGAGGAGAGCTGTGAGTTTGAGGCCAGCCTGAGACTACATAGTGAATTCCAGGTCAGCCTGGGCTAGAGCAAGACCTTACCTCAAAAAACCAAAAACCAGGCTGGAGAGATGGCTTAGCGGTTAAGCGCTTGCCTGTGAAGCCTAAGGACCCCGGTTCGAGGCTCGGTTCCCCAGGTCCCACGTTAGCCAGATGCACAAGGGGGCGCACGCGTCTGGAGTTCGTTTGCAGAGGCTGGAAGCCCTGGCGCGCCCATTCTCTCTCTCTCCCTCTTTCTGTCTTTCTCTCTGTGTCTGTCGCTCTCAAATAAATTTAAAAAAAAAAAAAAAAACCTTCAGTGTCCAATTCCAACTTACCATCTAAAACAAATGTGCAACCACACCTCCGGCTGCAATCACAAACCCTGCTTTGTGGCTCCATCTAGCCTGTAGTCCCTGACTGCGTTGTCTCCCCCCCACAATGCATTTTTCTTCAATTCACTGTGACCTCTGACCAGCTATATACCCAGTTCCCAATTACTCTTCAGACCCAACTCAAGAACTCTATAAAGTTCTTCCAGTCAGAGACTACTATCTCTCAGCTGAATTTCTGTATCTCTTATATGAGCCTCTGGCCTTCTACTAAATACTGTATTTTTGCATATGCAGGTGTGACTCAATGGTAAGTTTGAGGACTAAAGTCATCTCTCTTGTAGAGTTGAATCCCCAGGTCTGTGGTGTCTGTAGATGCTGTTGTAGACAGAGGTCTGGGAGATAATACCTTCATAATTACCACCTGCCCCTGCCGGGCTAAGTCCTTCCTCTGACAAGACAGATTAGCCCCACAGGTCCTTCCCATCCTTAACTTCCTTCTCCTAACCTATAATCCTGACCTCCACTGCATTCTTTTTAACTTTTTATTTATTTATCTGCAAGCAGAGAGATAAAGACACACAGGGGATACAGTATGTGCACATCAGGGCCTCCAGCTACTGCACCATTTTGTGCATCTGGCTTTACATGGGTACTGGGGAGTTAAACCCAGGTGGTTAGGCTTTGCAGGCAAGTGCCTTAACCTCAGTCATCTCTCCAGCCTCCCAAATTGTATTCTTTTTTTTTTTGATTTTTATTTATTTATGTGAGAGCAACAGACACAGAGAGAAAGGCAGATAGAGGGAGAGAGAGAGAGAATGGGCGCGCCAGGGCTTCCAGCCTCTGCAAACGAACTCCAGATGCGTGCGCTCCCTTGTGCATATGGCTAACGTGGGACCTGGGGAACCAAGCCTCGAACCGGGGTCCTTAGGCTTCACAGGCAAGCGCTTAACCGCTAAGCCATCTCTCCAGCCCCCAAATTGTATTCTTAAGGCTAGCTCTCTTAAAACCACTTCAGCCTTTCTTTTTTTTTAATCAACAATAGGGATAAAGGTGTGTAGCTGTGTGGTGGAACAGTCCTCCGGTTTGTGAGGTCCTCCATATTGCCCCCAGCCCAGAAAAATAATTCTATATAAGTGTGTTTGCGGACTTGGGGGTGGAGGTGGGGGATGGAGGTATCAGAGAATTGCAAAATGATAAAAATATACTACATTGGAATCGAAAGTTTGGTTTTTGCTCCGTTCCTTATGAACAATGTGACCTGCAAGTTGTCGTTTGGCCATTCTAAGCCTTTCTTCCTTATTTGTACAATGAAGACAGTTCCCCAAAGCAGAAACTAACAGAATATGTGCGCATATACTCATGGATACATATATAACACAACTTGACTGTGTAAAGAAACTGTAAATTTGAGGCCTCTTCGCTCCCTATTGACTCTGCCGCTCAAGACTCGCGGTTGTGACCTTGGGCAACTCTCCAACTCGGCCATTAACCCAGTAGTGCCCTCAGCAGTGGCGGGAGAAGCGAGTGTCCAGGAGCTAGAGGAGGAAGGGATTTCAAGAAGTGCGATCGGGCTGGCTTCGCTCACTGACCACCACAGACGTGCTCTGCACGCAAGTCTCGGCAGTCGCTACAGAATGAAGCGTTAAGACTTCCAGACTCTTGGCACCAGGTCTGGGAAGTGCCGGGGAGTCCTAGAATCACCGACATGCCTGCGTCACTTAGCACCCGAAAGGGGGGGGGGAGAAAAAAAAAAAAAAAAGCTTCCGACTTACATCTGGCAAAAACCCAGGTGTCCGCTCCCAGCCCAAGGGGGAGGCCCTCCTCCACCCTCTCTTCCTATAACGCCAAATGCTGCTCTGGGTAAGATTAGTTACCATAAACCTCTAGCGCTTTCTCTTCCATGATCCGGGGCTGCCGAGCAGCTCCCTGCTCAGAGAGGCCTGAGAACCACAGGACCCTGCTCAGCGTCCAGGAGAGCAGCCCGGACACCCGCTCCATCCTCACGCTCCGCCATCCCTGGCGACTGTCCCAACCGAGCCACCGTCTCTCCGCAGCCGGTCTTAGGATTTATCAACTTCCTGGTCTTCAAATAGGGCGAGACATGTGTTAAGATTCAGAAGAGCAGAGAATAGGCGGGACCGCACAAGGTAGCGCGGAGGACCTAGGGAAAGGAACTACGAGGACTACATGCCCCAGCGTGCGTTGCTTGGTTTCGGCGGGACAAGAAATCAATCCGGGCAGCCCGTGGTGCGCGTTGCATGCTGGGATGCGCGAGGCAGCGAACTGCATTCTGGGACTTGTAGTCTCTCCCGCGATAAGGCATGTAACGGAGTGGTAAAGCGTCACTCATTCAGCAGCTAACTAGGCTAAGCTAAAGATGAATCCTGAAGAGGCAGGGGACAAGGACATCAAGGTTCCTAGTGTTGGAGTAAGTGCTATCTCGGAGACTCTTACAGCTGTTTCTCCGAGGGAACTACTTCCAAATCAAATCTGTATGTCCCATCAGACCGGAAGTGGTTTCCGTTGCGGTGAAGGCGAATCTTTTGGGAGGTCATTGTGGGTGCTAGTTAGACATGGTGGAGGGGAAGGGAGAACTTTTGGTTTTCTTGTCTCCTAGGGTTTTGATTCAGTATAGCTTCCCGTTATGGGGAACATTTTACTCAGCCGCCTTCAAACCAACTAACAGCGAGAGAACTTTTTTAGTATTCAGTGTGTATAGCGATCATGAAGATCACCATCATCCTATGGGTGCCTAAGCTGGTGTTCATGGAGTGATGGATGCTATTTGCAAGGCTGATGGTGTTTTATCCATACTTCTTTCCTGTGTCAAATATTTGAGATTCCACCTGCCATATGCATGTGGAAGCAGGCACCAAGGTTACAAAGCTAGGACTACACATCCCTCCTGCCTCTTAAGTCTGTGATGAAGCAAATTCCTTATGTTAAGGGCTGTGTATTAGAAACCCTTTGGGGCGTGGCGACTCGAGCCTGCAATTCCCAGCACTTGAGAGGTAGGAGGATTGCCTCGAGTTCTAGTGTGAACTACAGAGTGATCCTGGGTCAACCAGAAACAAAACAACAACAACAACAAAATTAAAAACTTTTGTCAACGTTGGTGATGTTTCACCTCTATTGATAATCGATAAAAGATTTTTTTTTAGCTGGGAGTGATGGTGCATAACTTTAATCCCAGCACTCAGGGGCAGAGGTTGGAGGATCGCTATGAGTTCGAGGCCACCCTGAGACTCATAATGAATTCCAAGTTAGAGAAAGACCCTACCTCGGGAAAAACAGATAGGGTTATCTTACAGAATTATCCCTTCACAACATGCCCCATGTATCTTTAAGCGGTATTCTTGTTTATGTAGTTGACTTTTACTTCCCAATCGGTGAATAGTTTCAGTCCCAAGAACTTTTTGTTTAGTACTATACCCCCACCATCTATTCTACCCCGTAGTCCGTAGCAACTGAAAGGATATTCCAAAATTCTTAACAAATTAGATGCACTGAGGACCAGCCATGTGTGAAACATCCCGACTTCCCCAGGCAGAATTAGTAACTTCTACCGTTTCGCACCGTGGCACTGAGCAGGTTGCAAATTGTTAATTTACAAGACTGCCACCTTTACTAACTTGAAAGCACCTAGTGAGCCAGGAGCTTCTTCATTCTGTATTTGGAACGCAGTCAGGTGCCGAGCTCACAGTAAAAGCTCGGTATTTATTGTACGAATTAACAGCGTCCAAAGAATAAAGTGGCAAAACTGTCCTGTGGTCGGTTCAGAGCTCAATCAAAACTGTTTATTGGCTATCTGTGCGAGAGCTCTGTGCGAGGCGTGGGTAAGGTGGCATGGAGAGGTTTTCGAACGTTTTTTAGCCACGGACTCCTTTACTCAAACGAAATCTTAAGAAGCTCGTTAGCCAGAGCTTAGGCGGGGCACAAAGGGCGCGGGCAGCAACTGTGTGCAGTCTCTAGCTCTTCCTCTGCCTGCTTGGCCCCGCCTCCCTGAGTCAGCGTGCTGGCTCCGCGCTCGGATTGGCTGGCCGGCGGGGTCCGGCCCCGCCCCCGGCCCTGGCCCCGCCCAGCGCCTGGCCCCGCCCCCGCCGCCCAGCGCCCTGGGGTCCGGTACGGCCCGAGCTCGCCGCCCCTCGCGCGGCTGGAGCGCTTTGCTCGCGGCGCTATCGATAAAGTTGTTGTTGCGGCTTCCGCCACGGCTGGAGGAAGATGGCGTCGGGAGGTGGTGGCTGTAGCGCTTCGGAGAGGCTCCCTCCGCCTTTCCCTGGCATGGACCCGGAGTCTGAAGGGGCTGCCGGGGGATCAGAACCCGAGGCTGGGGACAGCGACACGGAGGGGGAGGACATTTTCACGGGCGCCGCGGCAGCTGTGAGTCCCCACGCTGCGGGGCAGCAGACGCGAAAGCGCCCCGAAAGAGACGAGGAAGCGAAGGGAGGGGTCGAGGGCCCCGGGTGGGAACGATGGGCCTGGTGGCCAGTCCTCGGCTCGCTGTCAGCGGTCAGGACTCGAGGGGGCCTGGATGGGGCGCGCGCTTCGGAGCCTACCCGACCCTGGGGCGGGGAGAGGGGCGGGAGGGGTGTGGTGGCTTCGTGGCGGGGGTCCCCATCCCCCGCTCACGGGCCCCCGAGCCCTTTGGCTGCTTGTGTCCTCGCCAGGCCGGCTTAAATAGGACAGGGAAGAGGATGGGGTGCAGAGCTTCCTCTCGCCTGCCCTAACTGCTCAGCTCCTAGGGTCAAAACGTTACCCAGAGTCGTCCGGAACCGTGACCCGCCCACAAGTCCTCTAGTTCGCACTTTCCCGTCATTACCAAAGGTCCATTTTGAATCTCAGTTTACAAAAGTTGACTCCTGATTTCTGGAATAATCATCAGGCCAAGAGCCCCTTGAGAGAAACACTGCCAGGTACATCACTACACAGACCAGAAAGCTTTGTTTCTGTTAAAAGGAGGCCTTCAGGTGCCCCACCAGTTCATTGGAAGCAAATCTGTAAAGGTGTTTTCCATAGTAAATATCCGGGTTGCAAATAAGTGGTGTCGGCAAAAAAAAAAAAAAAAAAAAAAGAAGCAGCAGCAGCAAGAAGCAGCAGCAGCCCAGTCTTAATATGTGGAATGTGGAACTCAGTGATGAGTTACCGCACCAGTAGAGACGTTTTTGGGCCGTTTCAGGAGAACACTGACTCATACCACTTGGTACAGTTAGTTCCAGCTTGTAAACGTCTTCAGTATTGGGTCTGTGTTATCCTGGATAATGTTTCTCTTCATAGTAGCCATTCAGTATCTAAGTAAAACAACTTTAAATTCCTTATGCAGTACGTGTCTGAAAAGTTTGAGGCTCTCCTTTATGTCGGATGAAGTTTATTATTTATTCATTTTTGTTTTGGTTTTTCGAGGTGGGGTTTTTCTAGCCCAAACTGACCTGGAACTCACTCTGTAGTCCCAGGCAGGCCTAGAACTCATAGTGATCCTGCTACCACTGCCTCTCAAGTACAGGGATTAAAGGTGTGCACCACCATACCTAGCAAAAGTTTAATTGAAAAAAATTTAGGGCTGGGAATGGTGGCATACATGTTTTCGGGAGGCTGGGATCGGTAGGAGGATCGCCAAGAGTTCAAGGCCTACCTGAGACAACATAGTGAATTCCAGGTCAGCCTGAGCTAGAGTGAGATCCTACTTCAAAAAACCAAAAAAAAAAAAAAAAAAAAAAAAAAAATTGCAAGCAGAGAGATAGAAAAGACAGACAGAGAGAATGGGCACCAGGGCCTCCAGCCATCACAGATAGACTGCATCTGGCTATATATGGGTACTGGGGAATCGAAGTCAGTTTGTTAGGCATTGCAGGAAAGCACCTTAGCTGCTGAGCCATCTCTCCAGCCTTAGTTTTTTAAAAAATATGTATTTATTTTATTTATTTGAGAGAGAGACAGATGGAATGGGCATACCAGGGCCTCTAGCCACTGCAAACAAACTCCAGACACACATGCTACCTTATACATCTGGCTTATGTGGGTCCTGGGGAATCAAGCCTTGAACCAGTGTCCTTAGGCTTCACAGGCAAGTGCTTAACCACTAAGCCATCTCTCCAGCCCACCAGCCTTAATTTTTTAACTCAGTGAGAGTAGGCTTTGAAGTGAGTTGTAAATTTAGGCTCTACTTCTTGCTAGCTTTAACTTTGTTTTGTGTTGTTACTGTTGTTTGAGATAGGGTGTCATGTAGCCTAGGCTGGCTCCACACTCATTGTGGAGCTAAGGCTGGTCTTGACTTCCTAATGCTACTGCCTCCACCTTCAGAGTGTTGTTATTACTACAGGAAAGATGCACCAAGTTTAGCTTTGCTAGCTTAACTCTGGACAAGGTAAGCTAAAAAGTTTCTTCACCACAACCCCCCTCCAATAAAAAAATGATTTGGTATGGTGACATGTCCTTGTAATTCCAGCAAAACTGGGAATGGTGGCAGATACCTTTAATCCCAGCACTTGGGAAGCAGAGGTAGGAGGGTCATCATGAGTTTGTGATACCCCTGAGACTACATAGTGAACTTCAGGTCAGCCTGGGTAAAACTCTAATCCATCTATGGATTCAACCAACCACAGATGGAAACTATGTGGAAAAATTGTCTATACTGACCAAGCAAACTTTTTTTCCTTGTCATTATTCCCTAGACAGCAGTACAGTAGTGAAAACCATATGTGGGCTGGAGAGATAGCCTAGTGGTTAAGGCACTTGCCTGTGAAGCCTAAGGACCTATGTTCAACTCTCGATCCCACTTAAGCCAGACACACAAAAGTGAGGCAAGTGCAAGGTCGTACGTACCCACTAGATAGCACAAACATCTTGAGGTCAATTTCAGTGGCTGAGGCCCTGATGCACCAATTCTCTCTCTCTCTCTCTCTCTCTAAAATAAAGAAAAAGATTAAACATTTATACCATATCATATATGTAGTATAAGTAACCTAGAGATGTTTTAAAGCTTAAGGAAGAAGCAAGCCAAGCATTGTGTGGCATGGCTATAGTCCCAGCACTGTGGAGATGGAAGCAGGAGGGTTGGAGGCTAACTAAGACTACATGAGACCCTCTCAAAAGATGGAACGAATGAATGCAGACTTGAGCATCCTCAGGAATGGGCAGGATAGGATAGGTAGCATACTGTAACCAGTGCCCCAGGTTACTGCTACTGTATTTACCTCTTCCATTAGTACGAGGCTTAAGTTATAAGGTCTGTAAAGCACTTGGAACAATTGCTTTCACATAGTGAACATTTAAACAGAACTTAACTGTTTTAGAGAGCTAAGCTGTTTTAGCTGTTGAGCATTTTATGAACTGAAGTGGAATTTTCTAAGAGTCAAACTCCCACAAAATCTAATAATGAATTAGAGAAGTTATTCTTGAAGATGGTAGTGGTTTATCAGAATAAGAACTGTTAGTAAGATTGATTTGATTAGATAAGTTATTAAAGTGGGCACTTAATGACTATAGCAACTGCCTGTTGATTTAAGATATTTTTTAAATTTTTTTGGTACTGGTTGGGGCTTGAACCCAGGCCCTCAAGCAATGCAAACCCTGAGCTACATTCCCCAGCCTGTTACTCTTTGTACTGTGATTTGTTACACTTCAGAGGCAGGGAGATGGGCACTGAAGAATCGGAAAGCTGAGGCATGTAACATTTCAAACTAATTTATGGTATGCATGTAATTTTCTGGACAGCTGCTGTTGTAAATCATCCCATCTGCTCTCATCTTCACCAAAAGGCTATGTTAATAAGTAATAATATGTGATTTGATTTGTTATCGAAAGAGCAGCCCATGTTGCACATTTCAAAATATATAACCCGTTGATTTGAGTGGGAGAGAATGAAGGTAAAAGAATCATTGAAACTATTCTGAAGTCATTGCTTTGAGTCTGAAAACATACCTTGTAGAAAGTCAGATTCTTTTTTTTTTTTTTTTTTTTTTTGGTTTTTCGAGGTAGGGTCTCACTCTGGTCCAGGCTGACCTGGAGTTAACTCTGTAGTCTCAGGGTGGCCTTGAACTCATGGCAATCCTCCTACCTCTGCCTCCCGAGTGCTGGGATTAAAGGCGCTACCGCGCCACCACGCCCGGCAAAAGTCAGATTCTTAAGGATATCTAAGCCAGGCGTGGTAGCGCCTTTAATCCCAGGTCAACCTGAGCCAGAATGAGACCCTACCTCAAAAAAAAGAATATCTAAGATCTTTCTGTCTATTCGTGGGCCTATCAACAAAAAGCTAAAACTATGTCGTCTGAATCTTTGACAAATGTGGAACTGAATCCAGTTATTTATCTTTATAGTTGAAACTTTAATTTTGAAATAGGATTAATTTTTTCTTAGTAAAATGAGAGACAGAATTGGAGCCATTCCTGATGGCATTTCTAATTTCTGGAAGTAGTCATATCCAGAGGATTAAAAATGGTGTACATATTTAACACCTCATAGGACTTTACTGGTCTGCTTTATTCTAAGCCTAAAGCAGTTAGTTGAAGAAAGTTCTTTTCTCTGTCTTCCCAGCATTCTTACATGCCCATGTGTTCAGCCACATACCAGGATCACAATTAGATGTGTTTTCTAAATAAAAGGGAAGAACTGTGAGGCCTTTCCTATTTTGAGAGGAAGGAAGAAAATGTAGATAAATGAAATCAGGGGTTCCTATTTTGACCAAATCTGACAACTTCTTCCTTTATAGTAATATGTTAAGTCAATTAGGCGTGGGGTTTTTTTCTTTTTCTTTCTTTCTTTTTTTTTTTTTTTTTTTTTTTTGAGTTTTAGGGTCTCACTGTAGCCCAGGCTTCCAGGGTGGCCTTGAACTCACAATCCTACCTCTACCTTCCAGTTGCTAGAATTAAAGGCATGTGCCATCATGCCCAGCAGCTTTTCTTTTTTAAAAAATGGCTTGTTTACTTATTTGCAAGCAGAAAGAGAGAGCATGTGTGTATGGCTTAGTGGTTAAGGTGCTTGCCTGCAAAGCCTAAAGACCCTGATTCAATTCCCTAGCCCCCACATAACCCAGATACTCAAGGTGGTGCATGCATCTAGAGTTCATTTGCAGTGACCGGAGGCCCTGGTGTGCCCATTTTCTCTCTCTTTCTTGTAAATGAAGAAAAATAAAATACTTTTTAAAACATGGGATAAAGAAAATAGCAAGGGACTTAAAAGTCATGTGTTGAAGGAATTAAATTTGTCTTTGAGAATTATTTACAAAGCCAAGCGTGAATAGTGGGTGCTTGTAATTCCAGCATTTGGCACTGAGCAGAAGGATCACAAGTTCAAGGCCAGATTGGATTACACAGCAGGCCTGTCTTGAAACAAAAACAAAAGAATAACATATCTGTTTACTGGTATTTATGATTAATGAGCAAAAGGGTGAATTTTTTTTTTTTAAATTTGAGAGCGACAGACACAGAGAGAAAGGTAGATAGAGGGAGAGAGAGAGAATGGGCACGCCAGGGCTTCCAGCCTCTGCAAACGAACTCCAGACGCTTGCGCCCCCTTGTGCATCTGGCTAATGTGGGACCTGGGGAACCGAGCCTCGAACCGGGGTCCTTAGGCTTCACAGGCAAGCACTTAACCACTAAGCCATCTCTCCAGCCCAAGAATGAATTTTTGGATAGCAGTTCATGCCTCACCAATAGCATTTGGGGGGGAGGGCTTTTTAAAATATTTGAGAGAGAGAATGGGCACACCAGGACTCCAGCCACTGCAAATGAACTCCAGATGCATGTGCTGCCTTGTGCATCTGGCTTACATGGGTCCTGGAGAATTGAACCGGGTGTCCTTTGGCTTTCCAGGCAAAAGCCTTCACTGCTAAGCCTTCTCTCCAGGCTTTTTTTTTTTTTTTTTTTTTTTTTGAGGTAGGGTCTTGCTCTAGCTCAGGCTGACCTGAAATTCACTATGTAGCCTCAGGATAGTTTCAAACTCATGGCAATCCTCCTACCTCTGCCTCCCAAGTGCTGGTATTAAAGGTGTGTGCCACCATGCCCAGCACCGATAGCATTTTATAGACTGCAGAGAATTATATAAATGTTAGATGTTAGCAGTTAGACAAGATAGGACATGGGCTTTTTAGAATCCAGTCTTAAGTCTGATTAGTTAACATGTATCCTGGCAGTACATGCAACTTTTTGAAATGTGGTTTAAAAAAATAATTGGTGGGCTGGAGAGATGGCTTAGCGGTTAGGTGCTTGCCTGTGAAGCCTAAGGACCCTGGTTCAAGGCTCGGTTCCCCAGGTCCCACGTTAGCCAGATGCACAAGGGGGCGCACGCGTCTGGAGTTCGTTTGCAGAGGCTGGAAGCCCTGGCGCGTCCATTCTCTCTCCCTTCCTCTTTCTGTCTTTCTCTCTGTGTCTGTCGCTCTCAAATAAATAAATAAATAAATAAAAATCATAAAAATAATAATTGGGCTGGAGAGATGACTTAGCGGTTAAGGCATTTGCCTGCATAGCCAAAGGATCCTGGTTCAATTCTCCAGGACCCATGTAAGCCAGATGCACAAGGTGGTGTATACATCTGGAGTTTGTTTGCAGTGGCTGGAGGCCTTGATGCACCCATTCTATCTCTCTCTTTCTCAAATACATAAAATATACTTTAAAAAATAGAAAAAAAAAACTAATAATTGGGCTGGATAAAGGGCTTAGTGGTTAAGGCACTTGCTTGCAAGCCTGAAAGTCCAGGTTCAAATCTCCAGCACCAACATAAACCTAGATGCACAAAGTGGCCCATGCATCTGGGTATGTTTGCAGTGCCAAGAGGCCCCTAGCATGCCCCTTTCTCTCTTTCCAAATAAAATATTAAAAAAAAAAATGGCTGGAGGCTTAGCATTTAAGGTGTTTACCTGCAAAGGCAAAGGATCCAGGTTTAACTCCCCAGGACCCATGTAAGCCAGATGTACAAGGTGGCACATGCATCTGGAGTTTGCAATGGCTGGATGACATGGCATGCCTCCCCCTTTCTCTCTCTCTCTCTCTCTCTCTCACTCTGTTCTTGCTCTCAAAAAAATAAAAAATAATAATAGGAGCTTGATATGGTGGCACACACCTTTAAATCCAGCACTTGGGAGGCAGAGGTAGGAGGATCGTGTCTCTGAGTTCAAGACCAACCTGGGACAACATAGTGAATTCCAGGTCAGCCTGGGCTAGAGTGAGACACTACCTCAAAAAAAGCAAAATAATAATAATAATAATAATAATAAGCATTTACAATTCTAGCCTAGTTTTTGATAAACTCTAGTTTTTTTTAATTACATTTTTTTAATTTATTTATCTATTTTTGGTTTTTGAGGTAGGGTTTCACTGTAGTCCAGGCTGACCTAGAATTCACTATGTAGTCTCAGGGTGGTCTTGAATTCCCAGCGATCCTACCTCTGTCTCCCAAGTGCTGGGATTAAAGGCATGTACCACCACACCCAACTGGTAATCCCTATTCTAACTTTGTGTTTCTATTAATTTTTCCTGTTGACTCAGGGTCTCACTATGTTGCCCAGCCTGGTCTCAAATTCATAGGCTCAAATGATCCTCCTGCCTCAGCCAGGGCTGTGCCACTGTCTGAATCTGAATCCATGTTTTTTTGTTTTGTTTTGTTTTGGTTTTGGTTTTTCGAGGTAGGGTCTCACTCTGGTCCAGGCTGACCTGGAACTAACTCTGTCATCTCAGGGTGACCTTGAACTCATGGCAATCCTCCTACCTCTGCCTCCCGAGTGCTGGGATTAAAGGCGTGCGCCACCACGCCCGGCTGTGAATCCATGTTTTAAATGTCAGATCTTTTATTTTGTGTGTGTGGTGTCATTTGTGTGATATATGCACCTATGTATGTGCGAACGAGGCACCCTGTAGGCTTGCACACAGTAGCTGGAGGAGAATGTCAGCTGTCTCCCTCCATCACTCACCTGCCTTTTTCCTTACAATGGAGTCTCTTACTGATCCCACAGCTTGCCATTCCTGAATCCTAGCAACTCCTTGGTCTCTGCTCCCCCGGGGATTGGGGTTCCAGAAGTGAGTGGCCACACTGAGCTGTTCATGTGGATGCTGAAGATTTGTACACAAGTGGCCTCAGGCCATGCAGGCCCTCATGCTTTTGTGCAGGACATGCTCTTGTCTGCTGGGCCATCTCTTCAGCTCCCACCCCTCTTTATGAACAGGTTTCATTTATCCAAGGCTGGTTTTGAACTTGCTTTATAGCCAAGGATGACTTTGAACTTCTGATCCTCCTGCCTTCACCTCCCAAATTTGACTATTTTAGGTACTTCATGTAAGTAGGATCATGCAGTATGTTCAGTATTTGTCTTTTTAAATTCTGTTTTGAGACAGGGTCTTTGTAGCCCAGGTTAGACTCAGTCTTACAATCTTCTTGCCTCAAACTCCTAAGTGCTGGGATGACGTGTATGTGTCTTGGGGGGTGGCTTATTTTACACAGTGTAACATCTTCAAGGTTCCTGTGTATTGTGGCAAGTGTCATTATTTCATTTTAAGGCTGAATAATATTCCACTGTATGATTTTATTGATCTATTCATCATTTATGTGGGTGCTGCGTATCTAACTAACTCCTGCCTGCTGAGCCATCTCAGGTAGGGCTTCTAGTAGCCCAGGCTGACCTGCAACTTGCTCTATAGCTCCAGCCTGACTTGGACTAAGAGCAATCCTCCTATTTCAGCCTTCTAAGTCCTGGGACTAAAGGTGTATACAGCCATTCCTGGCCAGTAACTGTACGTATGTATTTCTTTAAATTGAGACACAGAGAGAGGATGGGTGTGCCAGGGTCTGTAGCCACCACAAACTAACTCCAGACACATGTGCCAACTTGTGCATCTGGCTTATGTGGGAACTGGAGAAGGAAACCTGGGTTCTTAGGCTTCGCAGGAAAGTACCTTAACTGCTAAGCCATCTCTCCAACCCAGTAACAGTATTTTTTGTTGTTTTTTGAGGTGGGGGTCTCACACTAGCCCAGGCTAACCTGGAATTCACTATGTAGTCTCAGGGTGGCCTCGAACTCACGGTGTCCCTCCTACCTTTGCCTCCCAGGTACTGAGATTAAAGGTGTGCGCTGCTATGCCTGGCAGTGACAGTATCTAAATTTTTACTTATTTATTTGACAGAGAGAGAGAGAGAGAGAGAGAGAGAGAGAGGGAGGGAGGGAGGGAGGGAGGGAGGGAGGGGGAGGGAGAGAGAGAGAGGAAGAGAATGGGCACGCCAGGGCCTCCAGCTACTGCAAATGAACTCAACACGTGCGCCCCCTTGTGCAGCTGGTTAACGCGGGTCCTGGGGAATCAAACCTGGGTCCTTTGGCTTTACAGGCAAATGCATTAACCACTAAACCATCCCTCCAGCCCAGTAAAAGTATCTTTAAACAAAAGTGTATTGATCTGTTTAGTTAATAGTTAAAAGTAGTATTGAAAACCTGGTGCGGTAGTGCATGCCTTTAATCCCAGCCCTCAGGAGGCAGAAGTAGGAGGATTGCTATGAGTTGGAGGTCAGCCTGGTACTACAGAGTGAGTCCCAGATCACCTTGGGCTAGAGTAAGACCCTACCTCGAAAAACAAAGCAAACAAACCAAAAAGTAATATTAGACTGGGACAATGGCTTAGTGGTTAAAGGCATTTGCTTGGAAAGCCTATCAGCCTGGGTTCAGTTTCCTAGTACCCATGTGAAGCCAGATGCACAATGTGACACATGCATCTGGAGTTTGTTTGCAGCAGCTAGAGGCCCTGGCATGCCCATCTGCCTCTTTCTTTTTCTCTCTCTAAAAGAAATAAATAAAGATAAAATATTAAAAAGAAACATAAGGGGCTTGGGAGATTACTCAGCAGTTAAAGGTGCTTGCTTGCCTGGGTTCATATCCCCAGCCCCCACATAAAGCCAGACACAGAAGTGGTGCATACATCTGGCATTGGTTTGCAGTGGCAAGACACACACTTGTGCACACAAATCATTTTCTTTTAGGCAACTAAAGTTTTACTTAAAGTTGGAGTTGAAGGCATATGAAAGAACTGATACTGGTTGCCATCAGCCTTCTAGTTCTGAAGGAGTTGCTTACTCAGGTGTCTGCTCTGATGACTTGGCTATTTACATTGGTTAGATTGAGAGAAGAAAAAGAACTCTAATTTCTCTCCTTTGCTTCGCAGCACTCTTAAGTAACTTTTGGCATAAATAAATGATGAGTAGTTGGTAGCTGCTAAGAAAGAAACCACAAGTATCTCATCTCCAGGAAAAGCCTGTTGTGCAACTTTTTCTGGCTTATGCTTTTGCTTAGTCAAATGGACAGCTGGGTATTCGTTCTAGCTTCACAGCAAGTTTTCTTCAGTTTAGAAGATAATCCACCCTTTAGTGTTCTGATCCTTTTGTAGTTTTCAGGACCCGGCATTAGTTTGAAACAGAAAAAGTTTAGAAGAGAAACTCCTCCAGAGAATTGAGGCAAATGTGTGGAGCTGAAGTTTAGTAATGAACAGCATGTCCCTGCAGTTTGCAATCACTAGCAGGCTTTTCCTTAACTAGGGAAATGGTCGGCTTCAGGCTCATCCTTCCCACCCTTTCAGCTCATCCTTTTTCTCTTTTCACTTCACTTTTTAAAAAATATAGTTTTTTTTACTTATTTATTTGAGAGAGGGAAAGAGGGAGAGAGAGATTGAGAATGGGCACACCAGTGCTTCCAGCCACTGCAAACGAACTCCAGATGTATGCACCACCTTGTGCATCTGGCTTATGTGGATCCTTAATCACTAAGCCATCTCTCCAGCCCCTCTCTTTTCATTTCTTTTCTGTTCTGCTCTTTTTATTTTCTTTTATTTTTTTCTGACACTGGGAGGGTAGTTCCTTAGCAGCCTTTTGGCCTTTTAGTCTGCTTACGTATTTATTAACACTGAGAATTGAACCTAGGGCCTTTGTGCATGCTAGGCAAGGCCTCTCACTGAGCTGTAGCCCAATATTTGTAGACCTGTTCTAAAATTTTTTTTTTTTTTTTTTTTTGGTTTTCTGAGGTAGGGTTTCACTCTAGCTCAGGCTGACCTGGAATTCGCTCTGTAGTCTCAGGCTGGCCTCAAACTCATGGCAATTCTCCTACCTCTGCCTCCCAAGTGCTGGGATTAAAGGCATGCACCACCATGTCCAGCTGTTTTTCAATTTAAAAAAAAATTTTCTCTTTTGCATTGCCATGAATTCGAGGACAGCCTGAGACTACAGAGCGAATTCCAGGTCAGCCTGAGCTAGAGTGAGACCCTACCTCAAAAAAAAAAAAAAAAAAAAGACATGTATTTATTTACAAGGAGAGAGAGAATGGGCATGCCAGGGACTCTTAACTGCTGCAGATGAATTCCAGATGTCTGCGCCACTTTGTGCCGCCACACCTGGCTTTTTTTTTTTTTTTTAATTTATCTGAGAAAGAGAGAGCTAGGCAGATAAAGAGAAAATGGGCACACCAGGGCCTCCCACTGTCGCAGATGAACTCCAGACGCATGCCCTACCTTGTGCCTCTGGCTTATGTAGGTTCTGGAAAATCGAACCTGGGTCCTTTGGTTTTGCAGGCAGGTGCCTTGACCACTTGTCATCTCTCCAGGCTCTTTGAGGTCTCTTGAATAACTCACAAATTCTGTGTAGAGCAAAGAGCAGGTAAGCAAAAGGAAGAATCATAACTGGTTAACCTACAGGAAGTTAGTGAATCACAGTGGTACAGACTGGCTGCATCAGCTCTCAGGGCCCACGTCCGCTCTCCTGCAACTAAGAAAAGAATGTTAATATCCAGTTATCATAGTTAGACTGGTAATTGTCAAGAAGTACTTATCTGCTCTGAACAAAAGTGCTCTCTTGCTGGAAGATCTTTCTAGTACCTCAAAGGGTAAGGGGGAAATGGGCCAAGCAGTTCATTGACTATCTACTACATCACAAGTATAATATTTTCATCTGTTGCCAAGAAATATTTCCTCTTTCAAACAGATGGGTAGTTGTGACGTACTACTAAGGTTTTTTTTTTTTTTTTAAATATTTATTTGAGAAAGAGAGAGAGATGGAGGCACAGAGGGAGAGAAAGAATGGGTACACCAGCACCTCCAGCCACTGCAAACAAACTCTGGATGCATTGTGCATCTGGCTTACATAGGACCTGGAGAATCAAACCTGGGTCCTTAGGATTTGCAGGCAAGTACCCTGATAACCACTAAGCCATCTCTCCAATCCTGGTTTGGGTTTTTTGTTTGTTTTTTGTTTTTTGAGGTAAGGTCTCACTCTAGCTCAGGCTGACCTGGAATTCACTATGTAGTCTCAGGGTGGCCTCAAACTCATGGTGATCCTCCTACCTCTGCCTCTCGAGTGCTGGGATTTAAAGGCATGAGCCACCATGCCCGGCTTGTTTTTTTTTATGGGTTTTTTTGTTTTTGTTTTTGTTTTTTTTAGTTCATTTTTATTTATTTGAGAGTGAGGCAGAGAGAGAGAGAATGGGCACGCTAAGGCTTCCAGCCACTGCAAACAAACTCCAGACGTGTGCACCCCCTTGTGCATCTGGCTAATGTGGGTCCTGGGGAATCGAGTCTTGAACTGGGGTCTTTAGGCTTCACAGGCAAGTGCTTAACCACTAAGCCATCTCTCCAGCCCTGGTTTGGGTTTTTTTAATTTTGTTTTTTGTTTTTGTTTTTCGAAGTAGGGTTTCACTCTGGTCCAGGCTGACCTGGAATTAACTCTGTCATCTCAGGGTGGCCTTGAACTCATGGCAATCCTCCTACCTTTGCCTCCTGAGCGCTGGGATTAAAGGCGTGCGCCACCACGCCCAGCTGTTTGGGGTTTTTAACATAGGGTCTTGGTGCATGTAGCTTAGACTAGGCTTGAACTCAAAATCCTCCTGCCTCAGTCTCCCTAGTACTGGGATTAAAGGCATGCCCTACCTACACCTGGCTCATCCTGGATTTTTTTTCTCTTTAAATATTTTATTTATTTATTTGCAAGCAGAGAGAGATAGGAGACAGAGAGAATGGGTATGCCAAGGCCTCCAACCTCTGCAAACAAGCTCCACATGCGTGCACTTTGTGTATTTGGCTTTTTGCCGGTACTGGAAAATTGAACCAGTGTCCTTGGGCTACAGGCAAGTGCCTTAGCCTCTGAGCCGTCTCTCCAGCCCTCATCCTGAAATTTTATTTTTATTTTTTATTTATTTATTAGCCAGCAGAATACGAGAAAGAGACAGAAGTAAATGAGGGAGAAAGAATATGAGTACCCAGGGCTTCTTGCCACTGCTACTGCCTTTGCCATTTTATGTATCTGGCATGGGTACTGGGGAACTGAACCCTGGCTAGCAGTTTTTTCACAAGCGAATACCTTTAACCACTACCCAGCCCCATCCTGGAATTTCAATTATTGATTCAAATTTTGCTTTCTCAGGCAGAGGAAGACAATTTAGTAGAGGCTGTGAGAATTGTATTGCAATAATTCTACTTAAGAATTTATCACCATAAGCCAGTACTCAGGAGGCAGAGGTAGGAGGATCTCCGAGAGTTTGAGGCCACCCTCAGACTCCATAGTGAATTCCAGGTTAGCCTGAGCTAGAGCAAAACCCTACCTCAAAAAAACAAAAGCAAACAAACAACAAAAAAAAATCTGCCATCCCATCTTGCAGTGAGGAGGAGGCCATGGAGATCTGCTTTGTAAAGGATGTCCGGTCCCGATGACCTCTTCAGCCCTTCCCCACTTTCACACTTCTTCATAGAATATTTTTTGTTGAGGAGCTGGCTCAGGAGTTAAAGGCCTTTGCTTGCAAAGCCTGCCAGCCCGGATTCAATTTTACAGCCACAGAGACCTAAGTGCATGAAAATAAATATTTTCAATAAAAAATACTTTTTCTGCCAGGCGTGGTGGCGCACACCTTTAATCCCAGCACTCGGGAGGCAGAGGTAGGAGGATCACCCTGAGTTCGAGGCCGCCCTGGAACTACATAGTGAACTCCAGGTCAGCCTGGGCTAGAGTGAAACCCTGCCTCGGAAAAAAAAAAATTTTTTTTTTCTGGGCTGTAGAGGTGGCTTAGTGGTTAAGCACTTGCCTATGAAGCCTAAGGACCCCGGTTCGAGGCTAAATTCCCCAGGACTGACATTAGCCAGATGGAGTTCATCTGCAGTGGCTGGAGGCCCTGGCATGCCCATTCTCTCTCTCTGTCTCTGCCTTTGTCTCTCTCTACTTGTCCCTCTCAAATAAATAAATAAAAGCAAAAGAATTTCCTTAAAAAATATTTTTTTCTAGGAGGCAGAGGTAGGATTGCCATGAGTTTGAGGCCACCCTGAGACAACATAGTGAATTCCAGGTCAGCCTGAGCTAGTCAAAAACCACAGAGTATATGCTGTTGTATTTTACATAGAGTGTAAATCATCCCTAAATTCCGTGTCAATTTAGAGTAACTGTTTACTAGCATAAAATGAATTTCATACAGTGTAAAAATCTTATAAATCCTACAGCTCAAGTAACTTTACTGTGATTCTCTGGAAATATACAGCATAAACCCATCAACCTTGTCTACAATTAAACAGGATAATTATGTATTTATTACAGAGAAAAATTTACAATGGTTAAAAAAAGATATTTTACATATTCTAGAAAGGTGCTTCTTTTCCAATATTCCTTATACTATTTTATGTGTAATTTAGGAGAAAACATTCAGTCCAAAAAAATAATATCCAGTTGCCAATAACTTCTTTTTATTAAATTATATTTATTTAGGGAAGTACACAACCAAGGGAAGGGAAATTGATATACCCACATGGTCTGAGAGCCTGTGTGGGCTTAGGAAAAAAACATGAAAAGAGAAGAAAAAGTATGAGTTCCTCCCATGTGGGCAGGAGGGGGTAGAGAGGAGTCCGGGGGTGGGGGTGTCTCACCTTCTCTTGGCCCAGCCAGGCCAAGAGGAGACAAGACTTACTAGAACCTGGAGGCTGAGGAATGATGAATGGGAAACCAAGAGAGGAATTAAAAAAGAAAGGGGGGGGCTTCTTATGAGTTCATTATAGTGAACGCGAGGGAAGGAAGGAAGTGGTTGTATAGGAGGGTGATTGGCAGTGTGTGAAGTGAAGGGAAGTGCTAGTTTTAGGTTTTGCTGCTTGTCTTTTCTGCAGTAATTTTGTTTTCAACACTTCGGAGCAGCTAGAGGATAGAAGCACTTCCCCTAACAGACACAGAGCGTACAACTAAGTGCTCCTTGAACTTTTCATATAAATCAAATCAAATACTGGTCTTTCTGACAAATCAAAGTGTCCTGAAAGATCTGTCATTTCCCTCTGTTCT
This sequence comes from Jaculus jaculus, assembly GCF_020740685.1. Classification (NCBI taxonomy): domain Eukaryota; kingdom Metazoa; phylum Chordata; class Mammalia; order Rodentia; family Dipodidae; genus Jaculus; species Jaculus jaculus. The sequence goes on from NC_059111.1 coordinate 11,319,046, forward strand.
CTTGGGTAAGAAAAGGCCTGTCTCCATGAAAGAAACTCCCTCAGATTTGTTAAGGAAATGTTTTATGAAAGGTTCCTTATTGTCAGGTCTTTTAACTGACTTGGCCTTAGGGTCTGACTTCAAAACCTCACAATACTGTTAGCCGGCCTTTGAAGGCAGATTCCCAGCTTTCTGGCCATGACAGTACAATCCGGTTTTGTTCACTCTTGTACTGGTCTAGAGGGCCACCCTGCCCTTGTTGGTAGCTGGTTACAAAGCCTCGATAAAGGCCATGGATTGACTGTATTCTCACTGTGTTGTGCTTATGAGGCCAAGCATGACTGGTTTTGATTCTGCATCCTGACATAGGGTAGGGCTGAAATTTTTGTCTATGTGAGTTAAAGATGAAAAAAATATATTATGGATAAAAAGAGATGTAAAGGGATATATCTTCCTTTCCCTATTGGATGAGTTAGTCATACCTATATAATCAGGTTTCAGTTGACAATTTAGCTTACATTACAGAGGAAACCAGGTTCAAAGCTTGAAGTCTGGACTCCAGTGTGATGTCCTAGTCAGCAGAATGTGCACCTTCAGCATCTAAAATAATAAAAGTCATCAACTGTGAACAGAAGTACACTTGGACAGATTCTTACAAAAATTACCAGGGTGTACACATAACCATATTTTTATCATGTGGTTTGGGGTATGGTTCTTCAGCAAGTTTATAGTTATAAGAATTAATGCCAAATTGTATGAACTTTAGCTCTGTGTGAGCTAAAATTTAGCAATAGTACTTGCATCTCTGTCAATCATTTGCCACTTCTTGAAATGGCTAACTAGTGCTTCTGTCTTCCTCTAACCTATGGAAGCAACCGAGGGAGGCATCAAAGCACTTTCTAGGTAGGGTGAGTTTGTTTACAATAGCTGTTTTATTTTATTTTATTTATTTATTTATTTATTTTGGTTTTTCAAAGTAGGGTCTCACTCTAGCCCAGGCTGACCTGGAATTCACTATGTAGTCTCAGGGTGGCCTCAAACGCACAGTGATCCTCCCGCCTCTGCCTCCCGAGTGCTATGATAAAAGGGGTGCACCACCACAACTGATATACAATAGCTGTTTTATTCAGAGCATCTCTTTGTTTTCAGAGTAAGCCCCAGTCTCCAAAGAAAACTGCGTCCCTTCTTCCCATCAACAATGGCTCCAAGGAAAATGGGATTCATGAGGAACAGGACCAAGAGCCACAGGATCTGTTTGCAGGCAAGTGTAGACAACTTAAAACTCAGAAACCTGCTAAACGGCCTTATTAAGTTGTGAGGTGAAGTCAAAACCAATAGACATGTATCTATACAACATATATATGGAGGAACATAAGTTAATTTAAGACACTATTATAGAAGGTTCCAAAAGATGTGAAATACACTCCCTGTCATCAAGATCCTTATGGGTTTAGGAAGTCCATCAAAAGTAGTCAATAAGATGGACATAGTGGTGCATGCCTATAATCCCAGCCCTTGGGGATAAATAAGATGTTTAAAACATTAAAAAAAAAAAAGAAGAAGAAGCCAGGCGTGGTGGCATAGGCCTTTAAGCTCAGCACTTGGGAGGCAGAGGTAGGAGGATCACCATGAGTTCTAGGCCACCCTGAGATTGCATAGTGAATTCCAGGTTAGCCTGAGCCAGAGTGAGGCCCTACCTCGAAAAAAAAACAAAAAGAAAAAACTGAACTAGTTAGGCTTAAAAGTTCTAGCTTCGTTGCTCCACATTGAAAGTGCATCCTTATTTGCATAAGAAATTTTAATGTCTAAAAATGGTACATAATGTTATTTTAAAGTCCTCTCTCTGGAACACTATGAGAACGAGTTGTTATGTCAGTTTTTCCTCTAGATAGATGAGAGCAGCCTTCCTTTTAAATATAAAAACGATGTTGATCAGAAAGATTTTTCATATATTACAAAACATAATTAGTGTGTGTGTATGATACATTCATGTGTATGTGCGCTGATGTGGTGCCACATGAGTCATCTGCCAGAAGAAACCATACAGGACCCCTCCACACTCACCTGCCTGTTCCCCTTGTGATGGAGTCTTGTACTGATTCTAGAGCTTACTGTTTGCCCCGGCAATTCTCCTGTCTCTGCTCCCCACAAGACTGGAGTTGCTGGCATAACAGACAAGTCCAGCTCAGATGTTTATGTGGGTTCTGGAGATTTGAACGTAGGCCATCCCAGACCCCTTCAGGCCTTCATGCTTGCTTAGGAAGCATGTGCCATCTCTCCAGCCCTATGAAACATAATTTTTATCTATGTTCATATCTATCTTTTGTTTTGTTTTGTCTTTTGAAGAAGGGTCTCTATGTAGTCTCAGGCTGGCCTCGAACTCAAAGCAATCCTCCTACCTCTGCCTCCTGAGTGCTGGGATTAAAGGCATGCGCCACCATGCCCAGCTGTGAACAATTCTTAAACTGTTAAAATAAGAATGCTGTTCTAGGATGCAGCAAACTCCCCTTTCCCAAATGTTCCACTGTATCTTTCCATTTTTCCTAATTTACATTTTTCTTGAGTCTTCCTTTGATGACATTTTGTGTCAGTGTGCTTGCCTATTCCATCATATTGTTTTGTAAAGCAGATAGCCAGTAACTTAATAAAAACTTATTCTTAGCTGGTCATGGGGTACACACCTTTAATCCTAGCACAGAGGTATGAGGATTGCTGTGAGTTTAAGGCCAGGTCAGCTTGGGCTAGAGTGAGACCCTGCCTTGAAAAACCAAAAAATAAAGGCATGTGCCAGCATGTCTGGCTTTGTGTGCTGTTTTAAAGGAATATTACCAAGAGTAAAAATAACTGCCATATTTATTTTAGCTGTGAGCATTTTATTTTTTGTTTGTTTGCTTTGTTTTTGCTGTATCCCTGGTTCTTGCTTAAATACTAAGTAGAAGATGGCCAAGTAGAACTGTTTGTAAAGGAAAGAGCTTGTGCTAAAAGAACACTCCCCTCTGTGTAAAAAGTACACTGCTCTTCCTTTTTTGTAATCAGAGTATCTACATATGGCATGCCTGCTCTTTTCCTGAGAGTCTCAGCCTGTAGAACTGACCTTCAGCCCTCAAAGACCCGTTATTGATACTCATTGTAAAATATCAACTGTTTTAGATGCCACAGTGGAACTATCCCTGGATAGCACACAGAATAATCAGAGGATGCTGCCGGCCAAAGCGTTTGTTTCTCATCCTCCACAGGAAGCTATGAATTCTCCTAAGCCCCAACCAAGCTATGAGGAGGTGAGAATTTGTCCTGTTGCTTGTTGCTTTTGAATTTTTAGGACTGGGTGCCACCAGTCTTAAGTTCAGTTGCATGTGAACCTTGAGAAAAATATTTAAAACTTCTGAAGGGGGCCTTTATGGTTAATGGACAGCCAGAATCCAATAAAGGACTCTTTCTTAGATAATATCTATTCCCTGGAAGACAGCATCAAGGCTTCCAGTGGTCACTAGTGATATTTATAGTCAGAGGCACCTATATTCAGGAATGTAGTCTCTCCTCACTTCTTTTCTTTTTGAGGTAGAGTCTCACTCTAGTTTGTCCTAGAATGCAGCAAACTCCCCTTTCCCAAATGTTACACTGTTTGTATATTTCCATTTTGCCTAGCTTACCTAGAACTCACTCTGTAGTACCAGAATGGCCTGGAACTCACTGCAGTCCTCCTACCTCTGCCTCCCTAGTGCTGGAATTAAAGGCATGTGACACCATGCCTGGCCTCCTCATTCCTTTCTTAGCTCAAGGGAGGCAAGACTTCCAAAATTCTGTAATTACACCACATTATCATCAAAATAAAGGTTTCTTTTCTTTTCTTTTTTAAGACAGAGAAAGAAGCAAAGAGAGGAAGAGAGAGAGAATGAGTGTGCTAGGGCCTCCAGCCACTGCAAGCAAACTCCAGATGCATGCGCCACCTTGTATATCTGGCTTACGTGGGTCCTGGGGAATGAAACCTGGGTCCTTTGGCTTTGCAGGCAAGCGCCTTAACCGCTAAGCCATCTCTCCAGCCCCCAAATAAGGTTTTAAAAGTGCACTCCTTGGGCTGGAGAGATGGCTTAGTGGCTAAGCGCTTGCCTGTCAAGCCTAAGGACCCTGGTTCGAGGCTCAATTCCCCAGGACCCACGTTAGCCAGATGCACAAGGGGCACACGTGTCTGGAGGTCCATTGCAGTGGCTAGAGGCCCTAGCATGCCCATTCTCTATCTATCTGCCTCTTTCTCTCTCTGTCTGTCACTCAAATAAATTAATTTTAAAAAAAAGTGCACTCCTTTAGCCGGGAATGGTGGTGCACACCTTTAATCATAGCACTTGGGAGGAGGAGGATCACTGAGAGTTCAAGGCCACCCTGAGACTACAGAGTGAATTCCAGGTCAGCCTGAGCTAGAATGAGACCCTACCTCAAAAAAAGGAGGCTGAGGCAGGAAGATTGCTGTGAATTTGAGGCCAGCCTGGCTACAGGGTGAATTATAGGTCAGACTGGGTTAGAGTGAGGCCTTATTTATATACATACATACATGCATACATACCTCAGATCCAGGCATTGTGGCACAGGCCTTTAATCCTAGCACATGGTAGGCAGAGGTAGGAGGACTGTCATGAGTTGAAGGCCATCGAGGAAGACCTTACCTCGGAAAAAATAACAAAACAGGCATGGCGGCATATGCCTTTAATCCCCATCCCTCAGGAGGCAGAGGTAGGAGGATCACTGAGTTAGAGGCCAGCTGGAGAGTGAGAACTTACCTGGGGGAAAAAAAGAAAAGAAAAGAAAGGAATCACAAGATTTTTGTTGTTATTGTTTTGTTATTTGTTTTTCAAGGTAGGGTCTCACTCTAGCCCAAGCTGACCTGGAGTTCACTGTGAGTCTCCAGGTGATCCTCCTACCTGTGCCTCCTGAATACTGGGATTAAAGGCACATACCACCAAACCTGGCAAATCACAAGATTTTAAGGGCAGAAGTGACAAAGATCTGTGAACCTGGCTCCCAACATAAATGTGGGATTGGTTCACTGCAGTGACTGGGAGTGGGCAGAGTGGAGCATGGACATGTGGAAGGGCCCGTCTTGCTTTACTACATTAATGTAAAGTGAATGCAGAAGGAAGTCTGTGGCCCTTTTGTACTAACTCACATGCTTTACCTTTTCTGTAAAAGCTAGAGGAGGAAGAGCAGGAGGACCACTTTGATTTGACAGTAGGTATTACGGATCCTGAAAAGATAGGTAAGTGTCCTTAGGCGTCCTTGTGATATAAGTTGGGGCTGTGGGCAGCTGATCTGAAAATGATACTCCCAGAGTTGAACCAGCCAATGGGAATGGAAGTATGCGTCAGCATCTCTCCTGTAAAAGTATACCCCAACTATGCCTCTAAGACCAGAGATAGCAACTATCCAGGACTTAGGTTTGGCTTTAGGAAGAAAGACCAGAGACCTGAGTTAAAAGTAGAACCCTTTTTAAAAACCCACAGAAGGGGGCTGGGGAGATGGCTCAGTGGTTAAAAGCACTTGCTTGCAAAGCCTGCTGGCCCTGGTTCAGTTCCCCAGCCACCCACATAAAGTTGGAAGGGCATTTGTTTGTAGCAGTAAGAGATCCTCGCACATGCATGTGCGCGCACACACACACACAGAGACAAATAAATAAAATAAAAAATTGAAACAGGGAAGCCAGGTGTGGTGGCGCACACCTTTAATCCCAGCACTCAGGAGGCAGTGGTAGGAGAACTGTTGTGAGGTTGAGGCCATCCTGAGACTACATAGTAAATCCCAGGTCAGTCTGGACTACAGTGAAACCCTACCTTGAAAAACAAAAACAAAAAACACAAAAGAGAAAACTGGGTGCAGTTTATGTCTATAACCCTAGCATTTTGGGACGGAGGTAGGATGACTGCACAAGTTCAAGGTTGGTCTGGGCTACAGGGTCTCAGGCCAGGAAGGACTACAAAATTAGACTCTGTCTCAGAAACAAAACAAAACACAAAACCCTGGAGAGACAGAGTCTCTGAATATTTTCAAGGCCAGGAGACTGAAATCACAGCATTGGTAGGACCATTCTCCTGAAGGCACAGGGAAAGGACTGTCCCATGCCTCCCTTCTGCCTCCTCACGTGCTCCTTGGCTGGGAGCTGCAGCCTCACAATCTCTGCCTTGACTGTCAGGAGGTGTTCTTCCTACGTATCTTTGCTCCACATCCTCGTGAAGGTTTATCTTGTTATCTGAGTTTTTCTATTTTATTATTTATTTCTTTGAGACAGAGAGAAGCAGAGGGAAGGAGGAAGGGAGAGAGAGAGAGAGAGAATGGGTGCATCAGGGCCTCCAGCCACTGCAAATGAATTCCAGATGCATGCGCCCCCTTGTGCATCTGGCTTTCCTGGGTCCTGGGGAATTGAACCTGGGTCCTTTGGCTTTGCAGGCAAGTGCACTAACCACTAAGCCATTTCTCCAGCTCTGAGTTTCTGTATTTTAATAAGGATATCAGTTACACTGAATAACACCTATCCTAATGTCCTCATTTTAACTTGATTTTATCTTTGAAGACCATATTTCCAAATAATTCACATTCTGAAACACTGAGAGCACTTTGAACATACCTACTCAAGGGGACACACTTCACTCAGAAAGAGTAATTTAAATATCTCATGGGTCATATTTATCTGAATACCAATTGCTTTTAGCACTAAGCTTTCATTTCCTTGTATGATATTTTCTGGATTCTTAGTCATGTTGATGCCAGGAGACCAGTTAATTAAAATGTTTTCCTCTTTTTTAGGGTCTGATCTTTATAAGAACATGTTACAAATTCTGGTTTTGTACGCTGTTTATTCAGCACATGCTTCTCATTCCAGCACACAGCTAAATCAAACGGAATTGTATATCCACCTATCTTTTAAGACCATTGAGCTGGGCTGATGCTCAGTAGATAGAGTGCAGGCCGTACAAGTGTGAGGAGTGGAGTTCAGTCCCCAAACCCACAAGCACAGATATAAGTGCAAACATCTCCAACCCTATGGCTACCTATGAGCTGGAGTCAGGAGAAGCCATAGCAGCTCATAGGCCAGCTAACGGGGCATACACAGCAGGAAATAACAAGGGAGCTTGCTGCAAACAAGGTGGAAGGTGAGGATTGGCACCCATTATCTCCACATCTGTGCTGACATAAGCACACCTCCATTCGCGCACATCACACACATGTGCACACAAAAGATACTTGAGCCAGGCATGGTGGTGCACACCTTTAATCCCAGCATTAGGGAGGCACTGTGAATTCAAGGCTACCCTGAGACTACAGAGTGAATTCCAGGTCAGCTTGGGCTAGAGCGAAACCCTACCTTCAGAAACCAAAATAAATAAGACTCTTGTATGATTAGCCCATTTTCAGATCTTATGTAGAGACGTAAGTGCACGTCTCTGTGAAGAGTGTGTCTTCACACACGCGCCTTCAGGGAGAGCGCATAGGACCTGCAAAACCCCAGAGACCCTACTCCGCCGTGTGCTGTGTACACGTGCACCTAATGTTTGCTGAGTTGTAGGCATGAAGGTATGGGATTGATCCAGGCATGGTGGAGCACATCTTTAATCCCAGCTCGTAGGAGGTAGAAGTAGGTGGATCACTGTGAGTTCAAGACCACCTGGAAACTACATAGTGAATTAAAGGTCAGCCTGGGTTAGAGAGTGAGACCCTACCTTGGAAAAAAAAAAAAAAGTTATGGGATTGAATGTAATATACTACAGTGGCTGAGATTTTGAGTACTATAAAGTTAATTTAGATTTTTTTTCCAGTTTTTCAAGGTAGTGTCTCACTCTAGCTCAGGATGGCCTGAAATTCACTATGTAGTCACAGGGTGTCCTCAAACTTATAGTTGATCCTCCTACCTCTGCCTCCCAAGTGCTGGCATTAAAGGTGTGCACCACCATGCCTGGCAAATTTAGATTTATTTATATTTATTTTATTTATTTATTTAAGAGTGACAGAGAAAGAGGCAGATAGAGAGAGGATGGATGTGCCAGGGCTTCCAGCCACTGCAAACAAACTCCAGACGCATGTGACCCCTAGTGCAGCTGGCTAATGTGGTTCCTGGGGAATTGAGCCTCAAACTGGGGTCCTTAGGCTTCACAGGCAAGCGCTTAACCACTAAGCCATCTCTCCAGCCCAAATTGAGATTTTTTTAAATCAAGGGTAAATAGCCTTCGTAATATAGTGTAAGAGGTTTAGAAGAGAACTAAAGGTAATCTGTAAAAAGTAATTTCAACAGCTTAGCTCATAATTTTTGTTTCACACATACCCTTTTGGTAGGGTTAGGAGAGGGGGAACTGGCCTGCCTTCTATTTCTATATAATTCCCAGCTTCTCTGCAGTCTTTCTGAAGGTGAGTTGCAGTATGCGATGCTGGTCCCGTACTGCCCCTTATCGCCCAGCCTCTCTTACTTGTTGACTTAGACTTTGCTATTTGGTGTGAGGAGAACTCAAGGGCAAAGGAGGAGAGAAACAAACCAGCCCCACTCCATGTCCCGCACTGGAGCTGCGTCTGTCTGGTGTGTCTTCTCAGTGCTCGGGAGTCAATGGCGCCTTTCTCTCCCTAAGTGGTCTAGGCCAGAACACTACCACAGAGAAAAACAGTTGCTTGAATCCCAGATTATCTAACAGTCAAAGGCTTTTTCATAAAAATAATTCCTCCAGGAAAGAGAGATTTGTGTGACATCAGGCAGCCCAAATATCTTCCTGCCAGGCCCTTTGCTCTGGGTGAACATGCCAGATCAGAGAGGTCAGTGTCCGCCAGCCCCGGGCTGGGGGTGGGGGCGGGGGTGGGCATGGTGATATTTCTGAAAGAGCAAATGAGCCCAGAGCTAGCCTAGGGTAGAACTGCTTGTTTCCTTTTACATCAGTTGCTTCCTTCTCCTCCTGCTTTATACAGCGAGAGAATTGTTTGGTTTCGGACAGATGTGTGTAACCAACCCAAATATTGGCATGGTAACAACCAATGAATTGTCAGTAGCTAGTGCTGCTTTGTGGCGGGTATAAATGGAGCCTGACTTTGGGGACTGACTCTCTTGTCTAATCAAACTGGGGCCCAGCCAGCATCTGTGGGGGTATATGCACCACATAGGCTCCAAGGCAAAGTCGGAACAGGATTTTTAGACTGCATATAAAGCTTAGAATGAAAGAAGCCCTTCCAGTATAGGGTATCCTGTGATCCTTGGTTAAATATTACTGGAGAAGGAGTGCTCAGCACTGAAACTTCTCTATCACACCTTCCAAAGCTCAGGGTCCATTGCAGAAGAGGTGGCAGAAAGGATGTAAGAGCCAAAGGAAGGGTAGGACTCTTTACAATGTGCTCCCCCAGACATAAAATGGCCTGGATATCCATGACCTCACAGTGCCCGACACTACCTACACAAGAGCATCATGATAAGAGGAAAGAGGATGACATGAAAGTAAAAGAGACTGCGAGAGGGAGGGAATATGATGGGGAGAGTAGAGTTGTAAAGGGGAAAGTGGGGAGGGTTAATTATCATGGCTTATTGTCTATAATTATAGAAGTTGTAAACAATAAAAAGTAATTTTTTTTTTAAGTTATTGGATTGCTTTGGTTAGGAGAATAATCCTCGCCTGCGTTCTTGTTCTCTCACAGGGGATGGTATGAATGCCTATGTTGCCTACAAAGTCACAACTCAGGTGAGTCCTACTAGCCTGCTGGTGACTACCTCAGTAGACCTGAATGCTCATCATTTAGATTATTTCTGGCTACCTTCTGGTTTCTGATTTATTTATTCATGAGAAAGGGAGAGAGAGAAAGTGTGTTGGTGGGGGGGTGCCAGGGCCTCTTGCCAGTGCAGATGAAAAGATGTATGTGCCACTTTGTGCATCAGGCTTTACGTGGGTACTGGGAACTGAACCTCGGCCAGTAGGCTTTGCAAACAAGCACCTTTAACTGCTGAGCCATCAACCAAGCCCCCTTTTCTGGTTTCTTTTATAACATTTTTCTTCTTACTTAGTGATGTAGCAAATCTAAGTAGTTCTGGTATTTTGGTGGGGTTGAGGGGTTTCGAGGTAGGGTTTCACTCTAGCTCAGGCTGACCTGGAATTCACTCTGTATTCTCAGAGTGGCCTCAAACTCATGGCAATCCCCCAACCTCGGCCTTCCGGTTGCTGGTGGTAATCTTACCTAGGTACATTGCAGTGGGCCTCATCAGTATTCTTCTAGAAAGCTAGCACTTAAGTGTGAAACTTGGCAAGTTTTAAGATGTTCACTGTCTCTGATTTTGCCCTGTTCCCCTTAGGAGCTATGTACCTGCAGCTAGCTTGGTAGAGAGCCTCAAGTAAAGACTAATTCTCACTGGGCGTGGTGGCGCACACCTTTAATCCTAGCACTTGGGAGGCCAAGGTAGGAGGGTCACCATGAGTTCCAGGCCACCCTGAGACTACAGAGTGAATCCCTGGTCAGTCTGGGCTAGAGAGGAAACCCTACCTTGAAAAATAAGGAAAAAAAGAATTCTCTGAAAATTCTCAGTTCTAGGCTGAACATAGTGTTTCAACAACTGAACTTCCCACACTAGGGAGGTGGAGGCAGGAGGATTATGATTTTGAGGATCCTCCTGGTATACTTAGTGAGACCTGTCTCCAGAAACAATAGCTATGTATATGAAACCTTAGAACTGAGTTTTTTTTTTAAGAGGGTGTAGCTAGGGAGGTGGTTAAGAGACAAGCTCTTCCTATGTAGCACAGGGTGACCTTAAACTTGAGACCTGCTTGCCTCAGCCTGATGAATGCCATTATGACAGGTGTGTACTACTACATCTGGCAGAGTGTGCGCACATATGTGTGTGCATGTTTGTGTGTGTGTGTCACAGTTTCTCACCATGTAGCCCAGGCTGTCCTTGAACTCATGATCCTTTGCCTTACTCTCCCAAGTGCTACATCTAAGACATTTGCCACTATACTTGGCTTTTGATTTGTTTGTGTGTTTATTTTGTTTTCCGAGGTAGGGTGTTTCTCTAGCCCAGGCTGGCCTGAAAAGCACAATCCTCTTACCTCTGCCTCACAAGTGCTGGTATTAAAGGTGTTAGCCACCACATGTGACCTACACTTAGCTTTTGTTTGGCGGGGAGGGCGTTCAAGGTAGGGATGCACTCTAACCTAGGATCACCTGGAATTCACTATGTAGTCTCAGGCAGGCCTGGAACTCATGGTGATCCTCCTACCTCAGCCTCCTGTGTACTGGGATTAAAGATTTACACCACCACACCCGGCTTACACTGGCTTTTTTTTTTTTTCCCAAGGTAGAGTCTCACTGTGGTCCAGGCTGACCTGGAATTCACTATGTAGTCTCAGGGTATCCTTGAACTCACTGCTATCCTCCTACCTCTGCCTCCCTAGTGTGGGGATTAAAGGCGTGCACACCACGCCTGGCTTTACACTTGGCTTTTTTTAAAAAAAATATTTTATTTATTTATGAGAGAAAAAGAGACAGAGAGAGAGAAAAAGGGAATGGGCACGCCAGGGCCTCTAGCCACTGCATATGAACTCCAAACACATGTGCCCCCTGTGCATCTGGCTTACGTGGGTCCTGGGGAATTGAACCCAGGTCCTTATGCTTCACAGGCAAATGCTGTAACTGCTAAGCAGTTTCCCCAGTCCTACACTTGGCTTTTTAAAAAAACACTTTTTATAACCTTTTGCCAACCTCAAGTCTGGTTCTTTTTTTAAGATATAATTTTAGCCAGGCATGGTGGTGCATGCCTTTAATTCCAGCACTTGGGAAGTGAGGTAGGAGGATTGCTGTAAGTTTGAAGGCAGCCTGAGACTACATAGTGAGAACTAGATCAGTCTGGGCTAGAGCAAGACCCTACCTTGACAAACCATAAAATAAATAAATAAAATATAATTTTAAGCCAGGCATGGTGGCACATGCCTTTAATCCCAACACTAGGGTGGCTGAGGTAGGACTGCTGTCAGTTCAAGGCCAGCCTGGAGGTACAGAGTTCCAAGTCAGCTTAGGCTACAGTGAGACACTACTTCGAAAAAAGCAACAAAAGTTTTAATGTATTCAAAACTTACATAATGTTATGCACAAGTTATGAAACTAATAAAACTTAACTCTGCACCTATCACCAGTTTTTTTCTAATTTTTTTGGTATTATTTATTTGAGAGTGACAGACAGAGAAGGAGACAGAGAGAGAGAGAGAGAGAATGGGCACACCAGGGCCTCCAGCCTCTGCAAACGAACTCCAGATACGTGTGCCCCCATGCATCTGGCTAATGTGGGGAATCAAGCCTCGAACCAGGGTCTTCATAGGCAAGCACTTAACCAAGCCATCTCTCCAGCTCCCCTATCACCAGTTTTTTAAATTTGTTTGTTTGTTTGTTTGTTTGTTTGTTTGTTTGTTTGTTTGAAAGAGAAAGAGGCAGATAGAGAATGGGCATGCTGGGGCCTCTAGCCACTGCAAATGAACTCCAGATGCATGCACCACCATGTGCATCTGACTTTACATAGGTACTGGGGAATTGAACCTGGGTTCTTTGGCTTTGCCAGCAAGTGCTTTAAGCACTAAGCCATCTCTCCAGCCCACGTATCATTAGTTTTAAGATGAGTATCATTGGTTCCATTGTCTCCATCTCCCCATTTTTTTTTTTTTTTTGCATTTTTAAAATTAGTTTTCTATTCAGCAAATACAGGCAGTTTGGTACCATTATTAGGCTCATCTGTGACCTACCCCCTCCCCATTGGCCTCTCCTTGTTGAGGTATATGGGTCATGCATTGTGGAGTTAGCCCACAGTTATTGGTACAATAAATGTCTCTGCATATCTTGACCCAACATGTGGCTCTGACATTCTTTCCGCCCCCTCTTCTGCAAAATTTCCCTGAGCCATGTTGGGCTCATTTTTGGTCTGCTTCAGTGCTGAGGTGTTGGGGGCCTCTGCGGCTCTGGCTTTCTGATTTGGTAGGAGTTGGTTTTTCTCTGTGTTGGTCTCCTTCCCCCTTGTGCTGGTATCCGGTTCATCAGGAAAACAGCACCCTTGCTTGTTTTGCCAATTTTCCTTAGTTTCAGCCTGGGTCCTTTTGAGGTATGATGGGGTGGCTCTTTCCTTAGGATCTGCATCTTTCTTTCTTTCCCCAGGATTTGCAGCACAGCTAGGCGGTCACCATCTTGGCTGGAAGTCTCCCTGTTTTTTTTTTGTTTTGTTTTGTTTTTTCAAGGTAGGGCCCCACTAGCTCAGGCTGACCTGGAATGCAGTCTGTAGTCTTAGGCTAGCCTTGAACTCACAGTGATCCTGCTACCTCTGCCTACCAAGTGCTGGGATTAAAGGTGTGCACCCCCACGCCCAGCTCACCATCTCCCTGTTTGTCCTTGTCATATCCAGGACTTCATACCTTAGAATAATCTGAATAATCTCATTTTCTGTATATAAAATCTTTACATTTTTATTTGTAAGTAATACACGATTTTGGTTTTGAGAATATCATCATGCTGAAAATAGTGCTTTATTTGAGGCAGGGTCTCATTCTATCTCAGTTTGACCAGAAACTCACTCTGCAGCCCCAGGAAGGCTCTGAATTTACAGGAGTCCTACTTCAGCCTCCTGAGTGCTAGGACTCAAGGCATGTATCACCACTCCTGGCTTCAAAATAGTGCTTCCTTACTTAGATTGCTGGGCATAACTATAGTTAGTTCATTATAGAGAATTCATCTGTTTTCCTATTGTGAAACATGTTTCTAAATTTTTTTTCCTGTAGCAAACCCATAAAAGTGTTTCTGTCTAGGAAATAATCAGGAGTCGTTCCCCTGGTCACAGGCACTGCAAATACTGATTCAGAAATGCAAACTGAGCAGGAGTGGGGGCACACATCTCTAAGCCCAGCACTCAGAGGCCAAGGTAGAGTCGCTGTGAGTTCAAGGCCAGCCTAAGATGACATAGTGAATTCCAGGTCAGACTGGGCTAGAGTGCAACCCTGCCTCCAAAGCAAAACAAAATAAAACGAATGCAAACTATTTTTAAGTATTTATACCAATTTTCTTCCCATTAACAGTATACAAATGTTCCACCCAGATTCATGTTCTTGCCAGTAATTGGTGAGGCCAACCTCCTTAAATGTTGCCAATTTGGTGAATATAAGGTGCTCTCTCATGGTGCAGACCTTGCCCCCCCCCCCTTTTTTCCACTAGAAGACTGCTTTGTGGGGCTAGGGAGATGGCTCAGTTGTTAAAGGCACTTGCTTGCAAGCCTGCTGACCAGAGTTCAGATCCCCAGCCCCCACATAAAATCAGACACAACGTGGTACATGCATTTGTAATTGAAATGCATCTCTGGCAGTAGGAGATGGAGTCAGGAGAATCCTAAAGCTTGTGGACCAGCTGGTCTGCCCTTCCCAGTGGTACACAACAAGAGAGATCTGTCTCAAGGTCAGTGAAGAGGACGAACACCCAAGGTTGCCTTCTGACCACACATGTACTTTAGCACGTGTGTGCATGCACACACACATGCACACACACACACACACTTCCCTGTATATTTACCTATTGGCTTGTCTCTGAGTTCTAGAACTCACACTTCAAAGGTTAGTTACTGTCTACAGCTTTGGCATTTCACTGATTACCCCCTTGGCACTCTTTAGTACATCTTGTTTTATTTTGCTTTAAATTCATTAGCTAATTACCCTTAGATAAGTCAATAAAGGGTGAGTTGGCTACAGGTGACCTTATAATTATAGCTTTAAAGTAGAATTCAACATTTGTTCACTTACAGCAAGTGTTAGTAACCTAGGAATGAAACTGTTTTGAGTGTAACTGGCTACCTATATAATTGTATATATTTGGTTTTATGCATTTAAAAATCACTTTTCTGAGTAAGGCATCTTAGGCTCCTAAACTGCCAAAGGAGGATTAAGCTAAAAAAAGAAAAAATTAAGTGTCTGTCTTCACAAGTTAGTTGCCAAGTGGCTGAAGGGCAGGAATCTGGGAAATAGAGGCTTTGACATCAGCTTTCAAGATACTCAACCCAGCTTTGGACTGAAATCACCTTGTGTTTTTTCCATTCCAAAGACGAGTTTACCAATGTTCCGAAGTAAACAGTTTGCAGTGAAAAGAAGATTTAGTGACTTTTTGGGTCTTTATGAGAAGCTTTCAGAGAAACACTCTCAGAATGGCTTCATTGTCCCTCCTCCACCTGAGAAGAGCCTAATAGGTAAGCCTGTGGCCTTGACTTCTGCTTGAGCTCTTTCCTTTGCATTCTTTCCAGGTAATATGCTTCCTGAGTCATATAGGAGACCCTCTCTGTAGCAGTAGTCCTGTAGGCTAGAGAAATAGCCAGCCTATGTTCACACGTTACTTTTCTTTGGGTGTCACAGGGGCTCTGGTTTTAGCCTCCAGTTTTTGTTTCCTTTTAAGACAGAGCCTCACCATCCAGGTTGGCTTCAAACTCAGGATATAGCTCAAGATGGCTTCCACTTCTTGGTCATCTTGCCTTGACTCCTAAGTACTAGGCTTACAGGTATGCATTATCACACTTGACAAAGAAATTATCTTCTTGCTTGCTTGTTTTGTGGTGCTGGGCTTAGAATCCAGGGCCTCATGCATATTAGGCAAGCACTGTACCACTAAACAACACTCACAGCCCACTAAGACTCCCATTAAGATGTGGCTCATGGGCTGGATAGATGGATCAGTGGCTAGATGTGCTTGCTTGCAAAGCCTGATGGCCTGGGTTCAATTCCCCAGTACCCACATAAAGCCAGGTAATCAAAGTGGTGCATATATCTGAAGTTCATTTTAGTGGCAGGAGACTTTGGAGTGCCCACACTGATTCTATCTGCCTCTTGTGCTCTCTTTCTCTTTCCCTAATAAATAAAATTAAAAAAAAAAATTAAATATGGCTCACAGGCTGGAGAGGTGGCTTAGCAGTTAAGGCATTTACCAGCAAAGCCAAAGGACTCAGGTTCGACTCTCCAGGACCCAATTAAGGCAGATGCACAAGGTGGCACATGTATCTGGAGTTCATTTGTAGTGGCTGGAGGCCCTTACACACCTATTCTCTATCTCTCTGCTTCTCACCCTCTTAAATAAATAAATATGTTTTATACATGTGGCTCTTGCCTTTAATCACAGCACTTAGGAAGTTGAGGTAGGAGGATCACCTTGAGTTCAAGACCAGCCTGGGCTACAGAATGAGTTCCAAGTCAGCCTGGGCTAGAGTGAGTAGAGTGAGACCTTGCCTCAAAAAAAAAAAAAAAAAAAAGCCAGGCCTAGTGCACTCGGGAGGCAGAGGCAGTAGGATCAGGAGTCTAGGGCCACCCTGAGACTCCATAGTGAATTCCAGGTCTGCCTGGGCTACAGTGAGACACTACCTTAACAAACCAAAGTAAAAAAAAAAATCTTAGCCAGGTATGGTGGTGCACGCCTTGAATCCCAGCACTCGGGAGGCAGAGGTAGGAGGATTACCATGAGTTTGAGGCCACCCTGAGACTACATAGTTAATTCCAGGTCAGCCTGGGCTACAGTGAGACCCTACCTTGAAAAAGAAAAAAAAAAAGAACTTGAGCTGGACGAATGGTTTAATGGTTAAGATGCTTGCCCACAAAACCAAAGGACCCAGGTTCAATTCCCTAGGACCCACATAAGCCAGTTGCACAAGGTGGTGCATGAGTCTAGAGTCGATTTGCAGTGGCTGAAGGCCCTGATGTGCCCATTCTCTCTCTCTCTCTCTCTCCCCACTTCCCTTCCTCCCCCTTTCTCTCTCAAGTAAATAAATTTTGAAAAGTTAAAAAAAAATCTCCCCTTATAGTCTTAAATGATTGTTCTTCCCTCCATATTGAAATTGGTTTGGAGACCAGAAGAGGAACATTTCTGTTGCTATCACTAAGGGATTATTAGTCTATACTCAGAATCTCATGGTCTCCTTGTTTTCTTCTCTTTGAAAAATTGTATGAGCCAGGTGTGGTAGCTCACATCTTTAATCCCAGCACTTGGGAGGCAGAAGTAGGAGGGTTACCATGAGTTCAAGGCCAACCTGAGACTACATAGTAAGTTCCAGGTCAGCCTGGACTACAGTGAGCCCCTACCTCAAAAAAAAAAAAAAGAAAGAAAGAAAAAGAAAAAAAGTATGTCAGGCATAGTGGCTCACACCTTTAATCTACCACCTGAGATATTGAGTTAGGAGAATTATCTTGAGTTCCAGGTTAGCCTAGGCTAGAGTGAGATCCTGTCTTAAAGAACCTAGAAAAAAGAAAAAGAGGAAAGGAAATGTATACTCTGCCAATCCCAGATGATTTCAGCACTGGAGACTAGTTGTAAAGAAAGGGAAAAAGACTCGTGTGAAGAACCTTTTGTTCATGCCTGCTCTGCTCTTGTCATAGAGTTGTGTAGAGCTGTCCCTGCTGTCTTTCCTCCACTTAAAAAAACATGAACAGGACCACATGCCTTTAGTCTCAGCACTGAGGAGGTTGAGGTATGAGGAGCATCATGAGTTCAAGGACAGCCTGGGCTAGAGTGAGACTCCGCCTTGAAAAAAATTAAGAATGAATCGTAAAATAAAAATATTTTTAAAATAGATATTTTTCATGATTTCTGCTTATTTTGTTCATTAAATTCTATTCTAGGAATGACAAAAGTGAAAGTGGGAAAAGAAGATTCTTCATCTGCAGAATTTCTCGAAAAACGGAGGGCTGCTCTAGAAAGGTACGTGCCTGTTCTTGAGTAACTCAAGAACAGGAAAGAAGCAGAAACTGAGGTCTCACTGTGAGATGTTTGCTTAACTGAATTAGGGAGTCTTCCCTCCATCACCTCTTTTCCTAAGTCTTGTACCTTCCTACTTGAGTTACATAGGCCATCTTGTTTTCACCTCCATCCTGAGGGAGCTGTCATAGTTTCTTGATTGGACAGTCTAAATGAATGGTTCTGAGGTCTCTTTCTGACCAGTTAGTTTTCTGTCTTTTGGAACTGTGAAGAACATGAACTTGAGTAGCCACAGGCCTGGCATACCTGGCAACACTGTTTATACCAAAAGCCTTCAGATAATAACTATCCTTTAGGCACCCTCAGAGGGTTAACCAGATGATAACTCTTTATCCCTTAGGTACCTTCAGAGGGTTGTAAATCATCCTACCATGTTACAGGACCCAGATGTCAGGGAGTTTTTGGAAAAAGAAGAGGTTAGTATTGTACAAAACTGAATTTCATAATTTATATCCAGTCCTAGGAAAATGAAACTTGTTCATTCAGCAAATATTTGAATACTTAATTAGCTACTGTCAGTCATTATCCTAGTTTTGTATGAATCACTCAAGGGGGCCAAGTATTTGTCACCATTTGAAATAAAAGTATTTCTCCCTATATTCAAGACAACTGCCAATAAAGGTCCAACAGCAACCAAGTTTTGCTTAAGTGAATCAGCACAGAACTCTTCTTGGCAGGAACTTGGTGGTTCTTTTAAAGCTTTTTATTTATTTACTTATTTATTTGCCAGAGAGAAAGAGTAAGAGAGAGAGAATGGGCACGCCAGGGCCTCTAGCCACTGCAAGCAAACTCCAGACACATGTACCACCTTGTGCATCTGGCTAATGTTGGTTCTGGGGAATTGAACCTGGGTCCTTTGGCTTTACAAACAAACACCTGAACCGCTAAGCCATCTGTCCAGCCCCCTTGTGTCTTTTATAGGTTACTAATTGGCTCAAACTGAGTGTGTACTTTGTGCTAAGAGCTAAAGGGTATTAGTTAAAAAACAGTTAATATAGACCAGAGACCTGCTCAATACCAAAAGGGTTGATTCAAATGGATAGCCTACACACACACACACACACACACACACACATACATACATACATACATACATACATACATATACATATGTTTGGTTTCAAGTTAGGGTCTTACTCTAGTCCAGGCTGAACTGGAATCCACTATGTAATCTCACGTTGCCATGAACTCACAGTGATCCTCCTACCTTTGCCTGCAAGTGCTAGGATTAAGGGTGTGTGGCACCATGCCCAGCTGGATAGTATTTTTAGAGGCTATGTATAGCCTATTCATGATTGGGAAAAATTAGAGAAAACATAATCTCTAATAACTGAAGAATTAAATATACTATACACAAATACTTTATTCTTATGATAAACAGAAAGTATAAAAAAATAGGCCAGATATGGTGTTGCACGCCTTTAATCCCAGCACTCGAGAGGCAAAGTAGAAAGATCACCATGAGTTCAAGGCCACCCTGAGACTACATAGTAAACTCCAGGTCAGCCTGGACTAGAGTGAAACCCTACCTTGAAAACTCAAAAACCCAACAACAAAAAATTATTTATTTGAGAGAGAGAGGGAGAATGGGTGCACCAGAGCCTTTAGCCACTGCAAATGAGCTCCAGACACATGTACCACCTTGTGCTTACGTGGTCCTGGGAATCGAGCCTAGATCCTTTGGATTTGCAGGGAAGAGCCTTAACCACTAAGCCATTTCTCTAGCCCTCAAAATTAATTTTTAATTGAAAATTATTAGCAAACAAAGAATGCCTGGTATTTAAGAAGTTCTTGCTCATGTAGATAGACAAAGTCAATGTGAGATCCCATAGCCACATAGCACTCTCAGTTTATTTTCCTTTTGTGAAGAATATCTAAAGCTGAAACATTTATTTTCTTTTCTATCGTAGTTCCTTAATTTTTGTTTCTACACATAATAGCTTTAGATTAATGAAACTGCCTTAGAATACAATCATATAATTTGTTTGGACATTTTGGGCGTGCCATCTGATGGTACTAATTCTTCTGAACCTAAAATAGGAGCAGCAGATAACTTGCCATCCCGCCTTCTTGGTCTTGTAGCTGCCACGTGCTGTGGGGACCCAGACATTGAGTGGTGCTGGTCTCCTTAAGATGTTCAACAAAGCTACCGATGCAGTCAGCAAAATGACCATCAAGATGAACGAGTCCGACATTGTGAGTAGCCCTGGGCCTCTCAGCTCCTACCACCCCCAGGCTTGTGGGTCAGACACCAGGAGAAGTCCTGTAATCTTGGAGGTTAGAGACTTTATTCTCAATGAAGAAAAAAAGAATGGGGCTTCTGAGGAAAGACTTTACCGTACATCTCCTCACACAGCCTTCACTGAGATTCTGGGCTTGTGTGTTTCAGTGGTTTGAAGAGAAGCTCCAGGAGGTGGAGTGTGAGGAGCAGCGTTTACGGAAACTGCATGCTGTGGTAGAAACTCTAGTCAACCATAGGAAAGGTAACCACCTCTGAAATGCACTTGGGGGAACTGTTGTCTTCAGTGAGCTGGAGACAGGAGGGCGTGCTGTTCTCAAACCTCGGCCATCCAAGTTGAAATTCTCAGCCCAGCTGGTTCTTGATGTTCCCATTAAAAAGCTATGCCCAGTGCCCTGAACGTCTGGCAGGAAACATGACTCAGCCACTGTGGCCGCTGGACTGTCTATCTGGGACAGGTGGAGGGAATCCACCTAGATATATCTTGCTTCTGTTGATGTGATTTTGAGTTGGTAGCTTATATCCAAAATAATGTCACACATACTTTTGCTACTTATCAAACCAGCCAGATATAAATGCACAGAAACCATATATGTTTCCTAATCCTTATTTCCTTCCCTTAGTGAGATTTGCTTAATTCGGAGCTAGTGAAGTTTTCCAAGTTTGAGTGCTTTCCTTCTCTGCCTTAAACATACTGATTATTAGAAACATAAAAGACTATAAGCCTGCCGGGTGTGGAGGCACTTGGAAGGCAGAGGTAGGAGGATCCCCATGGGTTCAAGGCCACTCTGAGACTCCATAGTGAATTCCAGGTCAAAGATCCTACCTCGAAAAACAACAACAACAAAGACCATTAACATGAGGCAAATGTAAGCTATGGCAAAGCCAGGCATGGTGGCACATGCCTTTAATCCCAGCACTAAGGAGGCAGAGGTAGGAGGATCTCTGTGAATTTGAGGCCAGCCTGAGACGACGTAGTAAATTCCAAGTCAGCCTGGACCAGAGTGAGACCCTATCTCAGGGGGAAAAAAAAAACTATGGCAAGCTGTGACCTGGCCCATAGGACAGGTTTGACCCCATGGCCTATCTATTACCATAAAATAAGTAAGAAAGGTTTCCTTTTTTTTTTTTTTAAATTTTTATTTATTTATTTGAGAGCGACAGACACAGAGAGAAAGACAGATAGAGGGAGAGAGAGAGAATGGGCGCACCAGGGCTTCCAGCCTCTGCAAACGAACTCCAGACGCATGCGCCCCCTTGTGCATCTGGCTAACGTGGGACCTGGGGAACCGAGCCTCGAACCGGGGTCCTTAGGCTTCACAGGCAAGCGCTTAACCGCTAAGCCATCTCTACAGCCCTTTTTTGGTTTTTCGAGGTAGGGTCTCACTCTGGTCCAGGCTGGCCTGGAATTAACTATGTACTCTCAGGGTAACCTCAAACTCACAGAGATCCTCCTACTTCTGCTTCCTGAGTGCATGTGCCACCACATCTGGCTGGTTTTTTCATCTTCAAAGAGAAGAAGAGAGAGAAAAAATAATATACAGCAGAGACAATATATGGCCTGCAAAGCCTAAAATATTTATCATGTGGCCCTTTAACAAAAAAGGTTTGCCCTGCTCTAGAACGTGCAAGAGTCCTTAGTTTGTGTCTGTCTCTGAAGACAGGCTATATTCTGTGAACTTGAACATAAAAATAAGAGTCATTCCTCACAAAATGGCCTAGATATCCATGACCTCACAGTACCTTACACTACCTACACAAGACCATCATAATAGGAGTAAAAAATCAAAATAAGAGAGAGACTGATTGAGAGGGGGAAGGGATATGATGGAGAATGGAGTTTCAAAGGGGAAAGGGGGGAGGGAGGGCATTACCATGGGATAGTTTACAATCATAGAAGGTGTTAAAAAAAAATTGGGGGGCTGGAGAGATGGCTTAGCAGTAAAGCGCTTGCCTGTGAAGCCTAAGAACTGCGGTTTGAGGCTCGATTCCCCAGGATCCACGTTAGCCAGATGCACAAAGGGAGCGCACACATCTGGAGTTTGCTTGCATGGCAGGAGGCCCTGGCACACTCATTCTCTCTCTCTTCCTCTCTCTGTCACTTTCAAATAAATAAATAAAAATAAAAAATATTTTTAAAAAACTTTGGAAAGATAAAAAGTGTCATTCCTTAAGCCTGGTGTGATGGCACTTGCCTTAATTCTAGCTCTGGGAGGCTGCGCTGAGTTAGGAGGATTGCTGTGACTTCCAGCCAGCCTGGGCTAGAGTGAGACCCTACCTCAAAAACCCAAAACAAAAAAAAACATATAAAGGTGCTTTTCTCTCCTCCTCCTATGACCATCCTAGGCCACTTTCCTTTCACTTTAAAAAATTTTAAATATTATTTTAGCGCAAGTGAGAGAGAGAATTAGCACTCCAGGGCTTCAGCCACTGCAATCAAACTCCAGATGCTTGCACCATCTAGTGGGCATGTGCAACCTTGTGCTTGCCTCACCTTTGTGCATCAGGCTTACATGGGATCTGGAGAGTAGAACATGGGTCCTAACCCACTAAGCCATCTGTCTAGCCCTTCCTTCACTTTTTTTTTTCTTCGAGGTAGGGTCTTGCTATCGTCCAGGCTGACCTAGAATTCATTATGTATTCTCAGGGTGGCCTGGAACTTATGGCTATCCTCGTACCCCTGCCTCCCGAGTGCTGGGATTAAAGGTGTGCGCCACCGCGCCTGGCTTTCCCTTCACTTTTTGAATATGATGGACTTCACTGTAGGTGACTGGGTATGAGTGCACTGCAGGAGTCTGCAATCTCAGATATGCAAAGAGCAGTATTACCAAGACACGCAGTGCACGGCCAGCTGACATGTTCTTTTCCTTGTGAGATCAGAGGCTGTCTGCTGTCTTTCCTTTTCCTAGAGCTAGCACTGAACACAGCCCAGT
The DNA here is from genome assembly GCF_020740685.1 of Jaculus jaculus. NCBI lineage: Eukaryota > Metazoa > Chordata > Mammalia > Rodentia > Dipodidae > Jaculus > Jaculus jaculus. The sequence goes on from NC_059111.1 coordinate 11,341,945, forward strand.
TTGCAAAGAGTTTAGCCATGCTCGGGAGTTCTGAGGACAACACAGCATTGTCACGGGCTCTCTCTCAGCTGGCTGAGGTGGAAGAAAAAATTGAACAGCTTCATCAGGAACAAGCCAACAATGACTTCTTCCTCCTTGCTGAGCTCCTAAGTGACTACATTCGCCTCCTGGCCATCGTCCGGGTAAGCTTCTACTTCTGTCCCAGCTCTGCCCTGATGGAATTGGTTTTTGTTCTCCCCTTTCCGAGCAGGTTTCATCTCTCTCTTCTTTGGAGGGGAGAGGGGAGTTCTGAGGTAGGGTCTCACTCTAGTTCAAGCTGACCTGTATGTAATTCACTCTGTAGTCTCAGGTGGCCTCGAACTCATGGCGATCCTCCTACCTCTGCCTCCCGAGTGCTGAGATTAAAAGTATGTGGGCTCCTCATTTTTGTATATAAATGGTTGTAACTTTTCCCACTCTTCAAGTATTCTGTAAATTAAACGATCCATTTACCTGACAGTTAGCACTAGCTATTTGAGGTCCATAGTCAGGCACTTTTGAATTTCCAAGTAGGATCTCCTTATTGTTGAAGGCAGGCAGAGTTCTCTGTGCTCCTTTCTTCAAGCAAGGCTTATGACAAACCTGCCGTACTGGCCCCTGGAGTCGTGGCTTCTTCAGTCCTTTGGTCATTGTCTTCTCAACAGTAAGTGGCAGTTTTGCCCTAGAAAAGCTCTTGCTAGCTTCCACTTGTCCCTTCAACGTGGGCAGTCAGGTAACTTCACAGAAGTGGCTTGGCACTGCCCGGTGGAGGGTGGCCAGGTGTTGAGAGTGTGTGTCACCAGAGCCCTCCCTGTGCTGTGCTGAGCACACTGGTGGCAACACTGCAGTCTGCCTCTCAGGTCAAACGCCTTACTTTTCTCTTGGTAACCAGGGCAGTCTGGTGTCCTGAGCTCTCCGGTTGGTTAAGGAAGCTTGATTGGGCATCATTAGTTCTCACATGCTGTTAGAGAACGAGAAAAGAACCAGGAGGGAGCCTGGCACCTACCTATAAGAGCCAGCATCTACACCTGATTCTGCCTGGTATCAGGCTATGTGAGCCTGAGTTGGCATCATGCCAGCTCTGCTCTTCATCCCCAACATTGCTCTCAGAAGAGGGCCCTGTGTTTTATCAGGAGCTAAGCCGCTCCCCACATTCTCCCTTCACACGGCCACAGTTGCAACACTGCTCGCTGCCCTCTCTTTGCTCTTTGGTTTCTTGCTTACTCTAGAGTGATAAGAAACTTGAAGTAAAACCTGTTGTGGAGTTCTGAGAACTGGTCAGACCACTCAGCCAGGAGAGCCACTAGGGAAGTGCTGTGTCTAGAAGAAGCTTTATGTGAGAAGCATTGTTTGGGGGTCTCTGCAGAACACAGCTTTTGGATACGACCCAGGCAGGGTGAGCCTGTGTTCAGCTTCCCCGTAGGCTGGGGCTGGGGCAGCACAGAGCTGCGAAGCTGGCCTTTGCTCAGAGACCTTCACCTGACCATCTCAGGCCACGAGCTGGCCATGAGGCAGAAGAGATGAGCAAAAGTTCCTTTTCTGGGCTGGAGAGATGGCTTAGTGGTTAAGTGCTTGCCTGTGAAGCCTAAGGACCCTGGTTCGAGGCTCGGTTCCCCAGGTCCCACATTAGCCAGATGCACAAGGGGGCGCACACGTCTGGAGTTCGTTTGCAGAGGCTGGAAGCCCTGGCGCGCCCATTCTCTCTCTCCCCTCTATCTGTCTTTCTCTCTGTGTCTGTTGCTCTCAAATAAATAAATTTTTAAAAATAAAAAAAAAAAGTTCCTTTTCTGCACTGGGGCCACTGCTAGTCCTGTAGGTAAATTTGAGCCTTACTTGTATATGGAGCCACCCTTTCCCTGAGTCTCTGACATTGAGGTGCTAAGAAACTGCAAGGGAAACCAGGCAGGGTGGCTCATGCCTGTAATCCCAGTTGAAGTAGGCATATCACCATGAGTTCAGTTCCAGGACAGCCTTGTCTACACAGTGAATTAAGGACAGTTTGGGCTATTGAGTGTGACCCTATCTTAGCAGGAGTATGGCTCAGTGGTAGAGCATCTGACTACAGAGTGACACCCTGTCTCAAAAAAGGAAGAAAAGGGGGGCAGGCTGGAGAGATGGCTTAGCAGTAAAGGTTTACCTGTGAAGCCTAAAGACCCAGATTTGATTCCCTAGGACCAACATAAGCCAGATGCAGAAGAGGCACACTGCATCTGGAGTTCACTTGCAGTGTCTAGAAGCGCTGGCATGTTCATTCTTCCTCTATCTGCCCCTCCAAATTAATAAATAAAATCACTTTCCAAAAGTCTTTTAAAAAGTATGAAATTAAGCTGGGCATGGCGGTGCGTGCCTTTAATCCCAGCACTAGGGAGGCAGAGGTAGGAGGATAGCCATGAGTTCAAGGCCACCCTGCGACTACATAGTGAATTCCAAGCTTATAATAATTGCACCTGGGAGGCTGAGGCAGGAAGATCATGAAGTTTGAGGCAAGTCTAGGCTACACAGTGAGTTGACTGTGATACATAGCAAAACTCTGTCTCAAAAAATAAAAGGGGGGCCAGAGAGATGGCTTAGCGGTTAAGCACTTGCCTGTGAAGCCTAAGGACCACCGTTCGAGGCTAGATTCCCCAGGACCCACGTTAGCCAGATGCACCAGGAGGCACATGCATCTGGAGTTCATTTGCAGTGGCTGGAGGCCCTGACGTGCCCATTCTCTCTCTCTCCCTCCTTATCTCTCTGTCTGTTGCTCTCAAATAAATAAATAAAAATGAACAACAACAACAAAACAAAACAAAAAACAAGAATCCATCTTTTAAAAAGTAAAAATAAAAAATAAAAGGGCCCAGGCTTGGTGGCACATGCCTCTAATTCCAGCATTTGGGAAGCACAGGTAAGAGGATTGCCTTGAGTTCAAGGCCACCCAGAAACTACAGAGTGAATTCCAGGTCAGTCTGGGCTACAGCGAGACCCTACCTCAAAAAACCAAATAAGATAAAGTAAAATAAAAGGGCACTGTTAAAAGGTGCTTGCTGGGCTGGAGAGATGGCTTAGCGGTTAAGCGCTTGCCTGTGAAGCCTAAGGACCCCGGTTCAAGGCTCGGTTCCCCAGGTCCCATGTTAGCCAGATGCATAAGGGGGCGCACGCGTCTGGAGTTTGTTTGCAGAGGCTGGAAGCCCTGGCGCGCCCATTCTCTCTCTCTCCCTCTATCTGTCTTTCTCTCTGTGTCTGTCGCTCTCAAATGAATAAATAAAAAATTAAAAAAAAAAAAAAAAGGTGCTTGCTCATGAAGCCTGGTAGTCCGGGTTTGATTCCTCAGGATCCATGTATAGCCAGATGCACTAAGTGGCCCATGCATCTGGAGTTCATTTGCCAAGACAGAAGTCCTTGTTGCAGCCATGCTTGCTCTTTGTCTTTCAAATCAATTTGTATGTTTTAAAAATGGCATCAGTGCTGAGGAAGGTAACTTTTGGCTGCTCTGCACTCTGATTTACTAAGGTTTATATTTAGGCACAGACCTGTGCTAATGAAGCCTAGAAAATAGCAAATGTATAGGGCTGGGAGGCTAGCCTCAGGCATGGCGCTTTGATCTGGCCTGTTTTTGAGGCCTATAGAGTGAATGTGATGGTAGCTAAAAATGCTCATTTCATTCAAATGACTAGAACCTGGGAAAACCTGGAAGTAGACAGGGCCAGCTTCTTGCAGGCCTAGGGAGCCTAGAACAGGTGAGTGTGTGGTTGAGATGGTGTATGTCTTGTGGCCATTGTAAATAATCCTTAAACTGCTAGGTGTGGTGGCACATGCCTGTAATTCCAGTGCTTGGGAGGTGAGGTCATCCTTAGCTACATAGTGAGTTTAAGGCAACCTAGGCTACAGAGAACATCTCAAAAAAAAAAAAAAAAGAATCCTCAAGCTTTGTGTGTTAGGTGAAGGCTGCTTTCTTACATTATACTTATAGCTCCTAGTAGGTCCCTTGCTTGATGATGTAGCATATTGTAGTACCCTGCTTGTGTTCCTAGTACTCTGCATATTGTAAATACCTATTTATAGTTGTTAATATAATGGTGGCCTTCTGCAGCAGATGGTGAGCGAGCCCCATGATAGTGGACTATGGGTTTTGTTCCCACTGAATTCTTAGCTCCTTGCAATGGCAGGCACTCTGAAAGCGGCAGACTCATGGCTTGACTTTTCTGAGGGAGGCAGTTTGGAAGCCTCAGTAGCAGACACTGGCACCAGGCTGCCTACTATGCTCCCCGCCCGCCAGCCCTGGGGGAGCATGAGGCAGCATGGCACCGGCTTGCTGGAGGCTTGAAAGGATCTGGCCTAAGCTTGTGCTTCTAGACATTGAACTCCCAGCTGGGCACTAACACGTGGCCATAGACCTGTTCTTGCTCAGTCCTTCCATTGCATAGCCATTGGGAGGGTGCCCCCAAAGCAGAGCCAGCCAGGCTGCTGAAGAGTTGGTTGTGCTTCTCCCAATTGCCCCCGACCCCAGGCTGCCTTTGACCAACGCATGAAGACTTGGCAGCGCTGGCAGGACGCTCAAGCCATGCTGCAGAAGAAGCGGGAGGCTGAGGCTCGGCTGCTGTGGGCCAACAAGCCCGACAAGCTGCAGCAGGCCAAAGACGAGATTACAGAGGTGAGTGAGCCTGCCCCGCCGCGTGCGCCCACATGCTTGGAAGCCCACCCTGGGCAAGAGAGCTTTAGGACATTTAAAAGGTCAGGGACAGGCTGGACATCTGGCTCGGTGATTGAGGCACTTGTTTGCCACGCCTGCCAGCCCAGGTTTGATACTTCAGACCCACATAAAGCCAATGCACAGTGAGTGGAACGTACATCTGGAGTATGTTTGCAGAAGCAAGAGGCCCTGGCTCACTCATCTCCTCTCTCTCCTTGTCAAGACTTTTTAAAGAGGCCAGCGCTGCTGGACAAGCCTCTGGGAGTGACTGCAGGCCATCTTGAGGCCTGGACCACCACCACCCTTCTCAAATCAGTCTCTGCAGCAGGGTCCTGGTGCAAGTCTGAACAGCTATTTAGGTGACTCAGATATGCCCCACTGGCAAGAAGGGAATTACGTTTTCTGGGGCATCTGGCTCTGTTAGTGTGCACCTAAGTCTGAGGCCACGGCTGCTGACTGTGACTTTCATGTCCTTCCCAGCAGGGCAGACAGGATCAGCTGAGATCTTATATAGAACTGTCCAAATATAAGGATTTAACACCACCATGTTGTTATTTTTAAACTTTATTTATTTTTTATTATTGTTATTTTTTTCCTGAGGTAGGGTCTCACTCTAGCCCAGGTTGACTTGGAATTTACTCTTGTAGTCTCGGGGTGGCCTCCAATTCAAGGCGATCCTCCTACCTCTGCCACCAGAGTGCTAGGTTTAAAGGCACGCGTCACCACGCTGGCTTTCCTTTGCTTTTTTGAGGATTAAACCCAGCGTCTTGCACATGCTAGCAAGTGTCTTCCACTGAGCTATATCCCCAGTCCTTACAGTGTCCTTCCTTTCCTCTTTCTAGTGGGAGTCTCGAGTGACTCAGTATGAAAGGGATTTTGAAAGAATTTCAACAGTGGTCCGAAAAGAAGTGATACGGTTTGAGGTGAGATAAAAGATCCGAATGCCTCATTATTCTTGTGAACAGGTGTGACAGTGTGTGTGTCTGTGTGTGTGTGCAATGTGCACAATGTGCAATGATTCCTGAGGCATGGTGGTGTCTTATTGTCAGACCAAAGCAATTAGACCTAAAACAAAGCACACAGCTACCATATGTCCTCTGGGTCCCCATACTTTCTCCTGTCCTACTTGACTTTCCACCCTGTAAGAAACCTTGCAAAACTCTGGGAGAGGCTGTTGGCCTGGAAACTGCAGCTGTTCAGCTGCTGGCTCTATTTTCAGAGCCCACGCTTGGCCTTGGTCAGCAGTAAACACCACCTTCCCATCAGAAGGGGTAGGAGTGTCTGTCTGGAAGGTCAGTGTAGAATCCTGTCTCCTATAGAAAGAGAAATCTAAGGACTTCAGAAACCACGTGATCAAGTACTTGGAGACACTCCTATATTCACAGCAGCAGGTACGTAAGTTGTACATGACCTTCATCCCCAACTGCCTGTCTCCAAGGCCGGATGTCTGCTTGGCAAGATGTGCAGGCCCTGCTTCTAAGGGAAGGCCCTGCTGCTCTGTCTGGCAGGCCTTTGGCTGAACAGGAGGATCCATCTTTGTTGCCCTAATTCTCTGGTTAGTTTTTGAGGAAAAACCCTGTATCTTCTCCTGCTGTTAATGTAATGCTGTATCCTTTGAGTGGCTACCCTTGGATAATTCCTAGCCCTCTTGAGGCTGAGGCCCTCATCAGTATGTGCACAATGGCTTCATTGTAAGGAGCAAACAGTGTTGGGCAAGGCACTGGCCTCTACAGGGGTATACCCTTCAGGGAGGGACTGAGATTGTCTTCAGAGACTGCCCTTGTACTTGGGACTAAAACCAGTGTCTCCCCTAAGTCGAAAAGGAGGTGAGGTTTCTGCATCTGCTCGGCATGCCTTCATTTTGGGTGGCTGGAGTGCATGGGCATGCCATGGCACTGCCTTCTCCCAGGCTAGCTCCAGCTCTGCCACCAGACGGGGCACTTGCTTACCATTTCCCCACTTATTGCAGCTGGCAAAGTACTGGGAAGCCTTCCTTCCTGAGGCGAAAGCCATCTCCTAATGGACCAAGGATACCAGAGCCCACCTGTGTGACATTGCCTTTTATACACTGTCATTCTTGCCCCATGATGGACCCCAGTTGACACATCCTGCCTTGGCTGGACTTAGCCCTTTTACCTTGCCCCGTGACCAAACTATTCCCAGTTACTCTAACCAGTACTTCATTTAGCTTCCACATATATTTTCTTACCTAAGAGAATAGTTTCCTGCTTTAAGCAAAAGACCTATAATAGGTGATGAAATTATGGGTTAGGGGTGGAGTGTTGATATAAATATATAAATATAAATGTATATTTTTCAGGCTGTGGCTTAGGAACTGGGAATAACGTTTTCTGTTACTCCTGATGGTGCCATGAAAAGATTATGTAATAAAATATTTGAAAATCAGGTCACATGACTCAGCATGTGGTACTTTTTGCTTAGGCTGGGGAGCAGTTGGGAAGCAGGACTAGAATATTTCTAATGAAGAAGTTATCCAGATGTATTAAGCTTCCCTGTACAGGAGCTCATAGGGTTTTGCACCTGACTATGATACTGGAATCTCTTTTGCTTCTCCTCAGCTACCTATTTAGAGGGTTTCTTGGTCTGCTTTTTATTCCTACTATTTATTTATTTTTGATTTTTTGGAGGTAGGGTCTCACTCTAGCCCAGGCTGACCTGGAATTATCTTGTAGTCCCAGGCTGGCCTTAGATCCTCCTACCTCTGCTTGGGATTAAAGGCATGCACCACACTGCCTTTTTTTATTTTGTTTTGTTTTTAAGTATTTATTGATTCAACAGAGAGAATGGGCACACCAGAAACTCCAGCCACAGTAAATGAACTACATACACATGGACCACCATGTGCATCTAGCTTATGTGCGTTCTGGGGAATCGAACCTGGGACCTTAGGCTTTGCAGGCAAGTGCCTTAACCACTAAGCAATCTCTCCAGCTCCCCCCATACCCTTTTTTTGAGGTAGGGTCTTGCTCTATTGCAGGCTGGCTTAGAATTCACTATGTAGTGTAAGGTGGCCTCAAGCTCATAGAAATCCTGCTACCTCTGCCTCCAGAGTACTGGGATTAAAGGCTGTGCCCCCATGCCCAGTGACTATTTTATATTTTTACTTTTTTTTTAGCAGGGTTTCACTCTAGCCCAGGCTGACCTGGAACTCACTCTATAGTGCCAAACAGATCACAAACTCACAGTGATCCTCCCATCCCAGTCTCCTCAGTGCTGGGACTAAAGGCTTGCGTCAACACACCCAGCCTTCTACCTTCTTTTGAGACAGGGTCTCTCTTGCTGCTACTGTTTGTAAGCTTCTGGATTCTCTTGGCTCCACCTCCCATTGCCATAGTCTTGTGGGATTGCAAATGGTGTGTGCCTCGATGTCCAGCTTTACATGAGCACCGAGGATGCTCAAACTCTTGTTGGCAAGTATGTAGCTAAATGCCTTTAACTGCTGAGCCATCTCCCTAGCTCCCAACTCCAAGATTTTTGTCTATATTTTTTCAATTTTTTTTTTTTTTTTTTTTTTTTGAGGTAGGATCTCACTCTAGCCCAGGCTGGCCTCCAACTCACAGCAATCCTACTACCTCTGTCTCTCTAGTGCTGGATTAAAGGTGTGCATCACCACACCCAGCCAATTTTTTTTTTTTTTTTTTTTTTTTTTTTTTGTGGTTTTCAAGTTAGGGTCCATTCTAGCCCAGGCTGACTGAAACTTACTTGGTAGTCCCAGGCTGGCCTCAAACTCAGAGCAGTTCTCCTACCTCTACCTCCTGAGTGCTGGGATTAAAGGCGTATACCACACCCAACTCCAACTCCAAGATTTTCAATATTTATTTATGTCATTTATCTCTGCCTCTGTCTGTATTTTTTTGCTGTCTGTGAAGAGTGTAATGTCACTCCAGATATCAAGGGGTACAATCGGCAGTTAGATCTTGTTTTTAAAAAACATTCTATATTAAAAGAAATCAAGAGAGAGATAGGAGAGAGGCAGGTGGGTTGGGGGAGCAAACACCAAGGTCTCTAGATGCTGCAAATGAATTCCAGATGCATGTGCCATTGTGCATCTGGCTTTATGTGGGTACTGGAGAATTGAACTCTGGTTGTTAGGCTTTAAAGAAAAGTGTCATAAGCACTGAGCATCTCTCTAGCCCCTGTTCTTTTTGCTTTGTTTTTTCAAGATAGGGTTTCACTCTAGCCCAGGCTGACCTGGAACTCCTTCAGTAGCCCCAGACTGGCCTCAAACTCACAGTGATCTTCCTACCTCTGCCTCCTGAGTGCTGAGACTAAAGGCATGCACCATTACTCCCAGCCCAGACTTTCTTCTACCTTCTTCTCCTTTTTTTTTTTTTTTTTTTTCTTCAGAGGTAGGGCCTTGCTCTAGCATAGGCTGACCTGGAATTCACTATGGAGTCTCAGGGTGGCCTCGAACTCACAATGGTCCTCCTACCAATGCCTCCCGAGTGCTGGGATTAAAGGTGTGCACCACCATGCCCGGCTAAAGCAGCTAAAGGTATGTTCTTAGAAAGCCTGACACTCTGGTTCAAATCCCCAGCAGCCCAATAAAGCTAGGCATTTCAGTGCAGCAACAAGAGACCCTGGGATACATATGCACACACATGTGCAAATTTTATAAACATATTTTATTATGAGAGAGGGTGGACATACCAGGGCCTGTAGTCGCTGCAATCAAACACATGTGCTACCTTGTGTATATGGCTTTACATGGGTACTAGCAAATCGAACCCGTGTCCTTAGGCTTTACAGGCAAGCACCTTAATTGCTCAGTCATCTCTCTAGCCCCAATAAATTAATTTTTAAAAATCTACATGGAGGGCTAGAGAGATGTCTTAATGGTTAAGATACTTGCCTGCAAAACCTAAAGATCCAGGTTTGATTCCCCTGGGCCCACATAAGCCAGATACACAAGGAGGTGCATGTGTCTGGGATTCACTTGCAATGGCTAGAGACCCTGTCACACCCATTGTTTCTCTCTTAAACAAATTTTTTTTAAATTTTTTGTTTAATTTTTATTTATTTAAGAGTGACAGAGAAAGAGGCAGATAGAGAGAGAGAGAGAGAATGGGCATACCAGGGCCTCCAGGCACTGCAAACATACTCCAGATGTGTACGGCCCCTTGTGCATCTGGCTAATGTGGGTCCTGGGGAATGGAGCCTCAAACCAGGGTCCTTAGGCTTCACAGGCAAGCACTTAACTGCTAAGCCATCTCTCCAGCCCTTAGATAAAATTTTTTAAAACATCTACATGGAGCTGAGTGTGGTAGCACAAGCCTTTAATCCCAGAACTTGGAGGCAGAGGTAGAAGGATCACTGAGTTTGAGGCCACCCTGAGACTACATAGAGAATTTCAGGTCAGCCTGGACTAAAGTGAAACCCTAACTCGAAAAACAAATTAAAAAAAAAAATTTAATAAAATATTTTAAGATTTAAAAACCCTGTGCTAGAGTGAGACCCCACCTCAAAACATAATAAGGCGGAGCAGACTTAAGCACGTTAAGACAATTATGAGTCATATTTGGGAGAAGATGCAGCCCCAGAGTACAGAGGAGGGCCATTCCTGTTCTCAGTCTCACTGCTGACACTCATAGTTCCCTCGGGTAGGCACATCCTATTTACTTAGCTATTTGAGCCACGAGGTTTACACAGAAAGTATGGAGGAGGTCTCCACTTGCCCTAGGTGGTCTCTGGGTTGTTTCTCCCTACATCACTGGTGGCATCTGTAGATCAGGACTTAGGACTAGAGAGATCCTGATATGCAATGTAAATGAGAGAAAAAACAGATTGGAAGTGTCCCACACAAACACTAGTTGCTTTGAGCTTCTCTTTAAAGGTTTTCATTCTGAATGTACCTATAGCTGGACAGTCAAAAGAAAAGAAAGGATGCCTTTTCAGAACCTCTTTTTTTTTTTTCCAAGGTAGGGTCTCACTCTAGCCCAGGCTGACCTGGAAATTCACTATGTAGTCTCAGGGTAGCCTCAAACTCATGGCGATCCTCCTACTGCTGCCTCCCAAGTGCTGGGATTAAAGGCATGTGCCACCATGCCTGGCAGAAACTCCTATTTTAAGAGAGGATAACTGAGGGAAAGCTTGGGATGGATCCAAGACAAGACGGCGAGAGTGCTCTTTGCTGAGGAAGTTGAAGCTCATGGGCTCTGAGGGCACCTAGCCTCAAGGTGGGGAGACTGTTCCCTGGCAGGAATCAGAGAATGGTTCTTCTCTGCTGCGTTTGGCACATACATGAACCATGAACTTTGTCTCTGGAGACACTGACTGAGATTCTCCGTGGCATGGCTAGGAAGGTAAGGCCTGAGCTGACAGTTAAATATGGACGAGAAGAACTTGGTCCCTCCTGTGAACCATGGAATGGAGTATACGTCACCTGCCAGTGCCCCGTGATAGCAGCTTTGTTGCTCTCCAAGCTGCAATTGTAAGGTTGTACGCCTTTATAGCTCCATGGCCCTTGTAAAAGGACTCAAAACAGTGCCAGACACATACCTGTTGAGTGATTGTCCACTTGTAGGCTCTGCCACCTGGCACTTCTAGGTCACTGTAAGCGGAGCCCAGCTCACCTTGCCTTGTTATCTCCTAGTCGTTCACTACAGGGTTAACACCTCACGGACACGAATTCCAAATATGCCATTTCCGTTCTCATCTCTGTGCGGCCTGAGGAGCCTTTGTGCTCGCTGGGCTTTGTGAGTGCCGCCCTTCTTCACGGCTGCCATCCTGGTTATCAGAAAGAGGCAGTTTTCAACTTTGTGGATGAGCATGCAAGTGTAAGGAGATGAGGAATATCTGCCATTGTGTGAGAATGTTCACTGAGGACCCTCATAGATACTTCTAGAAACAAAGTCTATGAAGAAAACTATCCAAAGATAGCCATCATAGCATGTTTTACATTTGCAAAACAAATCAATCTAAATGTCCATCAGGAAAGGGTTAAATGAATAATGACAGTTATGCAGTGGGATATGTTATTATGTAATGTGGCCATTGAAATGTTATGCATAGTTGGACTCATTGATAAGGAAAACATTTCTGAGCAGGCTATAGAATTGCATGTATTATTATATGATTCACATTTAATAAAAGTTTACACATGGCAAGGATGTTGATTGAATTAAGTGCAATTGCCTCTAGAGATGAAATTTTCCTTTTTTTTTTAATTTATTTTTTCTTTTCTTTTTTTGCCATAGCCCTGAATGGCCTGGAATTCACTCTAGAGTCTCAGGGTGGCTGCAAACTCACCACCATGCCTGGCAATATACAGAAATTTTAAGCTATAATACATAAAATGGCATAAAAATTAAAAGTAGGCTGGGTGCAATGGCACACGCCTTTAATCCCAGTACTTGGGAAGCAGAGGTAGGAGGACTGCGGTGAGTTTGTGGCCACCCTGAGACGCCAGAGTGAATCCCAGGCCATTCTGGGCTACAACAAGACCTTCCCTAAAAAAACAAAAAATAAATTCTGGGCTGGAGAGATGGCTTAGCGGTTAAGCACTTGCCTGTGAAGCCTAAGGACCCCAGTTCGAGGCTCATGTTAGCCAGATGCACAAGGCGGCACATGTGTCTGGAGTTCATTTGCAGTGGCTGGAGGCCCTGGCACACCCATTCTCTCCCTCCCTCTCTTTCTCTCTCTGCCTCATTTTCTCTGTCACTCTCAAATAAATAAAAATAAATTCTGAATATTATCTTTATAATCAGACAAATCAGGTAAAGCTACTTTCATTATGAGACAATAATCCAGTGCATCCTTTGACACCTACTGCATATGTAAGTTCTCTGGGAGCTTTCTCTGACAATTGTCCATCCCTTCCCCTGAGGGAATGGGAACTCACTCCTGTATACCTGGTATGGTGCTGAATTTGTCACCCTCTTACACCTCAGCTATTATCCCACTTGTGTCACGTTGCCCCTGACTGGATTTCAACAGCTGCTTAAGACCATGGACAGTATTGTTTCCACCCATCTACACCCTCCTCTACCCCAGAGCAGCTTGCAGGCACAGCGACCACTCCGAAGCTCCAGATTTTTCCCGAACAAGCCTGTGGGCCTACTGAGGCTAAGTCTTGGAACTTTTCAGGAGATCCAGAAATGTGGCTTAATTTAGGATTTGTATCTATCCCATGATGCCCACCTGTCCCAGGAAGCCTGCCCTGGGCTAGCCCCGCCCCTTGGGCCCTTGTCTGTTGTGGAGATGCCTCTGTGGCTGTGAGGACCACATCTCTGGGACAGAAAGCCCTTCCCATGTAAGGTAGCTGAGGAAGCCAGATGTTCATCCTCTGTGGTGGTTTGAATGTACGTCTCCCATAAACTCAGTTGATTACTAAGCTTATTACTTGAGTCTCCAGCTGCCTGGCTGGCGGTGTCCTGGGGGTAGATCCTGGGGTCCAGGCCGGAGTTTGCAGGGCAGTGTGCGCACTGGCGGGGTCTCTGCTGCTGGCTGTCCATTTTGTGCTTGTTTGGGCATTTGCTGGCTGTTGATGGTTTCTCTCCGCTTGGACGTATAGAAGTGGCTTCCACCACTGGTGGAGCTTCCCCTCTGGATCTGTGACCTTGAAATGAACCCCTTCCTCCCCTAAACTGTGCCTGGTTTGGATGTTCACCCCAGCAACACGGATCTGACTACAACATTCTCCTCAGGATGGACTTAGAGCCAGAAAACCCCATCCAGTCTGAGATGGAACATTTCCCTCAAGAGATGTGACATCTTTCTAAATGACTGTCCTCTCCTGCAAACTTCAAAGCCCTCAGCTTCCCCTTACATTGTGAGTAGCTGAAGTGATGACTCCAGAGACCTAGAGCCCATCTCTCCTCAGAGACAGAGGAGGCTCCTGGCAGCCAGTAACCTATGTGGGACAGGAAACAGACTCTGCCCTGTAGCCCTTCTAACTTTATAGCCTAACTTATGAATTAGACAAAGAACTTGACGGGCGTGGTGGCGCACATCTTTAGTCACAGCACTCAGGAGGCAGAGGTTGGAGGATCGCCATGAGTTCGAGGTCACCCTGAGACTACATAGTTAATTCCAGGTCAGCCTGGACGAGAGCAAGACTCTACCTCTAAATAAATAAATAATAAAGTTCAAAGTCCTCCTCAGCTACATAGCTTGAGGCAAGCCTGCAATAGAGGAAACTGTCTCAAAGAAAATGATAAAATAAACTTTAAAAAGGCAATCAGAATCCAGAGTGGTGTCACACACTTTTAATCCCAGCACTCAGGAGGCTGAGGCAGGAGGATCCCTATATGTTCAAGGCCAGCCTGTGCTAGAGTGAGACCCTGCCTCTGGAAAAGGAAAAAAAGAAAAAAGGCAAGTAGGAGATGAACCTGGGACTGGACAGTGAGCGCCAGGCCAGCCTGGGCTGGAGTCAGACCTGCCTTGGAAAAAAAGAAAAGGAAGGCCGGGGAGAGTTCTCGGTGGTTAAAGGCACTTGCTTGTAATGTGGAAAAAATCAGGAAAATCTTGATCACAAAAACTGGAAGTTTGTTTTCCAAACCTTTCAAATCTCAGGATACTGAAAGGCGTAATTGGGTTTTGTCGGTGATGAGTCAGTAATGATATATTAAGATGAACTGCATGTAGTTGACAATATCCCACTGGTGTTTTGGTCTACAAAAACAGTACTATTGTATAAATTTTAAAAAAAAATAGCTGTCATTTATTTGCTGTGTGATAGGCCCCATTCCAAACACTACAGCTGTCTTTTAGCCCAAGTATAAAGGTATAAATAACTGTCCTAAAGATGAGGACTTGGGCTTGGTATGAAAATTGCACAAGAAGACCAGAGCCGGCTCTGCTGGAGCAGGTCCGACCCACCCCTGTTCAGGCAGCCCTGCCTGGGCCCTCCAGGCCAGCACACCTTCCCACCCCAGAGAAAAATCCAGCTTCTGTGCCCAGTGGCGCCTGCAGGCTGCAGCCCAGGAGCTATTTGTTTTCTTAACAGGGTTAACCAAACCTCCTGAGGGGCCATGAGCCGCAGAAGTCCTGCTGGTGAAAGGGGGCTTTGTGTGAAGGCAGTGGAGGGCCAGGGCCCCAGCAGAGGCAGGAGCCACGGCAGGAGCTGGGGCCCTCCCAGCAGTAATCAGGACACTGTGGGGTCAGGGTTGGCTTGGGGGACATCCTCACCCCCAGACTTTCCTGTCCTTTGCTTGGGCCATGATCCTGTGTAACAGCAGTGAGCCGTGGGACTCCATATCTGCAGCCGAGATGGCCTGGTCCCAGGAGGGCTGGCGTGGGAGTCCAGAGATGGGTGACTAGTGGCTCCCAACCAGGAGCGTACTGGAAGGGCTTCCGAAGGAAGGTCCCTCAACAATTTTTGGTTTTTTTTGGATGTGTTGAGGATCAGAACACAATCTGAACTTACTAAAAATGCTGACCGTGAGGCCCCACCCAGGCCTATGCAGTTGGAAAATACAAGGTCACGCACGGTTCTACAATGTGAGATTTAACAGGCTCTGTAGGTGACGGTGATGACTGAAAGAGGAGGACTACTCCTATATGATCTAGAGAGAGATCCTCTGGCCAAGAAAAAGTGGTCAGTGAGGACTTTTAAGCTACTTTCACTCTAGAGCTTGGATACTAAATTCATATGCTAGGTAGTGAGAAAGACACAGACTGTTTCTGTAAAACAGCTCATTGTAAAAACAGAAGTCACTTTGAGGTCTGAATAACACGTCAGTCTAGAGCTTGATTTCATATGCCACACTGGCCAACACTTAAAGGGGATTCACTCTTCCTGCGTAGTGACTGCTTGGGTATTTATATCCTGTACTGCCGTGTTCCCAAAGACATCACACATAGTGGCTCCAGGGTAAGGATTGTTTGTTTTGAATACAGGGTTGTGCCCTCATTCCCACCCAGGCCTTTCTTCATTTGGACCTGCACTCCTATCCTATGGGATGCTGGGGAATTCTGAGCATTTTTATTAAGATGCTTTACATATCAGTTGCATTGGCCCTCATTCCATAACAAGGTCTCTCTGACCTCCTTGCCTTCCTAGATTGAGTTACAGAAACTAGAATTTTGGGCTGCGGAGATATCTCAACAGATAAAGGCACTTGCTTGTAAAGTCTGATAGCCCAGGTTTGATTACCCAGTAAACTATATAAATAAAGACAGATGCATAAAGTGGTGCCTGTGCCAGGAGTCTGTTTGCAGTGGCAAGAGGTCCTGGGTTGCCCATTTTTTCTCTCTCCTCTCCATCTCCCTCTTACCTCTCTGCTTGCAAATAACTTAAAAGAAAAATTAAAAAGCCAGGCATGGTGGCACATGCCTTGAATCTCAGCACCATGTGGCTGTACATGGGTACTGGGGAATTAAACCTAGGCTGTCAGGCTTTGCAGATAAGTTCTTTTAACCATTAAGCCATGTCCCTGTCCCCAGCACCCCCAAAAGTAATTTTTTCTTTTTTTCCTTTGGACGTTTTTTTGAGGTAGTGTCTCACCAGGTGTGGTACTTTAACCAAAGCTAAGCCATCTCTCCAGCCCTCAAAAATAATGTAAAAAAATTTTTTGGTAAACTTCTGATTTTTGTTTTTTTTTTTTTTTAATGTAAGAGCAACATACAGAGAAAGAGGCAGATAGAAAGAATGTGGGCATGCCAGGGCCTCCTGCCACTGCAAACAAATTCCAGATGCGTGCCCCTCCCCCTTGTGCATCTGGCTAACACGGGTCCTGGGGAATCAAACCTCGAACCAGGGTCCTTAGGCTTCACAGGCAAGTGCTTAACCGCTAAGCCATCTCTCCAGCCCCCTCAAAAATAATTTTGATTAAATACATTTGTTATACTTTTCTCTTGTAAGTTCGCCTTTTGTCACAGGAAAGTCAGAATGGGTGAGGAAAAGTAACTCAGCATTCACTTTTCCAAGACCTATCCAACAAACAGCTACAGGTTGTAATGAATGAATAAGCTCAATGACATGATAGTCAGGAAGGAAGCCTCTCTGATGAGGTGAGTTTAGGTTCAAAATTTGAGTACAAGCTCACCAGGCAAAAAATTGGGGGAAACAGCAAGTACAAAGATTTGGATGCAAGAAGAAGCTGTGAAGTTTGGGAAACTGGAAGATGGTCTCTGTGGCTGGAGCCTGGTACGTGAGGGAGGGAGGCTGGGCTGTGGTTAGTTGCAGACAGTGGTACAGAGAGCAGCGCAACTATGGGAAGGCCGGGGCCGTGGTGACAGTTTGTGCTGCAGGGTAGAGGGACAGGGAAGCCAAGCGAGAGAACCAGGCAGTCACTGGGATGACGCTGTGAATGCAGGTACTCAGGAGGTGCTGGAGTTCAAGGGGAGCTAGGCCCTGAATGACGGGGCCCTAAAATGCCCCAGAGGAAGTGAAACCACAGCTCTTCCCTCCCTGTGGGCCATTTCCCTTCCAGGGAGCCCACCTCTGCCTCTACCCTGGAAGTCTCAGCTTTGTGATTCCGGGTCCCTTGTGCTTGGAATTTGGAAGAAAGTGTACGGTATAGTGCTTCAGACCTCTAGCTCCTTTGGAGATGTCTGGCTACAGCTCAAGGAGCACTTCTGCCCCAGCAGAAGAAGGTTTCCCCAGCCTCAGCCCTTGAGATAGGCACACCTCAACATCACCTTTCAGGGATCTACAAAGTTCCTAAGAATTTGCTTAAGAGATTTTACCTGAGAGTTCTCGAGAAGCAGGGCCTCCTTGCTCCCCACCTCACAGGGCCTTTCTGAAGAGAATCCGTGGAAAAGAAAATGTGCCTTAACTCTTATATTAGTTATCTTTTTCTTCCTTTTCTTAGTGGGCACTGACCTGTAACTCCCAGTAACAGTAGGTGGCTGTCATCCACAATGAGCTTTTGATCAGAGACCTACAAGGTTTCCTAAAAGAAAGATTTCTGTACTTGATGTACTTGATGACCCACCAAAGGTTAATAGTAAGACCCTACTGCTGAAGACACCTTATGCAGTTGACACGTAAAATGGAATGGCATGGCTGGAAGTTGGAAGAGAGTCAGTCCCCAGACAGTCTAGTGGCAGAAGGTGCTACATGGGTGACTGGGGGAAAATGACCAATATCTGTCCAAGCAACTCATGGTCTAACCTACTTAACAGCAAATAATCTGTTGTGATGCCCACACAAGTACAATAGTGGCACACAGCCATGGTGGGGAACCAACTGCTCTTAATTCAGCTAACCCCCTCATAGTTGGAGCTGGGAAACAAGTCAGAACCATATCCAAACATAAGCGCCTTAAAACTTTTTTCGGGGGGAAAAAACAACTTTTGGGGGGCTGGAGAGATGGCTTAGTGGTTAAGCGCTTGTCTGTGAAGCTTAAGGACTCCAGTTTGAGGCTCAATTCTCCAGAACCCACATTAGCCAGATGCACAAGGGGGCGCACACATCTGGAGTTTGTTTGCAGTGGCTGGAGGCCCTGGTGCACCCATTCTTTCTCTCTTCCTCTATCTGCCTTTATCTCTGTAACTTTCAAATAAATAAAAAATTAAAAAAGAATTTTTTTTTCACTCACAACCCCTTTGTGCCTGAGAAATTTTCACACAACCCTGGGTATACAGGTATACAAGTCAAACTTTACTGAAAACAGCCATGGTGGTGCATACTTTTAATCCCGGCACTCAGGAGGCAGAGATGTAGGAGGATCACTGTGAGTTCAAGACCCACCTGGGACTACAGAGTGAATTCAAGGGTCAGCTTGGGCTAGAGTGAGACCCTACCTCAAAACAAAAAAGCCAGGCATGGTGGCGCACGCCTTTAATCCCAGCACTTGGGAGGCAGTGGTAGGAGGATTGTCAGAAGTTCACGGTCACCATGAGACTGCATAGTGAATTCCAGGTCAGCCTGGGCTAGAGCAAGACCCTCCCTACCTTGAAGAACAAAAACAACAGCAATAAATAAACCCCCTATCAAAAATAAACTTTAATGATGGGCTGGAGGGCTGGCTTAGCGGTTAAGGCGCTTGCCTGCAAAGCCAAAGGACCCAGATTCAATTCCCCAGGACTCAGGTAAGTCAGGTGCACATGGTGGCACATGCTTCTGGAGTTTGTTTGCAGCAGCAGAAAGCCCTGGCACACCCATTCGCTTTCTGCCACCTCTGTCTCAAATAATAAAATAAATTTTAAAAAGAAACTTTACTATTAACAAACCCTAAAGTAATTTAAAACAATTCTTTGGTATACATATAATTTTACTATTTATTAAAAATAAAGCAAATTTGCATCCTAATGGGATAAATGTACGTGTTTATTTTTACATAAAGAAGGGCAGGAGGGATGGCTTAGTAGTTAAGGTGTTTACCTGCAAAGCCAAAGTACCTAGGTTCGATTCCCCAGGACCCACTTGAGCCACATGCACAGGGGGCACACGCGTCTGGAGTTTGTTTTCAGTGGCTGAAGGCTCTGGCACACCTATTCTGTGTCTCTCCCCCACCCCCTTTTCTCTGTTAACTAGATAAGATAAATTTAACAGCCAGGCATGGTGGCACACACTTTTTTTTTTTTTTTTGGTTTTATGAGGTAGGGGTTCACTGTAGCCCAGGCTGGCCTGGAATTCACTATGTAGTCTCAGGGTGGCTCCGAACTCATGGTGATCCTCCTACCTCAGCTACCCCCCCCCCCAAGTGCTGGGATTAAAAGTATGTGTGCTGCCGGACGTGGGGGCGCATGCCTTTAATCCCAGCACTCAAGGCAGAGGTAAGAGGATCATGGTGAGTTTGCATCCACCCTGAGACTACATAGGGAATTCCAAGCCAGCCTAGGCTAGAGTGAAACCCTACAGCCCCCCCCCCAAAAAAAAAAGATTTTATTTTTACTTATTAGAGACAGTGACAGGGAGAGAGATAGAAAGAGTAAGAATGTGTCACCATGTGCATCTGGCTTATGTGGGACCTGGAGAATCCAACCTGGATCCTTAGGATTTGCAGGCAGGTGCCTTAACACTAAACCATCTCTCCAGCCTGACATATACTTTTAATGCCAGCATTTGTGAGGCTGAGGTAGGATCACTGTGCATTCAAGGCCAGCCTGAGACTACACAGTGAATTCCAGGTCAACCTGGGCTACAGGGAGACCCTACCTCAAAACAAAACAAAACAAAAATCCATCTTGGGTGAGTATTTAATACTGTAATAGTGCATCTTCAGTATTTTTCAGAGTTGATTTTCTATTTTGTAATTGTCAATCCTAAAAAGTGTTTCACATAAATTCATAGTATAAATGGCAGAAGAATGTTTAGGAGCTGGGTGTAGTGACACATGCCTCCAGTCCCTGCACTCTGGAGGTTAGGGTAGAAGGATCGCCATGAGTTCATTCCAGATCAGCCTGGGGCCACAGTGAGTCCCAGGTCAGTTTGGGCTAGAAAGAGACCCTGCCTCAAAAGAAAACAAACAAAAAAATAATGTTTAAGATCACCTCAGACATTGTTGGAAATCCTGACCTAAACAATGTGTTTTTTTCTTTTTGAAACAGGATCTCACTAAATAACCTTAGCTGATCTAGAACTATCTATGTAGATCAAGCTGGCTTCTCACAAGAGTGATCCTCTTGCCTTTGCCTCCTGAGTGATAGGAATATAGTCCTGTACCAACACACTCAACTCACTTAACAATTATAATTATTTTTTTAAGAATCTTGGAAGCTGGACTTAGTGGTGCACACCTTTAATTCCAGTACTTGGGGGGTCAAGGTAGTTTGAGGACAGCCTGGGAGGAGACAGAGAGAGAATGGTCGAGCCAGGGCCTCCAGCCACTGCAAACAAACTCCAGACACATGCACCCCTTTGTGCTTCTGGCTTACATGGATCCTGGGGAACTGAACCTGTGTCCTTGGGCTGTACAGGCAAGTGCCTTAACCGCTAAGCCGTCTCTCCAGCTCAACAATTTTTTGAATATTTATTTTATTTATTTGAGAAAGGGAGAGAGAAAGAAGAGGTGCGCGCGCACACACACACACACACACACACACACACACACACGTAGAGAGAGACAGATCGAGAATAGGTGCACCAGGACCTCTAGCCACTGCAAATAAATTCCAGGTGCATGCACCACCTTGTGCATCTGGCTTTCATGGGTACTGGTGAGTGAAACTTGGGTCCTCAGGCTTCACAGGCAAGCACCTTAACCACGAAGGCACCTCTCCAGCCCTTTGTTTTGTTTTTAGCATTCTAGGCCAGGTTGGCCTCAAACAGTACTCCCACTTGTGCCTCCTGAGTGCCTGATTAAAGGCGTGTGCTACCACATCCAGCTTCATTTAATAATTTTTTTTTAAACTCAAGTCAACATCTCACAATTTCTGAAATCAAGCATTTTAACAGTATGACCCAAAGATATCCTAATTTGCTACTTACATGCTGAGAAACCATTGTATGAAAAGATTTTGTTTACCACAATTAAGCTGTTGTTTCTTTACGAGCTGGCAACTGCATATACAGTAAAAATATTGCAACACATAATTATTTCAGATGTGAGCAGAGGTGCTCCAGGTGCTCCATCTGTATTGCGTGGTGTGAAAACTGCAGTGTTAGGTGTGCATGTGGCAGTGGTTTGATTCAGGTGTTCCCCATAAACTCATGTGTGCTGAATGCTAGGTCCCCCAGCTGGTGGCAGTTTGGGAACTGGAGCCTCCTGGAGGTGATGTATTGCTGGGGATGGACTTACGGGTATTATAGCCAACTTCCCTTTGCCAGTGGTTGGCACACACTCCTGCTGCAGTTGTCCACTCTCTGCTCATGCCATCATCTTCCCCCGCCATCATGCAGCTTCCCCTGGGGTCTGCGAGCCAAAATAAACCCTTTCCTCCCACGAGCTCTCTCAGGTGTTTTCTGTCAGCAACACGAAGCTGACTGCTACCTTTGTAGGTTGCACTGAAATCTTGGGATCCAATACTAGCAATAAACACCTCCTTTTCATTACACATCTGGTTTTGAATTAATCTTTGGTAATAACAAAATTCAGAAGTTACACATCCAGAAACCTGTCGGCAGATTTTTGAGACTCCCCCTTCCACATTTCATTACACACCCCACAGTTGAAGAATAGAGGATTCTTGTGGCTGTGCTGCTTAAACAGCAGCTGCTGATGGGTGTGGGGTTGGGGTGGAAGCTGAGGCCTTTCTCACATGGGATGAGAGTCCCGATTAAAATGCTGCCACATCTCTAGGACCAGAAGGGTGAGCAAGAGCAGCCTGGTGCCACCCCCACAGGCCCTCATCCCCAACCCTGCCCTGTACCTCTCCTATCTATGCATCGCCAGGCACGCCTCCCACTCAGACAACTCCATAATCAAGCTCCTCAGCATATTTGGCTCATCTCACCTTTTTTTTTTTTTTTTTTTTTTGGTGGGAGGTATCGTCAGGAGAGAGACTGAGACTCCAGTTTGGCCAGGCTGGCCTTGAACTCCTAGACTCAAGCAATCCTTCTGCTGCAGCATCACAAATACCTGGGCCTCCAGGCACAAGCCATCACACCCAGCTTCGCTCAATTTCTATACTCTCCTGAAGGAGGCATTGTTATCTCTACTTTGCACAGAGGTTCACACAGTTATATACCTGATATCCAGGGCTGCCTGGCTCATAGCAGCGCCCGGGGTTTCTAAACTTCCTCTTCCCCACATACTGGCTTGAATGAGGGTTGAAAGGTAGGGCTGGGTGGGTGGATGAATGGATGGATGGAGGACATCAAAGGTAGACTGGATCAAGCCTCACCTGGGACCTGCCTCAGCTGGAGAGCTACGGGGTGCTAGGCTGAAGAAAAGAAAAGAAAGGAGCGGCCGGGTGCCAGGACGCAACGAAATAAAAGCAAGGTCCGCGGTCGGTCCGCAGGGCAGGCGCCAAGGCCTGGGCACCACAGGGCACAGCGCCCACCAGACACTCAACAAAGGACAGGTGAGGTTCCGTCCGGGCTGCGTACCTGGCAGGCGGTCAGCAGACCAGTGGCCGCGCGGTGGCCCGACCACACAGGGGCGGCGCGGCACCGGGGGCTCCCGCCTCCTCCCGCGCTGGGCCTAATCTCCTCGCCCCAGGAGCCCGCTGCGTCGGGGCGCGCCCGGGGCGGGCGGGGCGGTGGGCGGGGCCTCGGCGGGGCGGGGGCGGGGCCTGCGCCGGGGGCGGGGCCGGGCCCTGCGGTCCGCTCCCGGGAGTTCGCTGTCGGAGCGGCGCGCGCCTGCAGGGACCGCGCGGCGGGGCCGGGGCCGGGGCGCGGATGCTGGAAGTTCACATCCCCTCGGTGGGGCCTGAGGCCGAAGGGCCCCGGCAGAGCCCGGAGAAAGGCCACATGGTGAGAGCAGGGACAGTGGACGGAGGCGCGGGGCGCAGGGAGCCGCCGGATCCCCCCCTCCCGCACACCCCTCGCCGAGCGCGGCGCGATGGGGAACCCGGCATTCCGGGTCTTAGGGCGTCGGGACGCACCCCCGCCAGGCCGTCGAGGGGAACACCTCGACGCCGAGGGTTTCGGGGTTGCCGGGATCTGCCAGTCCACCGCACCGTGGTCCCGGCTCTTGAGGGACCACATGGCACAGAGGGGCGGGTCCGTCAGCCTTTTCTCTCAGTCTTGCGTGGGGTTACGAGCGGGTTCCCCCCCCCCGCCACTGCCCCCCACCCCCCGAGCGACTGCACGCCCAGTCGGCCTGCTTTGTCCCGGACCGCGGGTTCGGGGCTCACGCTGTCCTCCGCCAGGTGTTCCGCGTGGAGGTGCTGTGCAGCGGGCGCAGACACACCGTGCCGCGGCGCTACAGCGAGTTCCACGCGCTGCACAAGCGGGTGAGGCGATGCCGACGACCCGCCGACCTCCTCCCACACCCTGGGGGCGGGGTGGGGTGGGGGGCGGAGAGGTCCCTGCCTCCGCCATGTACCGCTTTAGCCCCGGGAGGGACAGATCTGCGCAGACTGAGGGCCTCAGGCACCAGGGCGCAGATCCCAGTTTGCACTGACCTTGTCCTTACGCAGGCAGGGTCTGTCCCAAGTTAGTGCCTGAAAGGGGCGTGTGGCGGATACTAGGGGGAGAAAGAGACAGAGAGCCCTTGGCTAGGTGAAACGGGCTGGAAGGCTCTGTGGGGATTCTATGATCGCACCTTGGTAACAGATCAAGAAACTGTACAAAGTGCCCGATTTCCCCTCGAAACGCCTGCCCAACTGGAGGACCAGGGGACTGGAACAGCGCCGGCAGGGCTTGGAGGCCTACATCCAGGTACGCGAGGGTAACACTTGACCGACACCCCCCCCTCCCGATTGCTGGACAGAGGGTGGTGACCCAGGCCAACATGTGGGGGTGTATGAGAGGACCCCTCCCCGAACTTGGGGGTGTCATTCACCACCCCTAAGCCTTAATGTTCTGAACAGAGAGTTCACACATCCCTTTCTTGATTGTTTTATTGAGGCAACCAGGGGCACATACAAGCTAGTTCCCCTTCCCACCAGGGCAATTAAGATCCCTCATGACGGGATGTAGTGTGGGTTCTTTACCCCACAGTGACTGGAGATGACAGGCCTGGCCACTTCATGGAGCCGTACGGTCCATGCAAGACCATGGCTCATGGTGGCCCTGGGCTTGGCTTAGGTCTCTATTCCTGCTGCCTTGAATTATTACTTTGAGGGAACAGAGGAAGGGCTTCGCAGTTTCATTTGCATTGACTGGCTGTACAGTCAGTAGGTGGGTCTGATTACAGCTTTCCTCTGTCCTGCTGTCTAGGGCATCCTCTACCTGAATCAGGATGTGCCCAAGGAGTTACTGGAATTCCTGAGACTTCGCCACTTCCCCACAGACCCCAAGGCCAGCAACTGGGGGTAAGGAGGGCGAGGGCTCTCAGCAGCACGTAGGTGGAAGGGGGTTTAGGAGAACAAGCCCTTTTCTTTTTCACAGCTGGGTTTCCCTCCTTCTGAGACATGACCACTGTCATCCACTTTCTTGACCTTGGTGGAGGGGCTTGTTTTGGACAGCCTTGGTTACCCCAGCCGCCTCCGGAACTGAGGTTGTTACAAAATAGAAGCAGTGGTCCCCTGGGTTTCTGTGTCTCCACCCCTTCCTTACCCCCTCCCACCCATCCTCAGTCTCTTCTCTTCAGCACCCTGGGGAAATTCCTGCCTAGTGACAGCAGGACCGTCAAAGCCCTGCCCTGTGCTCCTGCTGCCCCCTAGTGGCCACATGGTAGGAGGCGGGCCTGTCTTCAGTCCCTTTCCTTTTGTTTTGGTTTTCAGTGAGGGTCTCTAGCTCAGGCTGACCTGGAACTCACTATGTAGTCTTCGGGTGGCCAAAAACTCAGAGCGATCCACCTACCTCTGCCGGGATTAAAGGCCTGCACAACTTCGCCTGGCTTCCATCGTTTCTTTTTTTTAAATTTTTTTTGTTTATTTTTATTTATTTGAGAGCGACAGAGAAAGAGGCAGAGAGAGAGAGAGAGAGAGAGAATGGGCGCGCCAGGGCCTCCAGCCACTGCAGATGAACTCCAGACACGTGTGCCCCCTTGTGCATCTGGCTAACGTGGGTCCTAGGGAATTGAGCCTCGAACCCGGGTTCTTAGGCTTCACAGGCAAGCGCTTAACCGCTAAGCTATCTCTCCAGCCCATTGTTTATTTTTATTTATTCAAGAGCAACAGAGAGAGAGAATGGGCACGCCAGGGTCTCCAGCCACTGTAAAGAACTCCAGACGCATGCACCTCCTTGTGTATCTGGCTAACGTGGGTCCTGGGGAATTGAGCCTCGAATTGGGGTCCTTAGGCTTCACAGGCAAGCGCTTAACCGCTAAGCCATCTCTCCAGCCCCCCCATCGTTTCTTTTATGGGTCCCAGGTGATCTGTGCACAGGTCTCCATTCCTTGTGGGACTTCACCCCTGGCAGTCCCTCCACACCCACCCCCAGCCTGTGACTCATGGCCCTGCCTTCCTCCCAGCCCGCAGCTGCTTCACCGGCCGGTCATCAGATTCTGCGTGGATCCCTACACTTATGCCCCCGCCCCAGGTAAGGAGGTGCCTCTGACCTACCGACCTTATTTGGGGACTAAGGTACCAGGGTGAGACTTCTCAGCATTTCCCTCCTACTGTCCTCATTTTAGGCCTCTGTCTGCTACCCCTGTGCCCCTGCTTTGCACACACTGATGAAATAAGATTTCTGATGTGAACAGACTGGCCCGAAAATGCCAACACCTCATTTGGGTGACAGTCTGCTCTGGCAGGGGCTCCTCCTCTACTTTGAGGGCAGCTGAGCCTTGAGCAGCTTCAGAAGCTGTAGGGTGGAGGGCAGGCCCGTCACATGCCTGTTATGCTTCCCTCCCCAGAACCTCTTCCTGACGTGGTGGTGAATGGTGTGCTGCAGGGCCTCTACGGCTTCGGCGCCAGCCCATCAACGCAGACAGCGGCTAACCCTCACCCTGTTCATCCAGCGATGCCCTGATCAGTCCAGGCTTTGGGCCACCTGTCAATGATGTGCCTCTGTCCAGTGTGCTCCAGGGCTGGGTTCTCCCTTGGACTGGACCCAGAGCTGAACTAGCCAAGGCTCAGCTGCACCCCACCCCTCAACACTGTGCACCTGGCTTGCACAGACAGCTGGGGCTCGTAGAACTTAAGAGCCAGGAGCCACGACAGAGCTAAAGAGAGAAGTCGGCTTGGAGGGAGGCCACAAGAACACGCGGGCACAGTTCCTAGCCAGGCCCAGGCAGCAGGGCTCTGAAGCAAGGGCAGAGCAGTTGTCGGCCAGAATGCCTGTCTGACAATCTGGGTGGCCTCTGAGCATGGGCTGAGGCAGGAGACCAAGGGGCAGGCATCCGCCACCACAGGAGAGTCTTAGGACATGCTGGGATGTCCAAGCTTAGAACTACATACCCCAAACCCAGCCCATACACAAGGTACAAAAAAAACCCACTTTTTTATTGGTAGGATCTTGTTACAAAACCGTGGAATGTGAGGGGCGTGGGTCTGCTCCATCAGATGCCAGCGCTGAGGCCAGTGCAGCATGGAGCCCCGTGACAGGCTCTCTTCACCCTGGTGAGGGCATCAGGGCCTGCACAGGCGCATGTCCAGAGGGAAGAGTGCCCTGAGGCTCTACTCCTTGGCAATGGCAAAAGGCTTCTCCACCTCGATCTTGCCACAGTCTGCGATGGTCACATCCTTCAATGGCTTGTCCCGACTGTCTGTCTTGGTGCTTTCTACTTTCCGCACCACATCCTGGAGAGAAAGGGTAGTGGGTCAGGATGCCCGCTAGTGGGAGACAGTCCCCATGCATGGCTTAGGGACCCACGTGGATGGACAGCACACAAATCGTGAGGCTGCACAATTCTAACGAATCCATACGTGGCCAGAAAGAATGTAGACTGGACAGGAGAATGCAGGATTCTTGTCAAGTTAGACCCACACTGGACCGAGGGTGAGTAGGAGGAAGAGGGAAAACTCTACATCCCTGTCTCTACAGTGATGGAACACAGGACGCTACAGCTGTAGTTTCTGTGACGCCTGGGTGAGCTCTGCCTGGGGGCTGGAAGGACTTGCAGCCTTGGGGCAGGGAGGTACAGGCTGAGCTCATGTATTCTTTCTGTTTGATGTACTGAGGCTCAAACCCAGGGCCTAGTGTGTGCTAGGTAGGCATCATCGTGGAGCCACCCTTCTTCAGATGACATCTCACTGTGTTCCCAAGCGAGCTTTGGACTCCTGGGCTCAAGTGGCCCATCCTCCTGTCTCAGCCCCAATAGCAGCTGAGACCACAGGCATCTTGCTGTGGTTTAGGAGGCACAAATACTGGTCTGAATCTATGGCTCAGGTCCCTTTGGAAGTGGGATGAAACACAAAGCCCCCATGCTGGATCTCTGGCAAGGTCTGAGAACTCACCATGCCCTCTAGGACTTTGCCAAATACCACGTGCTTGCCGTCCAGCCAGGCGGTCTTGACTGTGGTGATGAAGAACTGGGAGCCGTTGGTGTCTTTGCCTGCATTGGCCATGCTCACCCAGCCGGGGCCGTAGTGCTTCAGCTTGAAGTTCTCATCAGGGAAACGCTCACCATAGATGCTCTTTCCTGGGAAGAGAGAGCAGGTCCAGCAACTGGGGCTGGCTCAAACCAGGCCTACCTTTGGGTAACGATTCACGGGGCTCAGGCTGACGCTTCCTAAGGTCTCCCCTCACAGCCGAGCCATCCACAGCAGAGCACGCAGGGTGCGAGATGACACTGACGCAGTGGCAGCTTCTAGGTGGACTGCTAGGAGAGTAGCTTTGTGACTTTCTACTACGGCACAAATGACCAACTATCTTTGGTCTGCTCTGAGGCCTGCATGGAAGGACTGTGGTAAAAAGACCATTTGTTGCCAGGTGTGGTGGTGCACACCTTTAATTCCAGCACTGGGGAGACAGAAGTAGGAGGATGGCTGCGAGTTCGAGGCCAGCTTGAGACTATATAATGAATTCCAGGTCAGCCTGAGCTAGAGTTGAGACCCTACCTCAAAAAAAAAAAAAAAAAAAAACCGCTTTGGTGTGGTGTAGGACGCTGGGGAGGAATGAATCCTCCAGAAAAGGACTGCTATGGCTGAGCAGATCACCTTCCCAACAGCACAAAAGATGGCTACAGCGACAGAGCAGAAATGAGACAGATCAGGCGTGGGGGTGGGGCTGCCTCTTGCGAGGAGATGAGCATAAAATAAAAAGTGCCTCTGTGTATGTGTGTCACTGTCTGTCATGTGAGGCTTGGGGCCAGGGTCAATAACAGGAGCTAAGATGCAGATTTCTGCACCATTTCCGAGATCCTGGTTCCAAAGTTTCTTCCAAGGAAGACACTGAAACCCTTTAACCACTGCCCAGCATTAAAGAAGTTATTTTGTCCCAATGCCATAACTCACACATAAAAACCCCTTTTTAGCCAGGTGTGGTGGCACACGCCTTTAATCCTAGCACTGAGAGGCAGAAGTAGGAGGATCACCATGAGTTTGAGACCACCCTGAGACTATATAGTGAATTCTAGGTCAGCATGAACTAGAGCAAGACCCTGTACCCCCCAAAAGTCAAAGCCTCTTTTCTGCTCTCAACACACCTACATTCAACCTGGTTTTCTCAGGAGGTCCTGGGTTGGGAAATGCCCTGGACTGAGGCTGTCCAGGGAGCCAGTCAACTGCACAGCAGGTGAGAAAGTGGAAAACTAAGATGGATAGGCCAGATCGAAGTGTGCAGGGGCAGGAAATGGTGAACTGGTCCGTATCCCACCGCTGCCCCAAACGAGGGAGAAACTAGGCAGCTACCATCGGTCATGAGTGACTCCTGGCTGGGGGCTGCTAAACCACCCAGACCAAGACTCTCCTTTGAGATCTCAGTCAACCACAGGGTGTGAACTGCTGCTGGCCCAAAGGTCCCACATCTACTCTCCTAGCTCTGCTCCTAAGAAGGGAGTTTTCCACTTTGAACCCAACATACATCGTCAGTTTCCTTCCAGACTTCAGTTGTCCTTGTCCTTTGCACAGTTTGATACCTCTACCTGCTTTTTTTCAAAAATAGTTTTCATTTTTACTTATTTGAGAGGGAAAAAAGCAGAGAGAAAGAATGGGCATGTCAGGGCCTCTAGCCACTGCAAACGAAATCCAGACGCATGCGCCCCCTTGTACATCTAGCTTACATGGGCTCTGGGAAATCAAACCTTAGTCCTTAAGGTTCACAGGCTAGTGCGTTAACGGCTAAGCCATCTCTCCAGCCCCGTCTATTATTAAAACAGTTTTTGTTATTTTTACTTATGTGAGAGAAAGAGAGGAAGATAGAATGGGCATGCCAGGGCCTCCAGTTGCTGTAAACTAACTCCAGATGCATGCACCCCTTGTGCATCTGGCTTACATGGGTCCTGGAGAGTTGAACCGGGATCCTTTGGCCTTGCAGGCACACACCTTAACTGCTAAGCAATCTCTCCAGCCCTTTTAGTTTTTTTGTTTGTTTGTTTATGTTATTTATTTGAGAGTGGCAGAGAGAGAGAATGGGCATCCCAGGGCCTCCAGCCACTGCATATGAACTCCAGATGCATGTGCCCTCTTGTGCATCTAGCTTATGTGGGTACTGGGGAATCAAACCTTGAACTGGGGTCCTTAGGCTTCACAGGCAAGAGTTTAACCGCTAAGCCATCTCTCCAGCCCCCCCCCCCTTAAATATATTTCATTTATTTGGGAGAGAGAACTTCCAGACACACGTACCACTTTGTGCATCTGGCTTTAAGTGGGTAGTGGTGAATCAAACCCAGGCCGGCAGGCTTTGCAAGCAAACAAACACCTTTAACCACCGAGCCATCTCCCCAGCCAGGATGTCAAGAAATCTAATGGGCAAAGAAGAGGCAGAGAAAAAAAAAAAAAGGCTTTTAATCCCAGCATTCGGGAGGCAGAGGTAGGAGGATCACTATGAGTTTGAGGTCAACATGAGACTAAATAGTGAATTCCAGGTCAGCCTAAGCTAGAGAGAGACCCTGACCTCAAAAAAAAACGAGGCAGGATGGGGAGGGAGGGAATTACCATGGGATTTTTTTTATAGTCATAGAAAATGCTAATAAAAATTAAAATGAAAAATAAAAAATAAAAAAAAAAGAGGCAAAGTTAACACTTGGACCCACCCTGTTCTGTGGGAGGAGCTTGGCTAATGGAGTGCAGTGAGGCCTGAAATCGAGCACACAAGGGTAGAGGTGGCTTGAGGTAGGAACTGGGCTTGGGATGTAGGGAGTTGAGGACCCGCTGAGACTGCGTGGACAGATGGCCAATCACAAAGTGTGAAGGATAATGATGTGGTTCTAGAGTTTAGGATATGGAGCAGGCTGACCTGAGTCTGAACCTGTGCCATATAGCCTAGTGGACAAGAGCAGAGATGGGAGAGCCAACCCCTCTTGGTTTGAAGTCCAGCTTTCTGCTTCCTGGCTTGGGAGACTGTAGCCTTCCTGCCTCAGTTTCTTCATCTTTGAAACTGAGTAACTGCTCTGCCTCAGAGGGTGGATTGTTAAATATGTAAGATGCTGGAGCAGTCTCACATACCAGGGCATGCCCGAAGCATACCTGTTGTTGAAGAGAGCTAGCAGAACTGGAAAACAGGAAGAAATGGCTGGTAAAGCCGAGTGTCATGACTCACACCTTTACTCCCAGCACTTGGAGGCTGAGGTAGAACTGTGAGTTCAAGGCCACCCTAAGACTACATAGTGAATTCCATGTCAGCCTGGCCCAGAATAACACCCTACCTTAAAAAAAAAAAAAAAAAAAAAAAAAAAAAGCAGGTGCTGGAGAGATGGCTTAGCAAGTAAGGTACTTGCTTGCAAAGCCAAAGGACACATTCAATTCCCCAGGACCCATGTATGCCAAGATATACAAAGTGGCACATGTGACTGGAGTTCATTTGTAGTGGCTGGAGGCCCTGGAGTGCCCGTTCTCTCTCCCTCTCAAATAAATAAATAAACAAAAATAAAAAATAAAAAATTTAAAAAAAGGGCTGGAGAGATTGCTCAGCAGTTAAGGCGCTTGCCTGCAAGGATCCCAGTTCAACTCTCCAGTACCCACGTAAGCCAGAAGCACAAGGGGCGCACGCATCTGGAGTTAGTTTGCAGTGGTTGGAGTCCCTAGCATACCTCAAATCTCTCTCTCAAATAAATAAATTAATATATATTTTTTAAAAAAGCTTTTTTTGTTGTTTTCAGGGTAGGGTCTCACTCTAGCTCAGGCTGACCTGGAATTCACTATGTAGTCTCAGGGGGGTCTTGAAGTGATGGTGATCCTCCTACCTCTGCCTCCCAGAGTGCTGGGATTAAAGACCTGTGCCACTATGCTAAAGTTTCTTGACATCAAAGGCCCTTACTCATGTTTCCTAACATTCACCAGGCCACTCCCAGTTGCCATGACCTCAAGGCCTCCTCAAGTGTATTCAACCACGGCTGTCTTCAGTCAGGGACTCACCATACACTAGGCACTGAACACTCAGGGTTTCACTTGTCCTCACCAATCTACGGTTCTTACCCTTTCCCTTTACGGAGAAGATACTAATCTCTGAGGACTTGCTTGCCCACGGCCACTGGATCAGCCCTAGCTGTGTGTGCCTGGACAGGCCCCATTCTGTTCTCTCTGCTCAGTGCCTCGCCCACCACTGGCTTCAGGCCTCTTTCCTGTCCTCCATCCTGCCTTTTCTCCAACTTCTCCCACCTAAATGCTGAACAGCCTGAGCACAGAGCTGGCGTCCTAAAAGCGGTGCTGTGGCCCATGTGGAAATTTTCAGGTAATGGAAGTGCAGGATCTTTTCCTCTTTGGCGCCCCTTCCCTGGGGTCTGAGGGAACAAGCTGGGCAACCAGCCCGGGCACACCCAATGAATGTGTCAACCCAGGATCTCTTGGTTACGTGTGCAAGTGATGCAGAGGTGGGACTCAGCCGCTGCAGTGTCAGGAAGCACCAGAGAAAGCAACTCCTCACCCTCTCTGGGGTCCTCCACGGTGATGTGAATGGGGCTTTATGTGTCTGACCTAGAATCACTGCCACACCACCCCAACCTTCACCTCCAATAATTATGGAGACAAAAGCCACCATATTATAAAACTGTGTCAGGTTTGCACACAGGAGAGGTTTTTGGGGGTCCACCTCAACCCCATCCCTCCCTCTCTTTCGGACTCGGTTCCCTTGGCAAGGAAGGGTGCAGCCAGTCTCAATGCAGAGGAGAGGCTCGCCTCTGAAGCCGGAAAATAAAGAAGCCTTGTCTACATGAGACAGCCTGGCCACCCCACGCTGGAGGCCGCCAGGACAGACTCCTCTGCCCCGAGGACCATGCCTTACCTCCTGTGCCATCTCCCCTGGTGAAGTCTCCACCCTGGATCATGAAGTCCTTGATCACACGATGGAACTTGCTGTTTTTGTAGCCAAATCCTTTCTAGGAAAAGAGACAAGAAGGCAAGGATGTGGTATGAGGCAGAAAACGGATGTCACACAGGTCCTGAGGAACTCCACCCACAGACTCAGCTACAGCAAGCCAGACAAAAAGCACACATGGGGGCTGTAGAGACGGCTTAGTGATTAAGGCACTTGCCTGCAAAGCCAAAAGACTCAGGTTCAGTTCTCCAGGACCCACGTAAGCCAGATGCACAAGGTGGTGTATGCATCTGGAGTTCCTTTGCAGTGGCTAAAGCCCCTGGTGTGCCAATTCTCTCTTTCTCTCAAATAAATTAATTAAAATTTCAAAAGCACACACAGCTGGGCATGGTGGCACACGCCTTTAATTCCAGCACTTAGGAGGCAGAGGTAGGAGAACTGACATGAGTTCAAGGCCACCCTGAGAATACATAGGGAACTCTAGGTCAGCTTGGACTAGAGAAAACCCTGCGGGGGTGGGGGGAGGAGGGAAGGAAGAAGCACATACAGCTGGCATGTGCTTTCTTGCCCAGCATAATTTTTTTTTTGAGGTATTTTCAGTGTGTACCACCACACCTGGCTCTTTGTTGTTGTTGTTTTGAGGCAGGGTCTGACTCTGACCTGGAATTCACTATGTAGTCTCAGGGTGGCCTCAAACTTATAGCAATCCTCCTATCTCTGCCTCCCAAGTGCTGGGATTAAAGGCGTGCGTTACCACACCTGGCCCAGCACAAAAATTCTATTGTATAGGAGGAAAAGATAATGACATCGAAATAAAAGAGAGACTGATTGAGAGGGGGAGGGGATATGATGGAGAGTGGAGTTTCAAAGGGGAAAGTGGGGGGGGGGGGAGGGAGGGAGAGAATTACCGTGGGATATTGTTCACAATCATGGAAGTTGTAAATTAAAAAAGAGAGGGCTTGGGCTGGAGAGATGGCTTAGCGGTTAAGCGCTTGCCTGTGAAGCCTAAGGACCCCGGTTCAAGGCTCAATTCCCCACGACCCATGTTAGCCAGATGCACAAGGGGGCGCACGCATCTGGAGTTCGTTTGCAGTGGCTGGAGGCCCTGGCACGCCCATTCTCTCTCTCTCTCCCTCCCTCTTTCTATCTCTCTCAAATAAATAAATTAATAAAAATAATTTAAAAAAAAGAGAGAGGGCTGGAGAAATGGCTTAGCGGTTAAGCGCTTGCCTGTGAAGCCTAAAGACACTGGTTCGAGGCTTTATTCCCCAGGACCCATGTTAGCCAGATACACAAGGGGTATACGCATCTGGAGTTCGTTTGCAGTGGCTAGAGGCCCTGGCGTGCCCATTCTCTCTCTCTGACTTTCTCTGTCTGTCACTCACAAATAAACAAACAAACAGCTTAAAAGAGAGAGAGAGAGAGAGAGAGAGAGGAGCACAAAAAAAAAAAAAAAAACAATACTTTTTTATTGTATGCAGGCATTTCAGGGACTCATGCCACTACAAACTAGAGACCCATGTACCCACACTTGTGTCTGACTTCATGTAGATGCTGGAGAACAGTACCAGGGCATCAGGCTTTGCAAGCAAGTGCCTTTAACTGCTGAGTCATCTCCTCCACTAAAAAGCCAATACTCTATTCTTTTAAAAAAAATGTAGAGCTAGGCGTGGTGGTGGTGTATGCCTTTAATCCTAGCACTCTGGAGGCAGAAGTAGAAGGATCACTGTGAGTTCAAGGCCACCCTAAAACTACATAGTGAATTCCAGGTCAGCCTGGGCTACAGCAAAACCCTACCTTGAAAAACAAAACAAAAAAAAATAAATAAGTAAATAAAATAAAAATTGTGTTTTCTTATTTTGAGGGTGAGAGAGAGAGAATGGGTGTACCAGGGCCTTCAGCTACCACAAACAAACTCCTGGATCCAGTGCCACCTTGTGCATATGGCTTACATAGGTCCTGGGGAATCAAACCAGGGTCCTCTTGCTTTGCAGGCAAGTGCTAAACAGCCAAGCCATCCCTCCAGCCCTTCTTTTTTCTTTCTTTTTTTTTGGTTTTTCGAGGTAGGGTCTCACACTAGTCCAGGCTGACCTGGAATTCACTCTGTCATCTCAGGGTGGCCTTAAACTCACAACGACCCTCCTACCTCTCCCTCCTGAGTGCTGGGATTAAAGGTGTGTGCCACCACATCCGACCAGCCCTTCCTTTTTAAAAAAAGTATTTATTCACTAGAGAAAGGCAGAGCGTGAGAGGAGAGAATGGGCCTGCCAGGTCCTCCAGCAACTGCAAACAAACTCCAGACACATGTACCGCCTTGCGCATCTGGCTTAACCACTAAACCAATCTGTCCAGTCCTTTGGGTTATTTTTTTTGAGGTAGGGTCTCACTCTAGCCCAGGCTGACCTGGAATTTACTATGTAGGGTGGTGGCCTTGAACTCTCAGTGATCCTCCTACCTCTGCCTCCCTAGTGCTAGGATTAAAGGTGTGTGCCTCTATGGCAACAATCTGTCTAAAATGACAGCTACTGTTACAGATGAGCTTTACTCTGACGCCATAACCTACTGCATGGTGTTGACCACTGCACCAGCCACTCACCTCTCCAGTAGCTAAGGCCACAAAATTATCCACTGTTTTTGGAACAGTCTTTCCAAAAAGTCCAAAGACCACCCGGCCTACGTCTTCATCTCCAATACGCAGATCAAAATATACCTAAGGAAAATACCATTTGAAATTTAGTCTTGTTAAAGGGGTAATGGTACAGAATTAAGAGCCCAGGAAGCTACTGTAAGGAAAAAGGGGCAATTCCTGCCCTCAATACCAGGGGTTTAAGCCAAGGGCCTCATTCATGCTGTTAGGATAAGTACCCCTATCACTAGTGACCCCAGCCATTTTGAGATAGGGTCTTTTTTTTTAGTTATTTTTTTTTGAGGTAGGGTCTCACTCTACCCCAGGCTGACCTGGAACTTACTCTAAAGTCCCAGGCTGGCCTCCAACTCACAACGATCCTCCTATCTCTGCCTCTCCAGTGATCGTACGCTGGCCTTGAGATAGGGTCTTAATAAAAGGTAATCTCCCTGTATCATCCTCCCAAGTAGCTGAGATTACAGGCATCTGCTACATCACTGGCAAGGGCATTTAATTTTTTTTTTCGTTAAATAAAGAACATAGCTGTTTACATTCTCCTTAGAGTACAAGGAGAGTAACCTTTGCTCTAAATGGATCCAAATTAAAGAAACTGACATCAACAGAACCCCTCCCCCACCAAAAAAAGCCCACCTATGGAAAACAGCCCTGATCACTCTGCAAGTTTATATTTACTACGCGTGCCAGCAAGGCACAGTAGACTGAAAGTGGCTAAAATAGGTCTTAAGAAGGAAAAAGGATTGGGCAGGCGTTATCTTCTTCACCATTTCCCCAGCCCGGTCAGGGCGGGGGGGAGGGGGGTCAGGTCATTGCAAGAGATCACAGGCAGCCTTAGGGAGTGGCTGCGCGGAACTCCCCCGGGCCCTGCGTGCTCTGGCCACCACTGCCCGCGGCCCCGAGGCCGGATCGCCGGGCGGGGAGGGTGAAGGGGGGGAGCCCGGACCTTGACGGTGACTTTGGGCCCTTTCTTCTTCTCGTCGGCCACGGAGGGTCCCGGCAGCAGCAGGAAGAAGACGGAGCCCGCGATGAGGGCGGCGGCGAAGAGCACCTTCATGTTGCGCTCCGAGAGGCGCAGCATCCACCGGACAGGAGAGGGAGCGCGGCCGGGGACAGCCGGGACCGGAAGAGGGCGGCGACGCGCGGCGCGGGGGTGCCGGCGGGGGAGCCGGGCGCCGGGCCTGGGCCTCGAGCGCCGCGCGGACGCCGCCTCCCCCTCCGCCCGGGCGCGCGGTGGTACGTCCCGCGGGGGGCGGGGCCTGCGCGCCGGCGCGGACGCGGGCGCGTGGGTGGCTGCCACGTTTCGGCTTCCCCATTGGATGCCCGGCTCGCCGCTCCGCCGGCGGGAAGCCCGCGGACGCTAGGCGACGCGGGAGAGCCGCCGACTAGGGATCCCAGCGTGCCCGGCGGCGGCCCGCGCCCTCCCTGCGCGCTGGAGGCGGCTCCTGAGCGTGACGCGCAGGGCGGTCACCACCAAGCTGGGCTTCTGAGTGGGAGTCCCCACTCCACCCCAAAACACCCACCTCTGGAGTTCGTGCCCGGCGTGGTGGCGCCCACTGGGGAGTCTGAGGTTGGAGCGTCACCGTGAGTTCAGAGCCAGTCTGGGCTAGATGAGACCCTGTCTCAAAAACCACCACCACCCAGGATTTCTCTGCTCCTCCTCCTCCAGTGCTTGGGCTGGAATTGGGGCTTACTTTTACAGCCTATCCTCTAAGCTCTACTTACCTTGCAAAACTTGCTTCATAGCTTTTTGTTGTCGTTTTTTGTTTTTTTTCGAGGTAGGGTCTCACTCTAGTCCAGGCTACCTGGCAGTCACCATGGAGTCTCAGGGTGGCCTCGAACTCAAGGTGATCCTCCTACCTCTGCCTCCCGAGTGCTGGGATTAAAGGCGTGTGCCACCACACCCAGTTTAAAACGTACTTTTAAAAAAAATGTATTTGAGGGCTGGAGAAGAGATGGCTCAGCGGTTAAGCGCTTGCCTGTGAAGCCTAAGGACCCCGGTTCGAGGCTCGGTTCCCCAGGTCCCACGTTAGCCAGATGCACAAGGGGGCGCACGCATCTGGAGTTCGTTTGCAGAGGCTGGAAGCCCTGGCGCGCCCATTCTCTCTCTCTCCTCTATCTGTCTGTCTTTCTGTGTCTGTCGCTCTCAAATAAATAAATAAAATTTTAAAAAAAATCTATTTGAGAGAAAGTAGCAGACAGAATGGGCATATCAGGGCTTTCAGCCACTGCAAATAAACTCCAGACACAGGTGCTGCCTTGTGCAACTGGCTTACTCGAACCTTAACCACTAAGCCATCTCTCCAGCCCCGTTTCTAACCCCCCCCCCCGCGCCGGTCATTTCTAATCCAATACTGAACACTGTTGTATACATTGGTGTAACTTCTTCTGGCCCATTTCCCGAAGACCACCACCCACGTTTTTCCTGAGTACAAGGAGGTTGCATTGCATTTCATTTGTAGAGCTTGCTACTGCAGCACAAGGCCAGTATTGGTCCGAATGGTTTTAACACTGAGACGGTATATATTCCTTGTTTTTTCCTTTCTCTCTTTTTTTCCAAGGTAGGGTCTCACTCTAGCCCAAGCTGACCTGGAATTCACTATGTAGTCTCAGCGTGGCCTCGAACTCACGGCGATCCTCCTACCTCTGCTGGGTTTAAAGGCGTGCGCCACCAAGGGACGACTTCAGGCTGTCCCACTTGCTCAAGTCTACAACATACATCCTTTGGTACTGAAAGCCTTAGACACCTAGAAAAATAAAAGAATGACACTCTTCTAACAGTTGGACCTGTGGTATTCTAACACTCTTCAGATTTTATTTGTCGATTCCAGTTTGTTACCACCCATATCGTGGATTTCACTTCATCTGCATAGTTTGGAATTTAGCCATGGCGCTGCAGCCCGCAGTGCTGATCGCTGATCGCTTGGAATGATGTGTGGCATTCCTTCTCTTACAGATGCCAATGTGGTCAGGCTGCAGAGCATGAGTTCGCTCATACAGAACAAGTAACATTTGCTATTTCCTAGTTTTGTCTTTATCCAGAAAACTACCAGGTTGAAGCTGTTGTAGGCAGATGTTACATTGACAAAGGTACCCTTTGGATAGCCCAAATCCCCGCCTCTTTCCCACTGGAGTAGCCGCTTCAACATTCTCTGCCCACAGCCATTGAGGAAAAGGGCTTATCAAGCCAGGTGTTCAAATTGGTCTCTTACTAAGGTGGTATGCAAATATCCTTTTTTTTTTTTTTTTTTGTTTTTCGAGGTAGGGTCTCACTGTAGCCCAGGCTGACCTGCAATTCACTATGGAGTCTCAGGGTGATCTAGAACTCTTGGTGATCCTCCTACCTCTGCCTCCCGAGTGCTGGGATTAAAGGCATGCGCCACCATACCCGGCTCTCCTTTCTTATTTTCAAGAGGAAAAACAAGTTGAATAAAAAGCCTTTGATATAAAGCTTCTCTATCACAACCTTTTTTTGTTGAGACAAAGGTCTTACGATAGAGCCCAGAGTGGCCTCAAACTTGCAATCTTCCTGCCTCTGTCTACCAAGTTGCTGGAAGTAATTACGTAGCAATAAAAAAATAAAAATAATTAAAAACAAAAAAACAGTTTGGGGAACAGCTTAGTGGTTAAGGTGTTTGCCTGCAAAGCCCAAGGACACAAGTTCAATTACCCAGTACCTACGCAAAGGCAGACGTGCAAGGTGGTGCATGTGTCTGCAATTCATTTGCAGTAGCTGGAGGCCTGGGGGTGCCTATTCTCATTCTTTCTCTGCCTCCTCCTCTCTCAACTAAATATACAAATATTTAAAAAACAATTTGAGCTGGGTGTGGTGGCACACTTCTTTAATCCCACCAATGGCATGCAGGGGGCAGAAGCAGGAGGATTACAGTGAGTTTCAGGCCACCCTGGGACTACACAGTGAATTCCAGATCTGCCTGGGCTACAGTGAGACCCTACCTCTGAGAGAAAAAAAAAAAAAGAGAGAGAAAAGAACTGGCCAGCCAGTCAGGCTCAGAGAGGCAGTAAATTATTCTGCTATGCGCACTAGTGATTTTAAATTGCACATCACAGTTCTATCTTCTGTCTGTGTTCCTCATTAGCACAATGGAATTATATCTACCAACAGTTGTTCAACAGAGCACAGCTAGACTTCCTGGTGTTCCACCATCTGAGAACCACAGACATACAAGAACTAACATGAGTGATAATATACAAATCTTAAAAATGCTTTCTGCTGGGTGTGATGGTACACATCTTTAATTCCAGCTCTGAGGGAGGCAGAGGTAGGAGGATTGCCTTGAGTTTGAGACCTCATATTGAATTACAGATTAGCCTGTGTTACAGCAAGACCCTACCTCGAAAAAAAAAAAAAAAACACACACACACACACACATTTTTTTATTTTGAGGCAGGGTCTTAATCGAGCCCAGGCTACCTGGAACTCTGTAGCCCAGACTGGCCTCATAGTCACAGTGGTCCTCCTAATGACAGCCTCTAAGTTAAAAGGCATGCACCACTCTGTGTAGCTGTTTACTATTTTTGGTTTTTCGAGGTAGGGTCTCTCTCTAGCCCAGGCTGACCTGGAATTCACTATGTAGTCTCAGCGTGGCCTCGAACTCCCAGTGATCCTACCTCTGCCTCCCAAGTGTCAGGATTAAAGGCGTGCGCCACCACACCCAGAGTGAATGCTTTTTTTTTTTTTGAGGGGGAGCAGTTTGAGGTAGGGTCTCACTCTAGCCCAGGCTGACCTCGAATTCACTATGGAGTCTCAGTCTGGCCTTTAACTCCATCTGATCCTCCTACCTCTGCCTGGGATTAAAGGCACGGACCACCATGTGCGGCTCTGAATGTTTACTTTTGAACTGACTCACAGGAAAGGGCAATGTTCATCCCAAGGAACGAAGAACATCTAACAGACATCATTTTATGTTCACAGGAAGTGAGTGAGTCCTATCCAGATTCTAAAGCTGAACCGCAGAATTAACAACCAACCAATGAACTGAGCGGGTAAAAGTAGCCAAGAGGCAGGGCCTTTTATTTGACATACAAAACAGTGCGAACGGAGTCCTTCCCTCCCCAAACTGGGAAAGAGGCATGCTTAAAGATCGCATTTGTGTTTTTCATGGTGCCCTGTGAAATGGACACTCTTGAGATAACATAACCAGACCCATTTTTCATTTTCTCCAAAGAAGGCTACTTCCACTGCAGAGAAGTTTTTCCTAATGGTGTCCAAATCTCTCTCCTGGAGGGACTGTATCAAATACACCTGAAACTGACATTCATGTTTAAAAATACTACAAGTTTCATTTTCACAGCTGCGCTTTTTTTTTTTTTTTTTACCAGTGCCAGGGTTTATGAAACATTACATCTTTTTTTTTTTAAAAAAAAAGTAGAAAAAAGGCATTTAACAATAGACACATCCACACATGAATAAAAACTGATTTCCACAGCTGATTTATACATTATCTAGTTTTAAAAAAATGCAACCAACACCCCAACATCTTTTGAAGAGTACAATGGGCACAACTTAAAGAAAACAAACAAAATATAATAAATTAGCGCATGTAATATATCCAATGGGAATCGCTGAATCAACATTCCTTTCCATTGGACGGTTTTATTTTTGGTTTCATTTCTGTATCTTTTCTGCTGTCACTCTTCTCTGCTTGATAAATAGGGTTCGTTCTCAGAGCTGGCTTGCTGAGACTCTCATGTAAGCTCACTTTGTTTGCCTCTAAGAACACACGGTTCCCAGTAGCCTGCACTCTCTGAAAGTGAAATGCACACGGATGAGCACACGCATACACACACATGCAATCATACATCTCCCTCTGTAAATACATTTATCCTCCAAGAAATGACTCATCTTTCCTGAGACATTCCTAACAGATTGGTAAGCCTTCTAAAGGCTTCGGTGCAAGGGCTGGCCTGGGGTTTGGTCTGGAGCTCCTAAGAACACCAACAGTCTCACTGACCCTGGAAGGTGGATTTGGGGACAGTTCAGGTTGTGGTCCTGTTGTGTTACTGCAGTGACTGCAATGCACCCCTGTTTATTACCATGGATAATCCTCTGCTCTGAGACCTTAAGGGTTGGGATGGCACCGGAAAAGTGAGTGAGGCGTAAAGAGAAATCAAATAAATCCTATCCACACAACTGAGGTTACTTTATAATGTCAAGTTTGGTAGACAAGATATATGAAGTTCACGTTCACTTTTCTCCTTGGTATGCTGATCTACAAATACTAGACTAGGTTTCCAGTTTTTTGGGTTTTTTTTGTTGTTGGTGGTGGTGGTGGTTATTGTTTTTGTTGTTGCTTTTGGTTTTTCAAGTTATGCTCCAGCACAGGCTGACCTGGAATTCACTATGTAGTCTCAGGATGGCCTTGAACTCATGGCGATTCTCCTAACTCTGCCTGGGATTAAAGTCGTGAGCCACCACACCCAGCTTCCCATTTGGTTTTTGAGAAAGTATGTCAACTCCTATTGTCTATATTCAGGGACCTACTTACTATACGGAATGCAATTAAGAAATCTATTCTTTTGTACTTAGTCACCTGCAAAACAGGTGAAAAAAAAATTTTTATGAGTGTTTACTGGATCAGACTCCCAAGATTTGCTGTTAAAAACACTGCTCAAAATTCGGCAAACTCATGGAAGGGTCATGATTGCCTCTCTTTTTTCTTAAACAACCCCCCCCCCCCGCCAAAAGAAATGAATAGAAACTCCCAACAAACTCAAAGGAATTATAATTTGATTCCTACCAGCCCATCATGGGATAGACTGTGTCACTGGCCTTCAACCTCTAGATGGGACTTCCTAGGAGTCTGAAAGATTAAGAACCCCAGAGATTAAGTGCCTGTCACCCACATGACCAATCCAGATGGGGTACCTAGTTATCCTGGATCCCTGAGTGTCTCTGGAAATCGTCCGCCCACCTCGGGGCAATGGTGGGATACTGGCAGTGGCCTGGTAAAGGCAATCTTGGCTGTATGGTCTTGCAAAACTAGTCTAAATACTCAAGCCCCAGCATGAATCTCATGCCAGACACAACATGGTCACAGCAACTCAATGACAAAGGAAAACTGGTTCCAGTATGGACATGGAAGAGGTGGCTGGGACCCAGGAGGCATGTGAGCTTGGGAAGGGTGCA
Organism: Jaculus jaculus; assembly: GCF_020740685.1. Classification (NCBI taxonomy): domain Eukaryota; kingdom Metazoa; phylum Chordata; class Mammalia; order Rodentia; family Dipodidae; genus Jaculus; species Jaculus jaculus. The sequence continues at coordinate 11,384,183 of NC_059111.1, forward strand.
CAGGAAGAAAGATCAGGTTCCTTTGAGGAGATGCCTGCTAGGTTTCTGTGGGAGAAGCTGTTCTTGGGAAATACAGCCATGCTTGCTCACTTGGAGGGGAATAGATTCTCTCTTACATTATTAAAAAAGTTAGGCTATGGTCAGTAAGGACCACTTTAACATCACATTCCCATCATTGCATACTTCTGGCATTAATAATAATTACTAACACTGAAAATCAACACTGAATAAGCACTATGGACATCCTTTTCCTCTGAACTGCAAGTTACTTTACAAAAAATGAATGCTCCCTCTGGCTAAAGGCATGACCTATTTCTCAGTACTTGGCTTTCATGAAGAATGAACAGGAAATTAACACTTCTACTAGAAACCTTAGGATGCTTGTTATCGCCTGCAGTTTATTCCAAGGACATATATATATTTTTTTTGGGGGGGGGGTTGAGGTAGGGTCTCATTCTAGCCCAGGCTGACCTACAATTCACTATGGAGTCTCAGGATGGCCTCAAACTCATGGCGATCCTCATACCTCTGCCTCCCAAGTGCTAGGACAAAAGGCGTGCGCTTCTTATTCCAAGGATATTTTAACTGGAGGTTTACCTGGTCACCTGACTTACACCTTCCCAGGCACACCCAAAACAAAAGAATGTTAAGGCAGTTATATATGCTCACTAGCTGCTGAGATACTCAGTCCACCCTTGTGGGGCTGTCTGGAACAGGAATTCTGGAAAGTGCCAAGGCATGTGGCCCAGCAGATCCACTCCTGCATGATGTCCCAGGCACAAGTTGTGGTCTAGTCACAAGTGGAGAATTCACACTTTGGTGTGATCCTGACCTGTTTACCTCAGTGTGTTCAGACTGCAATGCCTGGGGGAAGGCAGGACTAGAGAAAATCCTAATGTAGAGTAGTATGTATTTCAATAAAAAGATGGTGGCCTGTGCCTTTAATTCCAGTACTCATGAGTTTGAGGCCAACCTAGGCTAGAGTGAGTTCCAGATCAGTCTTGGGTAGAATGAGACCCTGCCTCAAAAATGAGTTTGCTTTAAGTAAAAATGATTGCATCATCCAAAGAAAATAATCCTCAGGCGACCCACTGTGAGGTGGAGCAAATGGCCTTGGGGACAGGGAAGATGGGTCCTAGGATCTGGCTGAGACATGCCATGGAGGAGCCCTAATTGGCAAAACTAAATGATGGCCAAATTGTTTCTGGGACACTTGGTTCTTTGCTATTTTAATTTTAAGGATGATCATAACACTCTCAGGTCTAGGACCCCTTAAAGAGTGCTAATGGCCTTGAAAGGATTCCTACTATGCTGCATGCTGAGGTGACCTGGGGCTCACCTGTCTACAAACACCCAATGTCTCATAAAGGATCTGGGGGGTGGGATGGGAACAGTGCACTAGGAAAGACCCACCCCCACCCCAACTGCTCAGCTTTAACCCCTCAAGAGCTAGGCTACAAAACTGTTTAAGACAAAAGGTCCTAAGCACAGTTGCAGGGCACCCTACCCTGCAGCCAGGCTGGCCACTGCCTTTGCTTTATCGAGGAGGGGGGGGGAGGCACTTAGTGGAGTAGAGTGCCAGGATGCTCCAGGCTTTGCCACTATTTCCCCATGCCCTCCTATGAAAGACATTTTCTATACAGGATGAGGAATTTAATGTTTCTGTATGAAAAGTTAAGAGTTGCCCAAATGCCAAACAAGGGACCGTGTAAAATTTCAGTGATGAGCTTTAACCTCTAGGTAATATCAAGGAAGCAAACACTAACATTCAGAGACCTTATGGGAAGGAGCTGACACTGCCTCTCTATGCCACTGTTTGTTGTACAGACCATTTCTTACAAGGAAATGGCAGATTACAATCATTACATATGCTAAGTGGATTTGCAGCCAGTGAAGTGATAACCCTACCCAAGGTCCGACAGGGGAAGCCCGCTAATTCCAACTCACATGATGCTTTTCTACTTCCATGTAAGGTAAGTAGCTCAAGGGACTTGTCAAGAAATGCCAATGACCAGAAAGTGTCCCCACATCCTCCAGTCCTAAAATAGCCCTATGTAAGTCATAAGCAAAGATACCTGCACTCTACAAATCCCCAAACTAAATTATTAGCCATTATCCTGCATGGTGAGCTTTCTACTCCCCGACACAAAATTTCTTTCCCTGATGTGCATAATTCTTGGTCCTGTCACATCTGGAGTAAGATGCTACTGTTTGGAAAATCCACTAAGTCATCTGAAAATACAGCACGAGAAGAACGAGCCCACCCACTCGCTAACTGTTCACCTGTGAGAGAGGAACAGATGCTCCTGGGGGAGGTCCTGTGAACACACCTCGGTGGCAGGTGGAAGCGTACTGGGGAACAGGCTTAGCGCACAGCCAGCTCAGCCTGAAGGGGCTCACGCTCAGTGGAGAAGACAAGTTCAGACCTGTTTTTCACTGTCTCCTTTTCCCTGGAACATCCCAGCACCAACTGGCCTTACGCTCTTGTCCCCTGCAGACCCATGTACCAAATTCTAAGCCCACTGCTATGGACCATCACAGGCTTGTGTTCTGATAAGACAGGCCAGCCCAAATGCAACAACTCATTATTGGGACGCACAGGACGTACTGATCCTCCTTTCCCCGCCCTATGATATTGCATCCTGAGGCTTCTCTGGCAGTTGGAAGGCAGTTGCACTGCCCTTTGTGTCCACCAGTGGCAATATGGTGGTGGCTGTTTAATCACTAATTTTATCCCCCAAGTCAAAAGAAAGTCACATGGCTATCTAGTAGGAAGTTCCTGGCAGTGGAGGAAACAGACATTTTGCATGTTTTTTTAAGCATTTCCCCTCTTGAGATGAAATGCCTCCTGGTCACAGTCTGGCTTGGTGTTCATATCACATGCTGGAGGGCTGGGCTGTCAAACTGCAGGCTCACTGGGCCACGAGGCTCTTGTGGGAATTTTCTTCTGCAGCAGAGAAGACAAATGGAAATTCAAGTATGTTTACTTGCCACCCTGAGCACTCACTCGGGATGACACAGAGTTTGGCATCTTCTCTTGGGTGCTGCAAGTCAATTCATTCTGTCAAGAATGTCCTCTGGACCCATGTTCTCTCTGAATGGCTTGGTTGTCCCATCCCCCTCAAAAAAGAAGAAAGTAGGCCCCCAATATAACCAGACACAATATGCATCTGCCATGTTGTTTAAAAAAAATTAAAAGTGCAATAAAACCAGCTTTCTCTCCTTTGCTCAGAACCACCTGTAAGTCCTGCTACCACCTTGAGAAAGGAATTCACTTGTCAGGAGAGCAAAGAACGCCGACACACAGGGACAGCAGACCGCGGACTTCTCCAGCTTGTGTCCTACAGTGTAACTTCACAGAAGGGAGGAAGGAAGGAACCTGAACTTGTGGCCTACTGGGCCATCCAGGCACAGAGGGAGAGGGAGAGGAAGCCGTACTGCCAGGCACACCTGGGAGGGAGAAGTTCTCCAGTCCAGGACTGCCGTCTTCCTCTTACCTTCGTGGCAGCACTGCCAGCCTCCTGAGCCCCTTCTGTAACAAAGCCTTTAGCTCAGTAGCTGGAGTGGGATGAGGGTGGGGCAAAAACCAGGAGTAAAGAAAGAGGAGGAAGAGAATAGTAGTCCTTGAGTTTTGTGAATGACACCTTCACTGTAAACAATGGGAAGGAAGGTCAACCAGGCAGCCCCAAGGGCAAGCAGTGGAGAAGCAGCAGCTCTGGGACCTGCTCAGAGCATCAGACAGGTGGGGACTGCCACTGACCCACTGGGCCCTGGCCACCCACACTGGCTCCTTCTGGGGGCATCTGTTTTCTTCTTTTTGGTTTGGATCTCCACCCTCCCCCACAGAGGAGTCTTTTCCAGTGAGAAATGGCAGGAGCTGCAGGTGCAATTGGAGCCAGAGTCCCCAGGGCCTGAGGACTCCTGGGAGGCACTGGTCACTTGTGACGCTGAGCAGTCTTCTTCCTTTTCCTCTTAAAGAAGCAGCAGCACCTAGAGCACAAGGAACATTGCAAGTCAGTGATAGCAGCCATCAGCTTCCAGCAGAATCCTGCCTGCTTCTACTTACTGAAGGATGTGGGACATTTCCCCACTGGCACCCACCCACAGGGCTGTTCACCGTCTACAGTGCACACGCTGGAGGCGTGGACACTGCCTACTAGCAAAGCCAAGGGAAAGAGCTGCTTCGGTGTACAGCCATCCAACCTAATTACCACAATGTTATGGGCTAGGACGACTGAAATGGGCATTTCTAGAAGGGAGATGAAGAAGACTTCTTTCCTTGCCTAACATTCAGCTCTATTTTTGTCTAGCACCAGGCTCTGGTGGTGCTTAGGGCTCCACAGAAGTAGCCTGTACCGTCTACCCCTTGACACTGAGGGCAAACTGTTTAATGCAACTCTCTTAGAGGAAGTCTGAAATCTAGAGCCCCGGGAGTCTCATATTGCTACCAACCAAGGGTTAATGGTTCTCTCTACAATGTGCCTGTCCCCACGCAGACACCTGTAGTAAGCAGGAGCTCTGACTCATGTATGAACCTCAATCCCCGACATCAGCACAGGCCCCTCTCATTCTAAGGGGACCAGTGCCCTAGCCCAGGAGCTAATACTCAGGAAATTGTTACCAGGAAATCTCAATTAGCTCCCTGAAACTGCTGTGCCATTCTAGGTAGGGTCAGGAACTGGTCTGTTTAAGGCTGGGGCCTGACTGAAGCATGAGGAATTACCAACAGAATATTCACAATGCTAACATGCACCCCACCCCCAAACCTGAGGGCTCCCACCTCAGCCCGGACTTTGGATTAGGAAGTGAGGCTGCTGCTTAGGCAATTCAGAAGGGGGTGATGAGGGCTCTAGTAAGGTTGGTGCAAATGATATGTTCTTTCCAGAGAAATGACACATGGAAAATGACAATGTGAGGGGCAGAAGGTGGCAGATGAATCCAAGATGTCAGATAATGGAGGAGAGTGAACTCGTAAGAGTAGCTCAGACTTGCTTGACTCTTGGAAGAAAGCTTTTTTGAGAAAATTATGTTTAAGTCTCTTTCCTAATCCTTCCTTTAGTACACAGAAAATTCATGTTATATAGTATAGCTAAGACTCACTTTCCTTTTAGACTCCTTAATATTACTATATCCAATGTTTGTATTGTTAAAACTTCAGAAAAAACAATAACGGAAAGGAAGTTGGCCAAAGCATGTGCTCCTTAGTACTTAATTAACTTGTTGGGGTTACAGCTCATTTGGTAGAGTATTTGTCTAGCATGCTTCATGAAGCCTTGGGTTCGGTCTCCAGAACTGCATAAAAAAAAACAAAACAAAACAGGTGTGGTGGTATACACTGTAATCTAAGAACTTGAGAAGTAGAGGCAGGAGGATCAGTATCCTTGGCCTGGATCAGCCTGGGCTACATGAGACAAGCAAGCATCAATTAGACACACACCCCCTTCTTTTTCTTCCTCCCTTGGCAGAGTCTCATTATGTAGCCAAGATTGGCCTTGAACTTGGAATCTTCCTGACTCAGCTTCCCAGAGTGCTAGTCTTACAGACCTATGTCACTATGCCCAGCTTAAGAAAGTTTCTTAGAAGGAAGCAATCAACATTTGCATAGTCAATGATGAGTTTTAACCATAACTATATGAATTAAACATGGATATTAAAAAAAATTTTTTTAGGTAAAAAGTCTTGCTCTAGCCCAGGTTAGCTTGGAATGTTGTCTCAGGTTGGCCTTGAACTTACAGTGATCCTCCTATCTCAGCCTTCCAAATTCTGGGATTAAAGGCATGCATCACCACATCCCGAGAGGGGAGGGGAAGAGAACGGGCATGCCAGAGCCTGTAGCCACTGCAAACAAACTCCAGATCTATGGGCCACTCTGTTCATCAGGCTTTTATGTGGGTACTAGGGAATCAAACTCAGGCTATTAGGCTTTACTGGCAAGTTTTTTAGCTGCTGAGCCATTTCTCCAGCCCAAAACACATATGAATTTCTTTTTCTAGTTTTTTTTTTTCTTTTTTGAGGTAGGGTCTCACTCCAGCTCATGCTGACCTGGAATTCACTATGGAGTCTCAGGCTGTCCTTAAACTCACAGCGATCCACAGCTTCTGTTTGGATCATGGGGTCTGAAGGTCCAAATTCAGGCTTGCATTGAGCACATCCAATGAGCAATCTTCCTAGCCTGCCATTTCTAACTTTTTGTTTTTGTTTTTTGTTGCTTTTCTATTTTTCGAGGTAGGGTCTCATTCTATCCCAGCCCAGGCTGACCTTCTCAGCATGGCCTCAAACTCACAGCAATCCTACCTCTGCCTCCGAGTGCTGGGATGCATGTACACTCTATGCATCTGCCTTCCTAACTTTTTTAAAAAAATATTTTTATTTAGTTATCTTCAAGCACGGGGGGGGGGTGTTAGAAATATAGACAGAAAGAATGGGCACACCAGGGCTCTAGCCACTGCAAACAAACTTTAAATGCATGTGCCATTCTGTGCATCTAGCATGGGCACTGGGGAGTCAAACCCAAGTTTTTGGCTTTGCAGGTAAGTATCTTAACTGCTGAGCCATCTCCCCAGCTTTTTTGTTTGTTTGTCTGTTTTTCGAGGTAGAGTCTCACTCTAGCTCAGGCTGACCTGGAATTCACTATGTAGTCTCAGGGTGGCCTTGAACTCACAACGATCCTTCTACCTCTGCCTTCTGAGTGCTGGGATTAAAGGCGTGCACCACCATTCCTGGCTTTTTTTTTTTTTTAAATGAGAAAGGAGAGACAGAATTGGCACACCAGGGCCTCCAGCCACTGCATTCAACTCCAGATGTGTGTGCCAACTTGTGCACATGTGCAACCTTGCGTGTGCTTGCATCACCTTATACGTATGGCTTACACAGGATATGGACAGTTGAATATGGGTCCTTAGGCTTTATAGGCAAGTGCCTTAACCACTAAGTCATGTCTCTAGCCTGTCTAACTTTTTTTCAAGATTAAAAATATTATTTACTTGTGTTCACGTGTGTGTATGGGCATGCTGTGACCTCTTGACATTGCAAACAAACACCAGACAGACAAGTTTTTGCAGTCAAATGATCTATGCCTGAGCTACACCCCCTCCTAACATAACTTTCTGCATCCAATTTATGTGGGTGGCTTGGGAATTTAACCTGGGCCAACAGGCTTTGCAAATAAGTACCTTTAACTATTCAGCCATCTTCCCATCCCCCCATTACTTTAATTTTTTAATTTTTTTTTTAATTTTTATTTTAGAGAGAGGGAGAGTGGAGCCAGGCCTGGTGGCACATGCCTTTAATCCCACCACTTGGGACACAGAAGTTTGGCTTTGCACACAAGGGCCTGCATCACTAAGCCATCACTCTATCCTCCTTTTTTTTTTTTTTAAATTTTTCAAGGTAGGGTCTCACTCTATCCCAGGCTGACCTGGAATTCACTAGGTAGTCACAGGGTGGCCTCAAACTCATGACGATCCACCTACCTCTGCCTCCCAAGTGCTGGGATTAAAGGTATGTGCCACCATGACCGGTTTATTTTTGTCTTCTTTTTGAAAGTTATTTATTTATTTTTATTTATTTTGAGAGAGAGAATGGGCATGCCAGAGCCTCCAGCCGCTACAAACAACTCCAGATGCATTTGCCACCTTGTGCATCTGGCTTTTGTGGGTCCTAGGGAATCAAACCTGGGTCTTTTGGCTTTGCAGGTAAAGGCCTTAACTGCTAAGCTACCTCCCCAGCCATTATTTTTCTCTTTTTTTGAGAGAGGGTTACACTCTACCCAGGTTGGCCTCAAAGTCATGGTGATTCTCCTACCTCAGCCTCCTGAGTGCTGGGATTATAGGTGTGATCCACCAAGCCCAGCTGGTTTCTGTGTTATTTATTTGTAAGCAGAGAGCAAAGGAGGGAGGGAGGGAAGGAGGGAGAGATGAGACAGACAGAGAGTTGGGTTCACCAGGGTCTCTAGCCACTGCAAACAAACCTCAGGTGCATGGACCCCCTTGTGCATCTGGCTAAAATGGGTACTAGGGAATTGAACCTTGGCCCTTTGGCTTCATAGGCACATACCTTAAGCACTAAGCCATATCTCCAGTTCAATTTCTGCGTTTAGAAGTCTACTGGCTTCAAACAGTCCATTGACTTCTCTCTCTCTTTTTTTCTTTCTTTTTTTTTAATATTTTATTTATTTATTTGACAGAGAAAGAGGGGGAGGGAGGGAGAGAAAGAGAGAGAGAATGGGCACACCAGGGCCTCTAGCCACTGCAGATGAACTCCAGGCATGTGCACCCCCTTATGTATATGGCTAATGTGGGTCCTGGAGAATCAAACCTGGGTCCTTTGGCTTTGCATGCAAACGCCTTAGCCACTAAGCCATCCTTCCAGCTCCCTTCTCTTTTGAGGTAGGGTCTCACTCTGTAGTCCCAGGTTGACCTTGAACTTACAGTGATCCTACTGCTGCCTGGGACCATTGGGATTAAAGAAGTGTGCCACCACACCTGGCTCAATGACTTCTCTTTTACTTAATCCAGGGTAAGTAAAACTAAATAACTAAATAAAAACATCTGCTTATCAGTATATTATAACCTAATGTATTAAGATAAATTACCTTAATTTTAAGTTGACATTTGCTAGTTAGTAAAAATCTTCAGCAATAGTAGAAGCTTTTTGTTATTGTTTTCTTTTTGTTTGGTTTTCTGAGGCAGGGTTTCACTCTGGACCTGGCATTCACTATGTAGTCTCAAGGTGGCCTAGAAGTCATGGTGATCCTCCTATCTCTGCCTCCAGACTGCTGTGCCACCATATCTGGCTCTTTTTTTTTTTTTTTTTTTGTGGTATGGTGGTACTAAAGATTGAATCTAGGACCTTGTGTATGCTAAATAAGCTCCTTACCAATGAGCTACACCCCCAGCCCAGTGGATGCTTTTAATAATTCTACCAACAAGGAAGCAGGCTCTGCAATATGCAGGTCCAGTTTCTGTGGTGACTACCAGAGCAAGAGGATCTACCACCCCTGGCTACCCTCTAGATCAAGCACACTGACTAAGCCCCTCAGAACAGAACAAAGGTAACTGACTGACTGCGGGGTGCCTTAGGTTCCTTCCAGCCATTCTTGGAATGAGCGTAAGTTCTGAACAAGCCAGAATCAAATCTGGTCCAGGATTTCTCACCAGCCATCAAGTGCTCCTCCCACAGGCCTCTGACGCAATCCCTTCCCACATCATTCCCTTACCATGTCAGCTACTTCCTTGCTGTCTCTCTTCTGTATCATACTTGTGCATTCCTCCTTTGCTCTAATATTTAGCTCAGGTTTGGGTGTGTCCAAGAAGTCTTCCTTGACCACTCACTGACCTCTCACCGCTCAGTCTTCTGGGAATGCTAACATAAGAATCCTGGAGAATTAATGTCTTCCACATGTGTGTGCCTTATCTTCCCAGCTATACGTCACTTAAACTCTTGGGCAGCCCATTTCCATGAGTTAAATAGTACAAGTTTGGATAAGCATAGTAGGTCCTCAAGTATTTGTAACTGGGATCATGTGACTGACACCTCACAGAAAAAGAAATAGACCATGACAATGTCAGATTACACAGACACATACTTGCAAATGAATAGGCCAAATACACTCTTTGAAATCTTAAGATTACAATTCCTACCTCCATAAAATCCAATTGTTTTTAATACAAGTTTTCTCCTAGGGAACCCCTCATAGGCAATTTGGCTTTCAAAATGAGGTAGCCCACATCAGCCGGAGCTAGCGTGAAATCCTACCTGGGGGTGAGGGGGAGGGAGGTAGCGTCCAGCAGGCCATTATCTCAGTGCAGAACATGACCTTCCATGTGCAGACAGTGGGGACAGTTATAATTCATCAACAATGTAAATTACCTAGGGCTTTTCCTTTCTTATTTCCCCTGGTTGTCCCAAGAATGCATTCAAGGAATAGAGAAGATTGGTTTTTATACCTCCATAAGCCAAGTCAGTCCTTGGCCCACTACCTTCTCTTCAAAGAATAAAAAATATTTAATGAAAAACAAAATAACCTCCCAGTAAACACAAAATGTCCATTTTCTCCCCAATGAGATCTCTTTTTTGAGAGACTCTTACTCTATAGATGAAGAACTCAGTCAGAAAGATTTTTTCAAAATAGTTGATTTCCAAATTAGAGACCAAGTTGCAGAAGATAAGTGTCTGGCAACCTTGTCTTTCTGGTTGTGAAGAAATGCAGCTGACAACTAAAACCCTGTCCTCTTTACCTCAGTCCCTTTCCACTGATAGTATCTAGCCATAGTACTTGGGGAGAAAATCACTCAGCTACAAAGAGGTCAGTTTGAATACTGTGGGATACTGTACTGGCAGGAGGAAGCAGCGATAAATGAGGTGGGTTGGAAAGGAAAGAATACATTCATTTCTGGGTACAGCACTGCCCCAACCCCACTTCGTGGATCTACTTCCCCAGTCTAGGTGGCCATGGCATCAACACAGAAGCCATTTATAAGGCATTTTGTATGTCTCTGCCAATCCCAGCCTAATCTGGTCCACTCCCCTTGCATGTGGACAGGAGAGAGGGACTCACCACAGGTTGAGCATTTTCAGGCAGCTACAGAATATGTAAAGAAAAAAAAAACATAGAAAAGAAGAAAGAAGAGAGAGATATTAGTCCACAGAGGTGAGATGGAAGCGACTCCCTGTGAGCCATGCAAACATGCACTATGTGTCTGTGTATAGTTTCTGTAGAGGCAGGGAAAGCAGACCATTTGGTCCACACATTAAAGTGGAGGAGCAGGAGTCTGACAGAAACCTCTAGGTGGGAGCTGGTTCTCAGGGAGAAGGCTAAGCAGAGTCGGCACCTCAGAGTGGGCTTTCCTGGGTAATTCCTGGGAAGGCTGCAGGGGAGGAGCAAATGAGCTTGCCTTCAAGAACTAAGTGAGGTACCAAGGCCAAGACATTTGGTATCCACACCGGGTCTTGAGCATTTTTGAGTTAACTTTCATATTCTAAGGGAAAAAGAAGTCCGTTACTTTCTCTAAATCAAATGAGCCAACAAAACAGCTAGCATTTAGAGGGAGAAAGGTTTAAGAGGCACTTACTTTATCTTATCAAAAGATGACCCAGGGGGAAGAAGGTTATTGTTCTGAATGTAACTGCCAAAGAAGAGTCTAAAGTCTACTCTTCCAAATTCTCATCAAGCATAAGAAAGAACCACATTCATAACATTACAGCTAAAGTCTAGATAACCAAGAATTCATATGTTCTCACTGTACAAAAGTCATTCAAAAAGATGCCTACCCTCAACACTCTTCCAACCAAACTTAGAGACTCGTGCCTTGCAGCTAGAAAAAAGGGAAGGCACTTAGTGCTCATTTTGTACAATGAACAAAAACCAATATCCTGTGATTTCAATCTCACTTTACACAAAACAAGCTGGGCAAGGAACCCACTATGCAAAGCTTGATAGCCAAGGTTTCATGTTCCTCATCCCTGAGTGAAGTGCAATGTAGGTAGCAGCCTCCTTACCCCAGAGACAGGCTGCAGGGACGAATGGTGCATGCCGTGAGGGGTTGTTTAGGATGCCTCATGCCTCTCTAGGTGTGCCTTCTTCCCATGAACGACTACTCATTCCTCACCCCCTTTTCCCACATAAGGAAAGCCTTATGCCACACACACATGGCTGGGCCTGACAGTCCCCTATGCAAGATGGATTAGTAATTCATGAAAGCACTAGCAGAATGAGCCCACAAAAATGTCCTACGCATAGATTTAGATGATGTTTGGTCAAATACATTAGCCCCCTTTTGGTTTCCATACCTTTCAGAAGGCCCAAATCGTTTTTTTTGGCTTTTGGTTTTTGGTTTTTTGCTAAACGGAAGACTTGAACTACTCCTAACATTCTAGACTTTAAGTTATGCCAGAACAGAGTAGAGTGGAATGAAGTATCTGTATGAATGGCCCCTTAACTTTCACAAAGGACACAAACAGCACACACACACACACACACACACACACACACACACACACACAGTGTATACATTTACCAAGATGAAATGAAATGAATGGTTCCAAAAAAAAATAAACATCTATAGGACCTAAAACTAAAGTCTACATGTTCTTGGTCTTTGAAGTGTACCTTTAAACCCAGAGCTGGATGTCTAAAATATAATGCCACATGTATGAACTGACAGTGGGGCAGGATTGCAACAGGCATGGCTACCTTTCAAGACCAAAGCATGCAGAGTGCAGCAGCTTCTAGTCTGGCTGTACAACAGAATTGCCTAAACTTTAGATTGTTGACCCACAGGTCTGATACCAAAATAAATGAGTAGCTCTAGGGTCAGGCATGGGCATTCTAACACAGTCCCAGTCACGCCAAAGTGCAGCCACTGTTGGCAGCCCAGAGGGTAGGAATATTACATCGTTTATTGAAGACCAAAAAAAAAAAAAAAAACCCACCTATAGAACTGTGAGCACCGTTAAGAGTCCTTGAGAATGGGAAACATGTCTCCTGCTGCTGGCACCCTTGTCCCTCTTCCCTGCCTCATTTACTAGCAGGAGGAAAGCATCTGAAGCTGTCCACTAGCAGAGTTCAAGCCATCCTCACCTGCCTTGTTATCTATTAGGAAAAGATATCTGAAGGCCAAGTGAGGGCGCCAAATAGATGGGCATGAGTACAACTATGCCAAGAATCCATCTGTAAGGCAGGATGTAGTTCTTAGTGACCTTCAGTGATGCCCGAGGGGTCAGTGTGTCGTGGTTTGGGTTTAGACTATCTGAATGTTCAAGAAATCCCCTAGGACACACTAGCTATAAACATTAACTGCTCCCAAGAACAAGCTACTGGACATCATGAATGCTCTCAAAGAGCTTAAAAGGTCCCCATGTCAGGGCTGGCAGAAGTTGCTGATTTATGATTATCTATCTTTCCCTACCTGATATTTTCTTGGAGTTTAAATATGGATGACTTTACAGGGAAAAATGAAAACAAGTGATAGAGATGCTGTTTTTGCAGCAGAAACAGCAATTATTCACCTTCCACCCCAGACTCTTAACTTTAAACACAGACCATGCAGAGCACCAAGGGGCCGGGTACACATGTACATGCATGAGAAGCACAAAAGGACTGAGGAGCCCCTCCTGCCTTCTTGGGATTAGGGTCACTTTTTTCCTTTCTAAGATTCTCCTACAAGCATGACTTTGTTCTTGCCTGACTTATTTAGTCTTTTTAAGTTCAGAATCATCTGAGAGAGAGCAAATCAGAACAAGTTACTAGGGTTTTAGGACCATACATCCAAAGTTACTAGATAACCAGAAATGTCATACCATACAACACGGTCCATGATTAATAGTAGTTTGTTCTTCTCTGTAAGTCTTAGGGAACAAGAATCTCATAGCCACTGCCTCTTATAGCCCCTGTAACATGATTCTTTCAGTTCACAATGTCTTTTGCCCCAGGTAGACTAGAAAAATGAAACTGTTTTCAGCAATCCCAGCTCAAGGGTGGCAGCAGCCTTAATGGACCATGCAAGAAATAAAATGGTCAACAGAAGAAAGCTGTGGGCACAAGCATGAAGAATCCACTCTGAGATGGGCAGCACGCAAATAGGTGACAGAAAATCTTTCTCAGGCCCGTTCCTCAAGAATCCCTTTGAAAGATGAACTTACTTAGCTTCCTCCACTACCTCCACCTCGGCATGAGCTGTAATTGGCGCACTGGAGTGGGCTCCGGTAGGGTCATCAACGTTGAGCTCACCATTGGTTGAGCTAACCACCTGAAATAGAAAGACAGAATGTGACAGGCACCATGGCAAGAGGAGGCTCCTGCCATCACCACAGCAGGTCACTGAGGGAGATTTAACCCCAAGTTTAGGTATTAGCAAGGTAGGGGTCTTAAATGTTTGTTTGCTTGGGCCAAAGGGTCACTGTTCTACTTTAGATAAGTGTGAGAACACTTAATTCCATGACATAATCATGCAATGATGATAGTAACTTTTTTTTTTAAGGAAGGGTTTCACTCTAGCCAAGGCTGACCTGGAATTCACTATGTAGTCTCAAAATGGCTTCAAATTCACAGCAATCTTCTTACCTCTGCTGCCCAAGTGTTGGAATTAAATACATGCACCACCACACCTGGCAATAATTCTTCTTATACTAAGGGTCTATTTTGTGTCACATTGCATGCATGTGTTTAAATTTAATCCTCATAAACCCCTTACTTAGTATGTCATAATTACTTTATTTTTTCTTTCTTTTTTTGAGGTAAGGTCTCACTCTAGCCCAGGCTATCCTGGAATTCACTCTGTAGTTTCAGGGTTGCCTTGAACTCACAGCCATCCTCCTACCTCTGCCTCCCTAGTGCTGGGATTAAAGGCGTGAGCCACCACGCCCGGTTCATAGTTACTCATTTTTATGGGTGGAAATACTGCAACATGACTTAAACAAAAGTTAAGTTAGGGTTTGTGGACTTCCTTGTCTTTATCCATGTTTGTCCTAGATATAGACTTATATTTCAAATGCAGGCAGTACAATGTTGGAAAATAACTGTACAGCCGGGTGTAGTGGCACACACCATTAATCCCAGTACTTATGAAGCAATCGTAGGAGGATCACTGTGATTTCAAGACCAACCTGGGACTACAGATTGAGTTCCAGGTCAGCCTGGGCTACACTGAGATCCTACCTCAAAAAGCAATCAAACAAACAAATAAAACAATACATAAATAAATTCTGAAAAGAAAACCAAGAGTGGGTACCAGAAACTATAAATAATCACACTTCCCTCTAGAAATTTCTTCATGGCTTTGATCAATGGTTTGAAGTTACTCAAATAACCACATCCTCTCAGGTGAGGGGGAAAGACGGTAAGAAAACACTGTCCCTTGAAAACCAGTCTTATTTCAATGGCCTTTATTTCAGGTTCACTGTCATCCCACTTCTCACTGATGGTCCCCGAACTGTAAGTGAAGGCTCTCACTCCTGTCATCAGGCTAATGTGGAACCGATCAGGCTTCTCTTGCTTGTGCTGCTGCTTCTGCCACCTGCTTTCATTCCAGCACATTATTCCTGCTTATGTGGGTGCTGGGGAGTGGGAAAAGAGACCCCGCACAAACCACTCTGCTGTTAAAGATCTTGGCTGAAACATGGGAGAGAACCACAAAACAGGATAAATGGTTCAGATATCACATGCCGTTGGGTAAGTAACTTTATTTATTTGAGATTGTTCTTAAAGACTGACATGAGAATTTTACAAGAAATGATGGAACAGTGTTGGGTACAATACCTTGCATACAATGAAAGCAGCAAGAATAAGGTGGCCACTGGTTTAAACTCTAGCTCCACCACTTACTTGCTGTAGGTCCTCAATGTTTCTGTGCCTGAGTTTCCTGCTCTGTGAAACAGGGAAACTGCAGCTACCTAGTGGGCTTACTGTGCAGACAAGCCCCACAGCCAGGATTCACAGTAGTGGCTCCATAAATGTTCATTTTACTGACATCCCCTCTCAGGAATGCTTAGGATCTGGGGAGATGGTTCAGCAGCTAAGGCATTTGCCTGCAAAACCCAAAAACCCAGGTTCAATTTCCTAGTACCACAGAGTGGTGCATGCATCTGGAGTTCCTTTCCAGTGAGTGGAGGCCCTGGCACATCCATTCTCTAACTCTCTCTGTTTGAAAATGATAAATAAATAAATAAATAAGAATGTTTATTCTTGGGCTGAAGAGATGGCTTAGCAGTTCAGGCACTTAGCCTGCAAAGCCAAAGGACCCAGGTTCAATTCCCCAGGACCACATAAACCAGATGTACAATGTAACACATGCACCAGGAGGTCCTTTGCAGCACTGAATGCCCTGGTGCACCCATTCTCTCTCTCCCTGGCTCTCTCTCTCTCTCAAATAAAATGAAATGTTTAGTAAAAGTAGCATTTGGGGCAGACAGGTTGACTGCAACCTACCAGCAATGTACAACCACCATGATTTCTAAAACAGAATGACTTCTGCTCTTTTCTCTCAGTTTTGAGGTCAGGTCTCACTCTGTAGACCTGGCCTGGTACGTATGTAGCTTCACTGGCCTTAAACTCATGGTACTTGTGAAGAAAATTAAAATAATGCCATGTAATTAATGAAGAAACAACATTAAATTTGAAATTCCATGAGGAACACTCGCATTTCTGTTGGTGATCAAACAACTTAGTACATCGCTAATTAGGAGACAGCCTAACTTTATTTCCTGACATAAAGTACACCTGCCCTGCCTGCAAAAAATATTTTTTTCTGAACTTAATTATGACTTTTAAAAAATTTAGGAGGCCGGGTATGGTGGCACATACCTTTAATCCCAACACTCAGGAGGCAGAGGTAGAAGGATTGCTGTGAGTTCGAGGCCAGCCTGAGACTCCATAGTGAATTCCAGGTCAGCTTGGACTAGCCTGAAACCCTACCTCGAAAAAAAAAAAAAAAAAAAAAGGGCCGGGGTGGGGGGACTGGAGAGATAGGTTGGTGGTTAAGGCACTTGCCTGCAAAGCCAAAGGACCTTGGACCAATTCCTCAGGACCCACATAAACCAGATGCACAAGTAGGGCATGCATACGAAGTTCGTTTGCAGTGGCTAGAGGCCCTGGCACGCCCGTTCTTTCTCTTCCTTTCCTCTTTCTCTCTTTCTTCCTCTGTTTCATTCTCTCTCTCAAATAAATAAATAAATAAAAATTTAAAATATTGAAAAAAATTTTAGGAACTGGGTTAGAGAGATGGCTCAGTAGTTAAGGTGCTTGCCTGCAAAGCCAAAGAACCCTGGTTCGATTCCCTAGTACCCATGTAAAGCCAGAGGTGCATAGTGGCACATTCTTTTGGAATTTGTTTTCAGTGGCTAGAGGACCTGTTATGCCCATTCTCTCTCTCTCTCTCTGCCTCTCCGGCCCCCCTTCAAATACATAAAAAAATAGAATATATAAAAAAATTTAGGGGCTGACGAGAGAGTTTAGTGGTTAAGGTGCTTGCCTATGAAGCCTAAAGACCCATATTCAACTTCCCCAGAACCCACCTAAGCCAGATGAACAAGGTGATGCATGCACACAAGGTGGCACACACGTTTGGAGGTTGTTTGCAGTGGCTAAGGCCCTGGCACACCAATTCTCTCTTTCTCATTAAAATAATAATAATAATAATTTGGATGAGGCAGGCAGGCGTGAGGGCACATGCCTTCTATCACAGCACTCAAGAGGCAGAGGTAGGAGGATCACTGTGCATTTGAGGCCACCCTGAGACTCTACAGTGAATTCCAGGTCAGTCTGGACTAGAGTGAGACCCTACCTCAGAAAGGAAAAAAAAAAAAAAAAAAAAACCAACAATGTGGACATTCTGTGACAACATACCTGGACTGTTCAAAAAAAAAAAAAAAAAAGATAGGGGCTGGAGAGATGGCTTAGCGGTTAAGGCACTTGCCTGTAAAGCCTGAGGACCTGGGTTTGATTTCCCAGTACCTTAGGAAGCCAGACGCACAAGGTGTCACATGTGTCTGGAGTTCATTTGCAGTAGCTGGAAGCCCTGGCATGCCCATTCTCTCGGTCTATCTGGTTCTTCCTCCACCTTCTCTTATATAGATAAATGATCATGCTGTAAAAATCACTGTTTTTCAGCCAGGTGTAGTGGAGCATACCTTTAATACCAGCACACGGGAGAGAGAGGTAGGAGGATCCTAGTGAGTTTGAGGCTACCTTGAGACTACATAGTGAATTCTCGGTCAGCCTGAACTAGAGGGAGACCCTCTCTCGAAAAACAAACAAGCAAAAAAAGATTCAGGAACTACACAAGATGTTACATGCCTTGGCTTAAAGCTGAGAGGATGATGTGTACCTATAATGCCAGCACTTGGCAGTCTAAGCAGGATTGTGGGTTTTAGACTGGTTGGGGGCTGCCTAAGGAAGTCAAGGTTATGCAAGGCTACACAGTGAGCTCCTATCTCGAGAGTCTTCATTTCTACTAATAAGAAATCCACTGACAGTTACTTGGTGACTTCCTGCTTTTTTATTTTTCCTCCCTATGAATTGCTACTCCACCTACAAGAAGCTTCCTTGGACAATCTAAGGAAGTTTTTCTCATTTTACAGAAAACAACTTGTCTTTGTAAGTGAGCATCTGATCTCAAATGAATTAAGGACAAAAAGGAACCTATCACTTCTCTACCCTTAAACTTAACTGCACATAAAACATGTACCAGGGGCTGGAGGGATGGCTTAGTGATTAAGGCACTTGCCTGTAAAGCCAAAGGACCTTGGTTGGATTCCCCAGGACCCAGGTAAACCAGCTGTACAAGGTGGCGCATGCATCTGGAGTTCATTTGCAATGGCTGGGAGCCCTGGCCTGCCCATTCTCTTACTCTCTAAGCCTCTTTCCCTGTTTCAAACAAATAAATAAAAATAAAATTATTAAAAAAGAATATCACGGCTAGAGAGATGGCTTAGTGGTTAAGGTGCTTTCCTGCAAAGCCTAAGAGCCAGGTTCAATACCCCAGGACCCACATAAGCCAGATGAACAAGGTGGCACATGTATCTGGAGTTGTGGCTGGAGGCACTGGCACGCCCATTCTCTATCTGCCTATCCCCCTGCCTCTTTCTCTTTCAAATAAATATTTTAGAAAAGAAATTGTTAGCCAGGCATGGTGGCACATACCTTTAATCCTAGCACTGGGGAGGCAGAGGTAGGAGGATCACCATGAGTTTGAGGCTACCTTGAGACTACACAGTGAATTCCAGGTCAGCCTGAGCTATAGTGAAACCCTACCTTGAAGAACCAAAAAAATAAAATAAATAAATAAATAAAAGTGGAGACAGAAGGGTAGTTTGAGGTCAACCTGACCACATAGGGAGATCCCGCCTCAAAAAAAAAAAAAAAAAAAAAAAAAGCTAAAAGAAGCTTAAGGGTTTGGTGGCTCATGTTCTTTTATTTTAAAAACAAAAATTTAGCTTAATTTTTTTTTTTAATTTTTCCTGTGTGTGTTTGTTCTTGATTTTTTTTGTTGCTGTAGCACAGGCTGGCCTGGAATCCACTATGTACTCTCAGAGTGGTCCTGAACTCACAGTGATCCTCCTACTTCTGCCTCCTGAGTGCTGGGACTAAGGGGTATGCTTGTTATGAATGACTTGTTGCCTCTTTGTTTTCCTCCATTCTTTCATAGACTTTGACCTTTGAAAAGATTTCTTTGCCACTATTTCAAGAAGGGGTAAAGAAACGCTGTGTGTTATATCATCATTTTTGTCTAGATGTTCCTATGATGTATTTTACAAAACTAACTTCTGTGAGTATCAAGATCTTTCAGTTAGCCACTGCTTGCAAATGGTATCTTCTCTGGCTAGATCCACCAACTGAATCAGTGAGCTCTATGTTCAGTGAGAGAGCCTGTTTCAATAAATAACATAGAGAGCAAGAGAAGAGGATGTTGACCTCTGGCCCTGATCACGTGCACATATACCTGTACACACATGGACACTTAAGCACACACAATACACACATACAAGTATATTCTAGATGGTCAAGTCTAAAAGTTGCACTTTACATGCACAAGTTTCACTTCTATCACTCAAATAGTAGAGTCACTTACTAGTGTAAAAAAATAGTTAAATTTTTCATTTCTCAGTTAAAAAAAAGGGTTTAAAAAATATTTTATTTAGCCGGACATGGTGGCACATGCCTTTAATCCCAGCACTTGAGAGGCAGAATTAGGAGGATTGCTGTGAGTTCGAGGCCACCCTGAGATTACATAGTGGACTCCAGGTCAGCCTGGGCTAGAGTGAGACCCTACCTCAAAAAAACAAACAAACAAAAACATATGAGAAAGATAGATAAGAGAGAGTGGGTGCACAAAGGCCTCCAGCCACTGCAAATGAACTCCAGACACATGTGCCACCTTGTGTATCTGGCTTTACATGGATTCTGAGGAATTGACCTGGGTCCTTTGGCTATGTTGGCAAGCATCTTAACCGCTAGAAGCAAGATGTTGCTGGTACTAAACAGAGAAGAAAAATTCAAGCTAGCCTAAAAAATAAACACACACAGAGAGAAACAGACAGAGAGATTACTTTCCAAGACCAAATTTATTCCCCACAGAAAAAAAAGAAATAGCCCTATTTCTTGGTTACCACTCAAAAACCATACCAATCAACACTCCAGGCAATCACGTGCTAATGCACTGCCATCATGGGATGCGCTACAGACGCAGTCCTCTAGAGTGCTCCACTCCCTAGTACTTAAATGCATTCAAGTCTTTAAAATTCACAGACACAAGGCTAACACTCTTCTACCTTAATGTTATTTTGCAGATTATCATGAGTAGATCAAGGCTGTAGAGCAAGGTTCACTATCACACATCCCACAGATGTTTCCTAGTCAATGACAAAAAGAAGCAATTATCTCAAAAACCAACTCCTGCACTATACACTGGCAGAAAATCAGCACATAGTCAGTTAAAGAGAAGCAGCTCACCTCTGCCCTAACCCAAGCTTCAAAACCAAGCTAACATTTTCCCAGGCAGGCTGAAAGGCCAGGGAAAGTCAATAAGGGCAGTAAATACCTGCACTGATCCCCCATGGCGGTCTGCAGCCAAGTGAGACGTCAGGTATGAGGTATTGGTCTGCCGGCTGGGCTGGATTTCCCACTCTCCTCGGCGCTCTGATGACGCAGTCTGCTCAGGCGTTAGGAAGCATGAGAGCGAGATATGGAAGGAAAGGTGAAGCAACAGCAAGCAACAACAAAATCAATCGTATTAGTGTCCCTGTGAGTTTTGTTTTTTGTACAGGACTGTACACCAGCAACTGCTGCAAAGCACTGAGAACAAGTTAGCACGATTATATTCATTGAGGTCTAATGAGCCACAGTACCAGTCAATAGCACATAATCCTCATCCAGACACAGAAAACCGCGGGGGAACAACCAAAAGTTGGGACTCTTAACTTTCATATTAGTAAAGCTTTAGAAGTCCCTAAACAGATCAAATTCAGAACGTTAAGGAACAGTCATACTTACACATTGTTTTGCTGATTAAAGCTCTATGAACAGACAGGTCTCACATCTGTGACAATCAAGACAGCATGCCTTTTTCCTTAAGTAGGGAGCCCACCCCTCTCAAGATTAAACCCCCATAAAGTTTTCTTCTTTTTTTTTTTGAGACAGCCTCTTTTTTGGTGGTGGTGTTTTCTCAAGGTAGGGTCTCACTATAGCTCAGACTGACCTAGAATTGACTATATAGTCTCATGCTGGCCTCAAACTCACAATGGTTTGCCTACCTCTGCCTTCCAAGTGCTGGGATTAAAGGTGTGCGCCACCATTCCCAGCCCTATTTCTTTTTATTTTATTATATTTATTTATTTATTTATTTTTTTTATTTATTTATTTGAGAGCGATAGACACAGAGAGAAAGACAGATAAAGGGAGAGAGAGAGAATGGGCGCGCCAGGGCTTCCAGCCTCTGCAAACGAACTCCAGACGCGTGCGCCCCCTTGTGCATCTGGCTAACGTGGGACCTGGGGAACCGAGCCTCGAACCGGGGTCCTTAGGCTTCACAGGCAAGTGCTTAACCGCTAGGCCATCTCTCCAGCCCTCTTTTTATTTTTAATTAATTTTGTTTTGTTTTTCAAGGTAGAGTCTCACTCTAGCCTAGACTCAGACTGACCTGAAATTCCTTGTGTATGTCTCAGGCTGGCCTTGAACTCATGGCAATCCATCTACATCTGCCTCCCAAGGGCTGGGATTAATGATGTGTACCACCACACCCAGCCATTAATAAATTAAAAAAAAAAAAAAAAGCCTGTGTGAAATTCTCAAGTTTATCAGCAGTTTGAATGGCTGACAGGAGAGGAGACCAGAGGAGAATGTCAGGTGTTCCTTCTCTATTTTTCTTCCATTTTATTTCCTTGATGTAGAGTCTCTCACTGAACCAGGAGTTCCCTATTTTGGGGTCAGGCAGCACAGTCATGCCCAGTTTTATTTTATTTATTTGAGAGCAAGAGGCAGAGAGAGAGAGAATGGGCATGCCAGGGCCTCCAGCCAATGCAAATGAACTCCAGATGCGTGCACCACCACGTGCATCAGCCTTAAGTGGGTACTGGGGAATCGAGCCTCAAACCAGGCTCCTTAGGCTTCACAGGCAAGCACTTAACTATCTCTCTAGCGCAGTTTGTTTTTTTTTCCTTCAAGGCAGCCTCAGGCTGGCCTCGAACTCACAGTAATCTTCCTACCTTTGCCTCCAAAGTCCTGGGATTAAAGACTGCACCACCACACCCAGCTTTTTTTTTTTTTTTTTCTTAATTTGCTTGTTCAAAGCATGATCTCATTCTAGCCCAGGCTTACCTGGGACTCACAGAGATCCTGCTACCTCAGCCTTCTGAGTGCGGGAGATGCTGAGCTTATTATGTGATTGTATTCAGGTCCTTGTGGTTGCATAGCAAGCACCCATTCTCTGAGCTATATCCTTGCCTCTATTTTGTTTAATTTTTCTGTGAATGGGGCTAGAGATGGCTTAGCAGTTAAGGCATTCGCCTGCAAAGTCAAAGGACCCAGGTTCGATTCCCCAGGATTCAAATTTGAGCCAGATGCACAAGGAGGCATATGTGTCTGGAAGTTTGTTTACAGTGGCTGAAGGCCCTGGTGTGCCCATTCTCTCTCTTTAAAAAAATATTTTTTTGCTGTTTATTTTTATTTATTTATTTATTTATTTTTTATTTATTTATTTGAGAGCGACAGACACAGAGAGAAAGACAGATAGAGGGATAGAGAGAGAATGGGCGCGCCAGGGCTTCCAGCCTCTGCAAACAAACTCCAGACGCGTGCGCCCCCTTGTGCATCTGGCTAACGTGGGACCTGGGGAACTGAGCCTTGAACCGGGGTCCTTAGGCTTCACAGGCAAGCGCTTAACCGCCAAGCCATCTCTCCAGCCCAATTTTTATTTATTTATTTGAGAGCAACAGACAGAGAGAGAAAGAGGCAGATAGAGAATAGTGCGCCCGCCAGGGCCTCCAGCCACTGCAAATGAACTCCAGACATGTATGCCCCCTTGTGCATCTGGCTAACATGGGTCCTGGGGAATCAAGCCTTGAACCAGAGTCCTTAAGCTTCACAGGCAAGTGCTTAACCGCTAAGCCATCTCTCCAGCCCTCTCTCCCTCCCCCTCTCTCTCTCTCTCTCTCTCTCTCTCTCTCTCTCCCTGCCTCTTTCTATATGCTATGTGGAGATCAGAGAACTACCTTGGATAGTTTCTTGCCTTCCATCTTGTTTTGAGACAAACTGTCTATTGTTTGCTGCTTCAGACACTAAGCTAGCAGGCCAGGAGTTTCTGAGGACTCCCTAGTCTCAGTCTACCATCTCTCCTTAGGAATCCTGTGATTATACTCACGTACTACTGCATCCAGGACTTTTACATGGGCTGTAGGAATGTGAACTCAGGTCCTCATGTTTATATAGCAAGCACTTAACCCATTAAGCCATCTCACCAAGCACCCTAATTTTGGATACAGGATCACCAGAAGGCCATGGTCGGCTAGAACTTGCTATGGAGCCAAAGATGGTCTTGAATTCCACCTCCCTGGGATTACAGGCCTGAGCAAAGTATCAATTTACTTATTTACTTGCAGTTGTGTGTATATGCTTGTTCATGTGTCAATGAGCATCATTAAAAAAAAAAAAAGTTTATTTTAGAGCCAGGTGTGATGGCACATGCCTTTAATCCTAGCACTCGGGAAGCAGAGATAGGAGGATCATATGAGTTCAATGCCACCCTGAGAACACACAGTGAATTCCAGGTCAGCCTGGGCTAATGTGAGATGCTATTTCAAAAAACAAAAAATTAATTTATTTACTTGTGTGTATGTGTATGATTATGCCAGGATCTCCTGTTGATGCCAGACATATGCCACTTTTTGTGTCCAGCTTTACATAGGAAGCTGGAGAATTGAACCCAGCCTGGCATGCTTTGCAGGCAAGTATCTTTAAAAAAAAAAAAAAAAAAAAAGACCTTATTTATTTATTTATTTGAGAGAGAGAATGACCACACCAGGGCCTCCAGCCACTGCAAAAAAAAAAAAGACCTTATTTATTTATTTATTTGAGAGAGAGAATGACCACACCAGGGCCTCCAGCCACTGCAAACTAAGTCCAGACACATACGACACCTTGTGCATCTGGCTTGCATGGGTACTGGGCAATCACACCTGGGTCCTTAGGTTTCACGCCTTAATCTCTAAGCCATTTCTCCGGCCTGCAGGCAAGTACCTTTAAACACTCAGCCATCTACTCAGCCCCTGGGTATTTTCCTCAATTGGTTTCCACCTTATTTGTTGAGAAAACGTATCTTAATGAACCCAGAGCTCACAGACTTGGCTAGACTAACTAGCTAGGAAAGATCCTGTGCCCATTTCCCCAGCACCAGGACCATAGCTGCTGTGCCCAGCATTTACATAGGTTTTGGGAATCCAAACCCAGGCCCTTATGCTTTCAAGCCAAGCACTGTTCTGACTAAGCCGTCTCACAACCCCAAAGTTTTCTTTTTTTCCTTTTTTTCCCTGAGGTAGGATCTCACTCTAGCCAGGGCTGACCTGGAATTCACTATGTAGTCTCAGGGTGGCCTTGAACTCACAGTGATCCTCTTACCTCTGCCTCCCAAGTGCTGGGACTAAAGGCGTGCACTACTATAAATAATAATGCTGCTTAATCACCTCACGGTTCCTCTATTTTCTAGTTCTTTTCATTAACAGCATATACTTTGGAATTACAGTTTACTGACATAACTACTGGAAATCGTTTTCTTCTAGAAAATAAAAGGCAGATCTTTCCCTTGCAAAAATAGAACCCTCCAAAAAAAAAAAAAAATAGAGCCTTTAGGCTGGAGAGAGAGCTTAGTAGTTAAGGCAATGAGCTACAATGCAAAGGAACCCAGGTTCAAGTCCTAGTACCCACATAAAGCCAGTGGCACAAGCTTCGGGAGATCGTGTGTAGTGGCTACAGGCTCTGGCATGTCCATTCTCTCTTTTCGTATCTTCCTTGCTTATTTATCTCTATCTTTCTTTTTCTTTCTTTTTTTTTTTTTGAGGCTCCTAATATTCTGATTTTGCTCATATATGACTTTTGTTTTAAATACTCTGTATTAATTGGCAGAGGAGGTGTTAACATCATGGTGCCTTTTCCCTGATGGACTATAACCCGGAACTGAAAGCTGAAATAAATCCTCCTTAAACTTATGTTTAATTTATGACAGCGAGCACATGACAGTGACAGAGCAAGGGAGACAGACAGAAAGTTGGCACAGCAGGGCCACAGCCAAAGCAAGCCAACTCCACATGTGTGCATCGCCATGTGCACATGCACCACCTATGCATGTGTGTCCCTCTGTGCATGTGACTTATATAGGTTCTGGGGAGTCGAACCTGCATCCTTAGGCTTCATAGGCAAGCCATCTAACTGCTAAGCCATCTCTGAAGCACCTTGTTCATTCTTAATATTAAAATATCGACTTTATTAAGATATTTAATTTCAGTCAGGCATGGTAGCACACACCTTTAATCCCATCACTCGAGAGGCAGAGGTAGGATGACCATGAATTCGAGGCCACCCAGAGACTACACAGTGAATAATAAAAAAAGGGAGGGTCCTGGAGAGATTGCTTAGTGTTTAAGGCATTTGCTTGCAAAGCCCCCAGGTTCAATTCCCCAGGACCCATGTAGGCCAGATGCACAAGGGGGCGAATGTGTCTGGAATTTATTTGCAGTGGCTGGATTCCCTGATATACCATTCTCCCTCTCTCTCTCTCCCTCTTCTCTCTCTAATATGTATCAAAATTAGATTTTTTTCCCCCAAGGTAGGGTCTTGCTCTAGCCCAGGGTGACTTGGAATTAACTGTGTAGTCTCAAACTCATGGCCATTCTCCTATCTCTGCCTCCTGAATGCTGGGATTAAAGTTGTGTGCCACCAGGCCCAGCTTTTCAGTACAATATTTAAGTACCTACACTTTAGGCAGAAATGTCAGTTTTCAAAAAAATTATTTTATTTATTTTTTTTAGTTTTTAGTTTTTTTGAGTAGGGTCTTACTTTAGCCCAGGCTGACCTGGAACTCACTGTGTAGTTCAGCCTGGCCGCAAACTCAGATTCTCCTACCTCTGCTTTCAGGGTGCTGGGATTAAAGGTGTGTACTATTATACCCAGCAGCCTCAGCATTTGTTTGTTTGTTTTCAAGGTAGGGTCTCACTCTAGCCCAGGCTGACCTGGAATTCACTATGTGATCTCCAGGTGGCCTCCAAGTCATGGTGATCCTTCTACCTCTGCCTCCCAAGAGCTGGGATCAAAGGCGTGCGCCACCACAACCGGTTTTGAGATTTTTATTTAAATAAAAAATAGCAACACATTTTTCAAAGAACTGAAAATATATTTCTAAGTTTATTCTCAAAACAGTGTATTATTTATCTTTTACAAACAAAAATATTTTTGGTTGTGCAGTATGTGTGGGTTATGTACATGGTGTCTACACATGTACACGTACAAGAGCACACACGTGTGGAGGCTGGAAAAGAGATAGGGTTTTCTCTACCTCTCTTTCACCTTATTTCCCTGAGGAAGAGTCTCTCACTGAACCTGGAGCTTGGGACAAACCACAGTAATCCTCCTGTCTCCACCCTCCTCAGCCCTGGAGTTACTGGCATGCAGAGCCATGGCTCACTTCTGTACATGGCTCACTTTTGTACATGGGTGCTGGGGATGAACTCAGCTCCTCACGCTTGCACAGCAAGTGCTATTATCAACGTAAAGCTATCTTCCCTACACGGAGCAAGACGATTACTATGCCAGAGTCCTTCATAAACATCATGACTGATGCTCTCCACTGGCTTCTACAGCCAGCAAAAGTAACAAAACCAAGAAATGGTGGTGAACTTAGGGCTGTTGTTTCATTACTTTAGAAGCTACTTTTTAAAAACATGTATTTTATTTTTTTTCTTTATTCAAGAGAGAGGCAGACAGAGAGAAAAAGAGAAAGAGAGAGAGGGAATGAATGGGTGTGCCAGGGCCACCAGCCACTGCAAACTCCAGACACATGTGCCACCTCGTACATCTGGCTAATGTGGGTCCTAGGGAATCAAACCTGGGTCCTTTGGCTTTGCAGGCAAACGTCTCAACCACTAAGCCACCTCTCCAGCCCAGAAGCTACTTTTTATTAAGATGTTAACTTCTTCAAGACTGCTCTTTTCTAGGATTTAAGGGCTTGTACAGGTATTTAGAGGATGACAGTAAAAAAGGCCATTTACCAATTTTAAAATGCAAATGAATACCTAGGAAGTAGATGAAATCAAGGACTTGACAGTATTGTTGTCTGCTAGTGTAATATCCCTTGAAATGCACTTGGCAATACCATATACATGCGGGGTATAACTGGTCAGGTCAAGTGGGACAGGAGCTCTGTAAACTAGTAAACCAGTGGGTATCATCAGCATGCAAACCTTTTCTTCTTAAGGCAAGGTTTCACTCTAGCCCAGTTTGACTTGGAATTCATATGTAGGCTCAGGCTAATCTTGAACTCACAGTGATCCTTCTAACTGTGCCTCCTGAACATTAGGATTAAAGGCATATACCACCACACCCAGCTTAACCCTTTAAGCTTTTTGCTTAAAAAAATGTTTTGTTATTTATTTGAGAGAGAGAGAGAGAGAGAGAGAGAGAGAGACAATTAGGAAGAGAATAAGCACAACAGGGCCTCTAACCATTGCATACATGTGCCACTTTGTGGGGAATCATATCTGGGTCCCTAGGCTTCCCAGCCAAGTGTCTTGACTGCTAAGACATCTCCTCAGCCTCTTAAGCCTACATTATTAAAGATCACGCAAGTGCATACATGTGTCTAGAAAGCAACCAAGAGGACCATGGATACAAGAGTCATCAGTATGGTCAATTTCTCTTCTTTCATTAAATGAAAAGCAAAAGCCTATACCGATTCAAAAGGTGGGAATGGGAATCTGAGAAGCGGTACTTCCCTGAGGGAGTGATTCCCATAATCATCAGTTGTAAGCGCATTACCTGCATGAAACTGCTTTGTATGCTATCTTGTGACTATAGGCACAAGAGGAAAGCATGTCAGCATAGAATAAACCAAAGGCAAAACTAACAAATACAGATGACATGCGAAAAGGTGAAAAACACCACATGTGCTTGTAGCAGAAGACACCAATGTATCTCTGTAGTCATTTGCCAGGCATTATTGGACACTAACAAGATGAGTAGAAAATACTGTTTGGCCGGGCGTGGTGGCGCACGCCTTTAATCCCAGCACCCAGGAAGCAGAGGTAGAAGGGTTGCTGTGAGTTCAAGGCCAGCATGAGTCCACATAGCAAATAGTCTTAGGGTGGCCTTCAACTCATGGCAATCCTCCTACCTCTGCGTCCCAAGTGCTGAAATTAAAGGTGTACGCCACCATACCCAGCTCTAGGTCAGAATTTTTGAAATTCTACCTCAAAAAAATAAAAAATCCAACCAACAAACAAAAAAGTACAGTCTAAAAATATCTCAGGTATCACCTGTCTTTGGCTTGAAAATTATTTCAAATCCTTATTTTTATTACCTTGTGTGTGTGTGTGTGTGTGTGCGCGCGCGCGCGCATGTGCCACAATACGCATGTGGAGATCACAAGACAACCTCTAGTGTCAGTCCTCATTGTCCACCTTACTTGAGGCAGGGTTTCTTTTGTTGTTCACTACTGTGAATGCCGAGCTGGCTAGCACACAAACGTGTAGCACCCTCCTGACTCTGCCCCCATCTTGCCATAGGAGGGCTGGGATTTACTTCCTAGCTACAGTACTGGCTTTACGTGGGTTTTGGGGAATCCAAACTCAGGTACCTGTGCAAGCACTTTGCCCACTGACCCACCTCCAAGGCCCATTCCAAATTCACACTGGAGGTGAGGCTACTGTTCTGAAGCAAGAGTACGCATGCCTGTCACCTCAGCACTCAGGAGGCACAAACAGGAGGATCAAGAATTCATGCTGGGGCTGGAGAGATGGCTTAGTGGTTAAGGCACCTGCCCGCAAAGCCTAAGGACCCATGTTCAATTCCTCAGGACCCATGTAAGCCACATGGACAAGGTGGCATGTGCATCTGGAGTTCATTTGCAGCGACTGGAGGCCCTAGTGAGCCCATTCTCGCCCCTGCCCTCTCTCAAATAAATAAAATAGTATTAAAAAAAATTCACAGCCATCTTTAGCTACACAGTGAGTCTGAGGCCAGAATAAGCTACACAAGGGTCTGCCTCCAAAAAAAAAAAAAAAGAGCTGGGCATGGTGGTGGCGCACACCTTTAATCCCAGCACTTGGGAGGCAGGGGTAGGAGACTTGTCTTGAGTTCAAGGCCACCCTGAGACTACATAGTGAGTTCCAGGTCAGCCTAGGCTAGACTGAGACCATACCTTGAAAAACCAAAAACCAAAACAAACAACAAAGAAGAGTAAATGAATGGCAATGACTACAATAGATTTTGTAGTTCTATACTTTTTTCTACAACCCCTTCAAACTTAAAAGTCCCAGAAATGGGGCTGGAGAGATGGCTTAGCAGTTAAGCGCGGGCCTGTCAAGCCTAAGGACCCTGGTTCGAGGCTCGATTCCCCAGGACCCACGTTACTCAGATACACAAGGGGCACACACGTCTGGAGTTCCTTTGCAATGGCTGGAGGCCCTGGCGTGCCCATTCTCTATCTACCTATCTGCCTCTTTCTCTGTCGCTCTCAAAAAAAAAAAAGTCCAAGAAATGAGGAAGGGCTGGCCCTCTCCTATACTAAGCTCTGAGATGGAAGTGACTAGGGATGTATGCAATCCCTAAGTCTGTGGTCCTGCTAGAAAGCAGACAGCATGGGTGGAAATCCAGAGGGATATAGCAATGAAAATAAAACAAAACTGAAAAATACTACTGGGCCCTAGAGGTGTAACATCTGCTACTGTCAGGCTAAATGTATATACTATGCTCATCAAACTGCCCAGTAAGCACTTCTCTTAATGTTCACCTATATATTAACGCTACTCTCACTTTTGGTAGAGAACCTTCTCTTTTCAGATGGCAGTGACCTTGGGATGACTCAGAAGGCACCATGGTGCTGGGAAGAAGTGATAGGAGTGCTCAGCAATACATCTCTATCACACCTTCTAAGGCTTAAGGTCCATTGTGGAAGAGGTGGAAGAAAGAATGTAAGAGCCAAAGGAAGGGTAGGACTCCTTACAATGTGCTCCTCCAGACACACAATGGCCTGGATATTCATGACCTCACAGTGCCTGACACTACCTACACAAGACCATCATAATAGGAAGGAAAGATGATGACATCAAAATAAAAGAGAGACTGACTGAGAGGGGGAGGGGATATGATGGAGAATGGAGTTTCAAAGGGGAAAGTGGGGGGAGGGAGGGCATTACCATGGGATATTATTTATAATTGTGGAAGTTGTTAATAAAAATAATTAAAAAATACTACTGGGATACAACATTCCTTTTTACCTCTGGGGGGAATCCACTGCTTTCTTACCAGCTGCCAAGCAACTACCACTTTCCATGCAAAAAATGTTTAAAGCCAAAATTATCAGTCTTCTGCTTTCTAGTCTCTATTCCAACTGACACTAAGGACAATTCTCCAGCCCACCACTCCAGGAAATTGACTGCATAGTCCTAAATATATTTCCAAGTCTTGACTCCTAGGAATCTTTAACAAATACTTCAGCAAAATTGAGCTTGATACAGTATTTGCCATGCATGTACTCTTCCTGCTTGGAATGCCTCGTCCATATCGTCCTTCATCGAACAGTTTGCAATGCTGACCAGATGCAATATCTCTGCCACCACAAGTGGCAGCGGAATGCTGTCGAGCCGCTCTGAGTTCTGTTAATCCCAGCGCTCGGGAGGCCGAGGTAGAGGGACTGCTGTGTGCTCAAGGCCAGCTTGGGAAAATACCTGTAACCGTCGTATATGAAAGGCTGAGGCAGGACAGCCACATGTTTAAGGCCAGCCCTGGGCTAGAAACTAAGTACAGGCTGTGATGGTTTATATTGATTGCCAACTTGACAGGACCTAGAAGTATCTATGAAGTATCTATGAAGGATTACCCTTGATTAGATTAGCCTGTGGCCATGCTATCCTGGTTATTTATTTTTAGAACACTTCATGAATTTGTGTATCATCTTTGTGCAAGATCCATGCTAACCTCTGAAATATTCTAATATTTTTAAAGATTTTATTTTTTATTTGTATTGTTTCTTTATTAGAGACAGAAAGAGAGAGAGTGAGAATGGGCACGCCAGGGTCTCTAGCCACTGCAAATGAACTCCAGATGGGTGCCACCATGTGCTTCTGGCTAATGTGGGACCTGGAGAATTGAACCTGGGTCCTTAGGCTTTGCAGAAACACACCTTAATTGCTAAGCCATCTCTCGAGCCCTGTAATATTTTAATTTTAGTATACGTGCTGCCAAAGTGAGCACTTGTTTATTTGAATCGAGGTGGGCAGCACCATTTGATGGGCTGGGTCCTGGAGTATGTGAGGAGGAGCTGGCTGGGCATCCCTGTTCATTTCTCTAGGATTCCTCACTGTTGGACAGAATGTGAGTGGCATCTGCTATCATGCTTTCTCTGGGCATCCCCGTTCATTTCTCTAGGCTTCCTCACCGTTGGACAGAATGTGAGTGGCGTCTGCTATCACGCTTTCTCTGGGCATCCCCGTTCATTTCTCTAGGCTTCCTCACCGCTGGACAGAATGTGAGTGGCGTCTGCTATCACGCTTTCTCTGGGCATCTCCGTTCATTTCTCTAGGCTTCCTCACCGCTGGACAGAATGTGAGTGGCGTCTGCTATGACGCTTTCTCTGCCATGACTGTACTCTACCCTGAGGACTGCAAGCCAAAATAAACTCTTCCCTTCCCTACGAACCCTATTTATTTTTCCTCCTGAGGGGAAATTGTGAGGATTTTTATATATTTGCTTGCTTTCATGTATTTTTTTCTTTTTGAGTATTATATGTAGCCCAGGCTGGCTTCAAATTAGTGGCAATCCTTCTGCTTGTCTTTAAAGGCTTGGGTCACCACATTCAGCTCCAAAAAAAAGAGGATGAATCTTTTCTTGGTTTGTTTTGGAAGTGCTGGGGCTTGAACCTGGCCTTTGTGCTGCACTAAACTGCACTGCTGGTGCTCATCACACAGGCTGAGAGGCTTCAATCAACCTGGGCACACACATACCAAGCAGCTGTGTGTCGGCTCCAGTGGCAAAGAATGGCATAGAGGTTTGTTTATCTGGTTTGGAGCTACAGAGTGAATTTCGGGTCAGCCTGGGCTAGAGTGAATTCCTGCCTCGAAAAAAAAAAAGGAAAAAAAAACAGTTAAAGATCTAACATTTGCCGGGTGTGGTGGTGCCCTGCTTTAATCCCAGCACTCAGGAGGCAGAGGTAAGAGGATCGCTGTAAATTTGAGGCCAGCCTGAGATTATAAATTCCAGATCAGCTTCAGCTAGATTGAGACCCTACCCTGAAGAACAAGAACAAAATCTAACATTGGACAGCATTATCTTTTTTTTTTTTTGAGGTAGGGTCTCTAGTCCAGGGTGAATTCACTATGTGGACTCAGGGTGACCTTAAACTCAACGGTGATCCTCCTACTTCTAGGTCCTGAATGCTGGGATTAAAAGCATGTGCTATCACACCTGGCTATCTGGTTTTTGTTGTTGTTATTGGTTTTTTTGGTTTTTTTTTTTTTTTTGAGAGCGACAGACACAGAGAGAAAGACAGGTAGGAGAGAGAGAGAATGGGCATGCCAGGGCTTCCAGCCTCTGCAAACGAACTCCAGACGCGTGCGCCCCCTTGTGCATCTGGCTAACATGGGACCTGGGGAACCGAGCCTCGAACCGGGGTCCTTAGGCTTCACAGGCAAGTGCTTAACTGCTAAGCCATGTTTCCAGCCCGCCCTATTGTTTTTTGAGGTAGGGTCTCACTCTGGCCCAGGCTGACCTGGAATTAACTATGAAGTCTCAGGGTGGCCTTGAACTCATGGCAATCCTCCTACCTCTGTCTCCCGAGTGCCAGGATTAAAGGCATGTGCCAACACACCCAGCTGGTTTATTTATTTATTTTTGGCTTTTCAAAGTAGGGTCTTAGTCTAGCCTAGGCTGACCTGGAATTCACTATGTAGACTCAGAGTGGCCTTGAACTCGTGGTGATCCTCCTACCTCTGTCTCCCAAGTGCTAGGACTAAAGGTGTGCACCTCCATGCCTGGCTTATCTGTTTTTAAAAATATTTTTATCTATTTGGGAAAGAATATGGGTGTATCAAGGCCTCTTGCCACTATAAATGAACTCCAGGTGCATGTACTACTATGCGCATCTGGCTTTACGCGGGTCCTAGGAAATCAAACCAGGCTGTCAGGTTTTGTACGCAAGCACCTTCGACAGCTGACCCATCTCCCCAGCCCTGTTTTTGTTTTTGTTTTCAGGCAAGGTCCACTGTAGTCAGGCTGGGCTGCCTCAAATGCCTCCTGAGTGCTGGGACTAAGGACATGCTGCAGAGTGCTGAGGTAAGTAGGGAGTCCATTCTCAAAGAGCTAAGAGAGAAGTCTGTCTATTATATTTTCCTTGCTGGGACAAATACCTGACAAAAATCACTTTAAGGAAGGCAGAGTTTATTTCAGCTTACAGTTCCAGGATACAGTCCATCTGGGCAAGTGTGGTGGCAGGAGCTTGAAGCAGAGAGTGATGAATGCTGCTCAGGCAGCTCTCTCCTTCTTATATAGTCCAGGAACCCAGCTCCCAGTTATCTTCCCTCACAGGCATGTCCAGAGCTAACCTCACCTAGATGATACCTCACAGGTGATTCTAGACCATGTCATCTGGGAATCCCAATTACCCATTCTTTTTATCAGCAACCTAAGACTTGAACTGGCATAAACTCCAGACCCAACTGTAGTTAAGACCTAAAGTGGACTGCCTGATACATCCTACATGTGTAGTAGGTTCATCAAGCCTGTGGCAGACTGCCTTAAATCCTAACTCAGCCAGGTCTCTCCTAAGACAGCACACTCTGACAGGCTCAGATTCTTTAAACTACATGTCTCTTATAAGGCTATGTCGCAGTGCAGTTTACATGCCTTTAAGGTGCCAGATTATCCACACTAACCCAGTGTTTTTCAATTGCATTTTGATAACTTCAGTACACACATTAACAGACAGGGAAATTCTGGGTAATATCTAGAACAGTGAAGGACAAACACATACCTGATTTCGAAGAGGCTGCTGTTGTGATGGGCGATCCCTGTGTGTGTGGCTTTCTCGTGTTATTGCAGATGCACCAGAATCTACATGACCTGACCCTACAGGAGTAGGCTAGAAAAGTCAAATGGGGAGAAAAAGTCCAACTTGATACCTGTGCAAAGGACAGTATCATTCCAATTCTCATAGAGTAGGAGTAATCCTTTTTTTTTTTTTTTGGACCAGCCCAGGCTGACCTAGAATTCACTATGTAGTTCCAAGGTAGCCTCAAGCTCACAGTGATCCTCCTACCTCTGCCTCCTAAATGCTAGATTATAGTTGTGTGCCATAACACCTGGCCCAATTCTTCCTTTTTTCCTCCTTTTTTTTCATCTTGTCTTCTCGCTCTGTTCACTTGCCAAAGGCAAGTACTTTGGCTCATAATAATGCACTGGATTAGAGAGTAGGTTACCAAAGTACAAAAACAAGCAAGCAACCTATTCTAACGCAAATCTGTTAGCATACATTCTAATCCTGCAGACTTCTGACCAGAATGGCAAATCCAAGTTTCCTATACTTCTCAGGTTCCACTCATACAGGGGTCAAGTACCATGATGACATATATAACATATAACTTGTAATCATTTCAAAGAAACTTGTAAAAATGCTGGCTTAAAGTATAGCTTGGAACATACACTCTATAATTTTAATAATGTGTGGGTTGCCAGGCTTGGTGGTGCACACCTTTAATCCTAGCACTCGGGAGGCAAAGATAGAAGGATCAAGTAAGTTTGAGGCCAGCCTGGGACGATAAAGTAAGTTATAGGTCAGCTTGGACTAGAATGAGACCCTATCTCAAACAAAACAACAAGTGTGAATCACTAATTATTCTGATGAGACCAACCTACAGTGTTACATTGAAAAGGTTGGTTAATTGCAAGGAATTTCCCCCCAAAATATAGGTAGTATGACTGACTAATAAAAAGATGGGGTAAACTGGGTGCACACCTTTAATACCAGCACTTAGCAGGCAGAGGTAGGAGGATCACCAAGAGTTCAAGGCCACCCTGAGACTACATAGTGAATTCCATGTCAACCTGAGCTAGAGTGAGACCCTACTTTGAAAAACCAAAAAAAACAAAAAAACAAAAAAAAAAAACGGGGTGGGGGGGGGCAATACTGGTTTGAAAAAAAAAAAGTAAAAATTTTAAAGGATACTTACAATAGGTCTTCCGACCCAATCATAGGCATAATCAAAGGTGTAGCCTTTCCTTTCAAAAAGGTCTGTAAAGAGGGTCCGTAAATACTCATAATCAGGTTTTTCAAAGAAGTCTAATCGCCTGACATATCGAAGGTAGGTTGCCATCTCCTCTGTTAAGGAAAGAGGGAAAGCCATGCTTGTTAGATGAATGCTTCCCATGTGTCACACAGAGGTATCTGTACAGACTACTTAAAAATAATTTGTTTATTTACTTATTTGACACAGGGAGAAGGGAAGGAGGGAGGGAGATAGAGAAAGTAGGAGGAAGGGTATGGTCATGCCAGGGCCTCCTGCAACTGTAAATGAACTCCAAATGTATGCACCTTTTTGTATGCCTGGTTTTAAGTGGATATTGGGAAATCAAACCTGGGCTATCAGGCTTTGCAAGCAAGTGCTTTTAATCACTGAGCCATCTCTTCAGCCCTATGCAGAGTACCTGACCATAGTATTTTCTCTCTTAACATTTATTTTTTAAGTTATTTATTTGGAAGTACAGAATGTGTACGGCATGCCAGAACTTCCTGCCACTGAAAACAAATTCCAGACACATGTACTACATTGTGCGTCTGGCTTTATGTGTGTACTAGAGAATCAAACCCAGGCTGTCAGGCTTTGCAAACAAGATCATTTAACCACTGGACCATCTCTCCAGCTCAATATTTTCTTTTTCTTTTCTTTCTTTCTTTCTTTCTTTCTTTCTTTCTTTCTTTCTTTCTTTCTTTCTTCCTCTCTCTCTCTCTCTCTCTTCCAAGGTAGGGTTTTACAGTAGCCCAGGCTGACCTGGAATTCACTTTAGTCTCAGGATAGCCTCAAATGCACAGCAATCCTCCTACCTCTGCCTCCAGAGTACCATACGTGACACACACCTTTAATCCCAGCACTTAGGAGGCAGAAGTACAAGGATTGCTGTGAGTTTGAGGCCAGCCTGAGACTACATAGTGAATTCCAGGTCAGCCTGGGCTAAAGTGAGACCCTACCTCGAAAAACCAAAACAAAACAAAAATTTGGGCTGGAGAGATGGCTTAGTGGTTAAGGCACTTGCCTGCAAAGCCAAAGGACCCAGGAGATTTGACTGCCCAGGACTCACGTAAGCCAGATGCATAAGGTGGCACATGCAATCTGGAGTTCGTTTGCAGTGGATGGAGGCCATGGAGCACTCATATTTCTTTCATTCATATTCTCTCTCTCTCTCTGTCTCTCCCTCTCTCTCTCTCTCTCTCACACACACACACACACACTCAAACAAAATAAAATTTCCATCAGCTGCTTTATAAACTTTTTCTTTAAGAAAAAAATTATTTATATGTGTGCATGTGCATGTCAGGTTTTCTTGCTGCTGCAAAATTTCTGACTGGCTTTATGTTAGTGGTTGCAGATTAAACCCGGGCTGGCATACTTTGCAACCAAGTGCCTTTAACCATCAACCCATCCCCTGCCCCTAATTTATTCTTTTAAAAAAATTATTTCAGAGAGAGAGAGAGAGAGATTGGCATACTAGGGCCTCAGCCACTACAATCGAATTTCAGACACTTGTGCCACCTAGTGGCCACATGCAACTTCGTGTTGCCTCACCTTTGTACCTCTGAGTAACATGGGATCTGGAGAGTTCAACATGGGTCGTTAGGCTTCACAGGCAAGTGCCTTAACTGCTAAGTCATCTCTCCAACCCCCTAATATATTCTTTTTTAAAACTTTTATCTTTATTTATTTATTTAAGAGTGACAGACACAAAGAGAGAGAGAATGGGAGCACCAGGACCTCCAGTCACTGCAAACGAACTCCAGATACACGTGCCACCTTGTTCATCTGGCTTATGTGGGTCCTAGAGAATTGAGCCTTGAACTGCATTAGGCTTCACTGGCAAGCTCTTAATTAACAGCTAAGCCATCTCTCCAGCACCCTAATATATTCTTTCTGAATTTTGTTCATTATATTTATTTATTTAGTTAGTTAGTTGAGAGTGACAGAGAGAAAAAGAGGCAGATAAAAAGAGACAGAAAATGGGCTTGCCAGGGCCTCCAGCCACTGCAAACAAACTCCAAACGTGTGTGCCCTCTTGTGCATCTGGGTAACATGGTTCCTGGGGAATTGAGCCTTGAACTGGGGTCCTTAGGCTTCACAGGCAAGTGCTTAACCTCTAAGCCATCGCTCCAGCACCCCTAATATATTCTTTATGGGCAAATAAAAGTGATGTCTTCGCTGATCTGAATAACAATAACAAGAAATGTAAATTGTTTGGCCAGCACTCATATCTAGAGATACAATGCCTGAATCCACCGACTTCAAAGCTACAGCCACACTGGCAGGAGTATCCTTTTAAAATCCTACCTGGAAAGTTTTCACAGAGAGCTTCAATGGGCGTATTCCTTTTGGTATCACCAATTTTTTGATATCGCTCTTTTAATGTATCAGCCTATAGAAAGTAAAATAAGAAAGTTACCTGGAAAGGCATGTTAAGTATGGGAAGTTAAATATGTTTTCAGACACAGTGATCATTTCTTTCAAACTGGCAGGATTTGTATATATGGGCACCTGTTGGGTTTGAGAAAATTTATTTGCAAATATATCTAACCATCTCAGATAAACATCATCAAATATGATGAGATAAATAGGTAAAAGGATAAAAATATTATGTAGCAATATTTTAATACTCTTTATCTATTTTCATTAATGTATTTGATAGAGAGAAAGAGGAAGGTAGAAAAAGAATAGGTGCACCAGGGCTCCCAACTGCTGCAAATGAACTCCAGATACACGTGCTACCCTGTGCATCTGGCTTATGTGGATACTGGGAAATTGAACCTGGGTCTGTCTTGTAGGCTTTGCAGACAAGCGCCTTAACCACTAAGCCATCTCTCCAGCCCATGCAGCAGTATTTTTAAAAGAGCAAAAGCTTAGTGATCTCCTATGGACACTTAGAGTTCAACAATAATTTAGCTTTCACCCTCTTAGATTAGTTCTAAGATTAATATCATTGGCCAATCCAACAGAAAATAAACAAATAATAGTCTCTTTAACTCCTTTAAATAATGTGTTTTCAGAGTTGAAGATATAGTTCAGTGGGACAGCATTTGCCTTCTATGAACAAAGTCCTGACTTCAATCTCCAGCACTCCCCAAACCCTGCCCTGCCAAAAAGTGTTTACAGGAAAAATGTAATAGAGACTGTTAATAGATATATGTCAATGGCCCAAAGCAGGCCAAATATAGTATGCTTAGGACTGTATGTAGGGATTCTGGACCATGGAGTCTACATAAGGTCTCTGTAGCCTGCTTCACCCAGGTTTAAGCCACACTGACCTAAAGTAAGTTGGA
Organism: Jaculus jaculus; assembly: GCF_020740685.1. NCBI lineage: Eukaryota > Metazoa > Chordata > Mammalia > Rodentia > Dipodidae > Jaculus > Jaculus jaculus. Next base: position 11,422,951 of record NC_059111.1, read on the forward strand.
GAGATTTTTATACCTACCAATAAAGTTATTCATGCTCAGTGAAAGAGTCTCCATCAATAATAATACCATATACAATGCAAATGTACTTTCTGGCTGTAGGGTTAACAAGTAGAAAGCTCAACTATTTGAAATTTGTCACTATCAATAAGGAGATGTATATGATTAGGAGAATACCATGTATGAGATGTAACAGAAGGAATTTAAAGGCAAAGAAGTGAAAGCTCACAAAGAATGAGAAGCTCTGTCTATAGTTCAGAGAAAGGGGACTTGTAGTACATGTACAAGGCCCTGAGTTCAATCAGAGACAGAGAGAGAATGAATGGACAAAGAAGCCGTACTTTCCAGGACAAAAGAAAACAGAGCAAAACAAACCATTCTGCTCTTCTAGAGGAAGAGGGTGTAGGAATATGTTGAAATAAATTGTAACAAAAAATATGCCTCACACTTAACTATCCAAAGGGACTTAAGATGGTCTATAAGTTTACCATTCCTGGTATAACAGCCACAAAGTAAGTAGGATGCTTATTATTTTATTGTTAACTCTGGCACATAGGTACTATAATGACACCTACCTAAGAAGGTGATTAAAACCACATTTGCAAGGATGGAGACATGGCTTTGCAGTTAAGGCCCTTGCCTGAGAAGCATAGGGACCCAGGTTTGATTGCCCAATGCCCATGTAAGTCAGATGGGCAAGGTGGCACATGCATCTGGAGTTTGTCTGCGGTGGCCAGAGGCCTTAGTACGCGCATTACATCTGCCTATTGCTCCCTCTCAAATAAATAAATAATTTTTTTAAGATGGGTATGGTGACACACGCCTTTAATCCCAGCACTTGGGAGGCAGAGGTAGGAGGATCAGTGTGAGTTCAAGGCCACCCTGAGATTACATACTAAATTCCAGGTCAGCCTGAGGTAGAATGAAATACCACCTCAAAAAACCATTTAAAAAAAAAAAAAAAAAGGTATTGGGCTGGAAAGATAACTTAGTGGTTAAGTTGCTTGCCTGCGATGCCAGGACTCAGTACCCATTTAAGCCAGATGCACAAGTGGGCAAATGCGTCTAGAGTTCATTTACAGTGGTTAGAGGCCCTGCCGTGCCCATTCTCTACCTTTCTTCTCTCTCTTGCAATTGAATTTTTTAAAAAAGGTATTAGCTCAGTATGTTTGAATATTAATGTTAGATTGATTTTTTTAACCATTTCCGTTCAGGTGAGCTCTTTGTCTACATAAAATGAACAGATATTTTCCAGTTCTCTTTATTTAAAGGCCTGGGAAAATCCTGCTGGCTTTTGTGGTAAAATGTGTGGCAGCTGGTGTCACCAATTTGTTCCAAAAATTCCCTGCCAGTCTGGCAGCACGCCTCTGGTTCTGTGATGAGAGGGCAGGAGGGAGAACAGCAGCTCTGCCACGGCTGCAAGGGAGCAAGGGACGAGGTCAGGGAGAACTCAGACACAAAGATGCCATGGTTAAGGCAAATGTGAAAAGAAGCAGCTCCCAAAGTCCAGGTGTGGTGCTTTGATTCAGGTGTACCCTATAAACTTAGGCGTTCTGAATGCTAGGTTCCCAGGTGATGGAGATTTGGGAATCAACGCTTCTTGGAGGCAATGTATTGTTAGGGGTGGGCTTATGGGTGTTGCAGCCAGCTTCCTCTTGCAAGTGTTTGGCACACTCTCCTGTCACTGCTGTCCATCTGATGTTGGCCAGGAGGTGATGTCCACCCTCTGCTCATGCCATCATTTCCCCCCACCATCATGGAGCTTCCCCTCAAGACTGTAAGCCAAAATTAAACTTTTTTTTTTTCCCCACAAGCTGTTCTTGATTGAGTGTTTTTTGGCAGCAACATGAACCTGCCTGCACCATCAGGTGAGCACTGACAATGTGGACTAGGGTAACTACTCCCTGCCTCCCTTCTATGTTGCCAGCCTCTCCTTTTGTGCTTCGTGGAGACATCAGGCTGGCAGCCCTGTCATTAACAACTGAGCATAGACACAAAGCCTCTTGCGGAGCACATTCAAGGATACCTTGAGTCCTTGCCAGGGTAGACTGCCTCGAAGGAAATACATGAACATATGGCCAAGGGCTTCCAAATCATCTCGCCGGCTTTGCTCTAGAAGGGAAGACAGATCACACATTATGTTTTCAGTTATTACAGCAGAAAGGGGTTTAAAACCAAGTAATCCCTTCAGAAGCCCTTCTGCTCCGAAAAGGTTCTGCTTTCTAATTCACTGTATGACTTAACGAAGACTATTTTAGATCAAAACCAAGAAACAATGTGAGGACTTCCTTTGCCGTTGAGAGCAAATAAATAGCAAGTGAAAATGGCATATCCTAAAAGAAAACTAAGCCCCAATAATTTGACAAACAAACCACTCCTCACTCATTGCTATAGCCTGCCTGCAAGTAAGATAATGTGAATGAAATGGTACTTCCAGCACATGGGCTACGATTAACCTTTGGTTATCACCAGGCAACGCGAGCAGCAGATTAGGCAGCTGAAGATTACAACAGTCCATTCTGCCTATGTCTACAAAGACACAAGCTGCAAAATGCCTGGTATAAATACCTAGTAGTTAAAAAAAAAAATGGTCTCACTCTAGCCCAGGCTGACCTGTACTTCACTCTGTAGCCTAGGCTGGCCTCAAACTCATGGTGATCCTCCTAGCTAGGCTGCCCAGAGCTAGGATTAAAGATGTAGGCCCAGCTCATGGCTAGAAATTTTAAATTCAGTTTCCAGTGTAAGTAAATACACATCACTTCTACATTGATATCCCATTTGTACCTTATCCAAAAACCACCTTAAAAAAAAAAAAAAAAACTTTATGGGCCTGGAGAGATGGGTTAGCAGTTAAGGCCCTTGTCTGCAAAGCAAAAGGGCCAAAGTTCAATTCCCCAAGACCCAGGAAAGCCAGATGCACAAGGTGGCACATCTGGAGTTTTGTTTGCAGTGGTTTAAGCCCTGGGGCACCCATTCTTTATCTATCTACCTCTTCCTCCTTCCCTCTCTCAAATAAACAAAAATAAAAACTTCATGAAGTTCATCACTAAGATTATCCTCTATGACACATAAAGCAAGTGGCACTCTTGGAGATGAGCTAAAAGAAGTTGCTAGGGTTTTCCTCTGAATTAAGATGAAGAGGGCTAAAGAGATGGCTTAATGGTTAAGGCACTTGCCTGTGAAGCCAAAGGACTCAGGTTCAATTCCCCAGAATCCATGTAAGCCAGATGCACAAGGTGGCATACATCTGGAGTTCGTTTGCAGTGGCTCGAGGCCCTGGCATGCCCATTCTCTCTCTATCTGCGTCTTTCTCTTTCTCTCTCCTCTCCTTCAAATAAATAAATAAAAATAAGATGAAGAATTAAAACTGTAGAATAGTATAAAAATGTACAGTCATGAGCCAGGCATGGTGGCACATGCCGTTAATCCCGGCACTCAGGAGGCAGAGGGAGAAGGATCGCCATGAGTTCAAGGCCACCCTGAGACTACATAGTGAATTCCAGGTCAGCCTGGACCAGAGTGAGACCCTACCTCGAAAAACAAAAACAAACAAAAAAAAAGGTAGTCATCATCTAGAAAACGTATTTTTGGGTAACAATCGAACCTCCACCTGTATTTTCCATGTATGGTTTAGCAAGGCCATATGTGCATGTATTCATTTATTTTGGTATTTGTGACATAGGGTTTTATATAGCCCAGGCTGGCCTCAAACTTACGTAGCTGAGGATGACTGTGTACTTCTGATCTTCTTCCTGCTTCCACTTCTCAATAGTTGGAGTTGCAGGCATGTAACCATGGCTGATTGATTTATTTAGTTGTTTATTTTTAAGGTAGAGTCTCGATCTAGCCCAGGCTGACCTGGAATTCACTATGTAGTCTCAGGGTGGCCTTGAACTTATGACAATCCTACCTCTGCCTCCCGCATGCACCACCACACCAGGGACTCTAGCCACTACAAATGTACTCCAGATGTACGTGTCCCTTTTTGCATCTGGCTTTTTTTTTTTTTTTTTAGGACCTGGGAAATCACACCTGGGTCCTTTGGGTTCACAGGCAAGTGCCTTAACTGCTAAGCCATCTCTCTAGCCCTGTATTCATTAATTTTTATTTATTTATTTTTGAGGTAGGGTCTCACTCTAGCCCAGGCTGACCTGGAATTCACTCTGTACTCTCAGGGTGGCCTCAAACTCACATTGATCCTCTTACCTCTGCCTCCTGAGTGCTGATATTAAAGGCATGTGCCACCGTGGCAGCTTACTTTTTTTTTTTTTTTTTTTTTAAGTACTAGGGAATTGAACAGGGGTTCTTAAGCTTTATAGCCAAGTGTCTCAACCACTAAGCCATCTCTCCAACCCCGCATGCCCAGTTTTTTATATGATGCCAGGGCTCTGTGTATGCTAAGCAAATACTCTATCATCTCAGCTCTAGCCACAAGCCCAAGTCAATTTTTTTTTTTTAAATTAGGGCTGGGGAGATGGCTTATCAGTTAAGGTGCTTTCCTGTGATGCCTAAGGACCCAGGTTTGATTCCCAATACGTAAGCCAGATGCACAATGTGGCACATGTATGTGGAGTTTTATTGTGGTAGCTGGAGGTCCTGGCATGGCCATTTTCTCTCTCTGCCTTTCAAATAAATAAAATATTTCGGGTAAAGTGCAGGAGGGGGAGGAAGGGTATTACCATGGGATATTTTTTATAATCAAGGAAAATGTTAATAAAAATTGAGAAAAAGGGCTGGAGAGATGGCTTAGCAGTTAAGCGCTTGCCTGTGAAGCCTAAGGACCCCGGTTCGAGGCTCGGTTCCCCAGGTCCCACATTAGCCAGATGCACAAGGGGGCGCACGCATCTGGAGTTCATTTGCAGAGGCTGGAAGCCCTGGCACGCCCATTCTCTCTTTCTCCCTCTATCTGTCTTTCTCTCTGTGTCTGTTGCTCTCAAATAAATAAATTTTAAAAAAAATTGAGAAAAAAAAAAATAAAATATTAATTTTTTTTTGAAGTAGGGTCTCACTGTAAGTCAGACTGACCTAGAATTCACTACGTAGTCTCAGGGTAGCCTCAAACTCATGGTAATCCTCCTGCCTCTGCCTCCCAAGTGCTGGGATTAAAGGCATGTGCCACCATGCCCAGCATATTTTTAAAAATTTAAATATTTTTATTTATTTGCAAGCAGAGAGAGAGAGAGAGATAGGAAGAAGAGACAGAGAAAAATGGGCATACCAGGGTCTCCAGCTGCTGCAAATGAACTCTAGATGTATACACCAATTTGAGATTTGACTTAACATGGGTATTGGGAAATCGAACCTGGGTTGTTAGGCTTTGCTAGCAAGCACCTTTAACTACTGAGCCGTTCCTCAGGCTCCTTTTTGTTATTTAAAATTTTTTTTGTACATTATTTATTTATTTATTTGAGAGTGACAGAGAGAGAAAGAGACAGAGATTGAGAGAGAGATTGAGAACGGGTGCGCCAGGGCTTCCAGCCACTGCAAATGAACTCCAGATGCGTGCGTACCCTTGTGCATCTGGCTAATGTGGGTCCTGGGGAACCAAGCCTCGAGCTGGGGTCCTTAGGCTTCACAAGCAAGCACTTAACCGCTAAGCCATCTCTCCAGCCCCGCTTTTTGTTATTTTTAATGACAAGGGTCTCACCCTTTAGCCCAGTCTGGCCTGGAACTCACTACATAGCCCAGGAGGGTCACTAACTTGTGATTAACCTCCTGCCTCTGCCTCCTGAATGCTGGGATGACAGGCACAGGCTATCAGGCCCAGCTAAAAGAGGGGGTTTGAAAAGGTGGCCACACACCTTCCAAGGCTCAGGTTCAATTGCAGAAGAGGTAGCAAAAAGAATATAAGAGCCAAAGAAGGGTACGATTCTTTATAAAGTGCTCCTCTAGACACAGAATGGCCTTGATATCCATGACCTCACAGAGCCTGACACTACCTACACAAGACCTTAGCAGTTACAGCATTTTCCTGCGAAGCCTAAAGACCTGAGTTCAATTCCCCAGGACCCAGGTAAGCCAGATGCACAAGGGGCACATGTGTCTGGAGTTCAAATGCAGTGGCTAGAGGCACTGGCGCACCCATTCTCTCTCTCTCTCTCTTATAAATAAAAAATAGTAAGAGGAGGAAAAGATCATGACATCAAAATAAAAGAATGATTGAGAGGAGGGGATATGACAAAGAGTGAAGTTTCAAAGGGGAAAGTGGGGGGAGGGTGGGAATTACCATGGGATATTGTTTACAATTGTGGAAGTTGTCAATAATAATAATAAAAAGTGGTCACTAATGGAAAGAGGAAGCATCCATGACTCCTCTATAGCTCTGTAGTGCAGGGCCTGCTTAGGATTCACAAAGCTCTGAATTTAAAATGTTCGGCACCAAAAAGGAAAGAAAACACCAAAAGAATAAAACAGCAAGATTATCAGATGCTTTTTCTACATGGCTTGGTTCTAGCTTGGAAAAAAAAATTAACCACAATTGAAAGCAAAATTGGACAAAGTTTTTTAACACAAATGAAAATCAGAGTATGTGAGGTAAGGCAACTCACTATTAGGAGACCAATACTGGCTAGGCAGTCAGGGTAACAGAACCTCAATAGTAATGGTTTTGTATTTCTTGACTAAAAGCAGGAAATGTCACTAAGCTTGCAGAAACCTGGATGTTACTCTGTCCGGGAAAGATTTATAGATTAAGACTGCACCCTTCCTAGAGGACAGAAACTCTGACCCTTACCTACGATGACTGGCAAAGCTGTAAAATTTGGTCTTTGTCCATAGCAACCTGTGGGCCTGGTCCTCGTCATACAGCCACTCTCCACTAAAAACCCACATCTGCGTCTTCTCAAACCCCCTTGCCTCTCTGGGCAAGAGCTCTGCCTTCTTCCCTCACAAGGCTTCTCGAATGCCCTCTTGCCTCCCAGGGTAAGAGCTCCACCTTGTTTTCTTCGTCTTACTAACGCTTTAAACTGTAATAAAATCTTTCTGAACTTGATCCTCGGGTCCATGGATTTCATTATTCAAATTCATAGGACAAGGATCTGGGAACACACAAAATTACTGGTGCATTCGTGTACAAAGAACCCAAAATTTCTGTATCATCACAATGCAGAGCACACAGAGAAACCTCTCTTCACTTTCTCACACACTATTACATATACTCATCACCTTGCCATTTTTACATCCACTTTCTGCAACAAAAATTTACTACGTAAGTGGTTGAATTTGAATTAGTTGAACACTAGAGGGCAAACTCTCCACAGCTTTAAAATCATTTGACTAGATACAGTGGCACATGCCTGTAATCCCAGCAGAGGGAGGAGGATCGCTGTGAGTTCGAGGTCACCTTGAGACTACACAGTGAATTCCAGGACAGCCTGCGGTAGAGTGAGACCCTACCTCAAAGAGGAAAAAAAAAAAAAGCATTTCAATTTCACCATGTGGTGGTTTGATTCAGGTGTCCCCCATAACTCAGGTGTTCTGAATGCTAGGTTCCCAGATGATGGAGATTTGGGAATTAACGCCTCCTGGGGGGGGTAGTGTTTTGTTGGGGGCAGGCTTATAGGTGTTATAGCCAGTGTCCCCTTGCCAGTGTTTGGCACACTCTCCTGTTCCTATTGTCCGCCTTATGTTGGCCAGGGGGTGATGTCCACCCTCTGCTCATGCCACCGTTTTCCCCTGCCATTGTGGAGCTTCCCCCTCGAGCCTATAAGCCAAAATAAACCTTTTTACCACAAGCTGCTCTTGGTTGGGTGATTTCTACCAGCAATGCGGACCTGACTGCAACACATCAGAAATAAGTAAGTAGCTTTTCAGCATAGTAGGTCTTGACTTATACTTTCCATTAATTAAATCCAGTGAAATTAAGAATGGCTAAATCACTTATTCTGGAGCCTGTGATGCCTATCTGAAAATAAAGTTGTCAACTTAGATAATTTCTTAAATCTATATATACATTTTTTAATTTGAGAGAGAAATAGAGAATGGGCAGTCCAGGGCCTCTATCCACTGCAAAGGAACTCCAGACATGTGCACCTCCTTGTGCAGCTGGATTACGTGGGTCCTAGGGAATTGAACCTGGGATTTTGGCTTTGCAAGCAAGTGCCTTAATCACTAAGTGATCTCTCCAGCCCAATTTCTTTCTTTCTTTCTTTTTCTTTTGGTGAGGTAGGGTCTCACTGTAGCCCAAGCTAACTTAGAACTCACTTCATAGCCCAGTTTGGCCTTGAACTCAAAGTGATCCTCCTATTTCAGCCTCTTGAGTGGTGGGATTAAAGGTATATACCATTATGCCTGGCTCAATTTAGGTAACTTAAAAAATAATTTCGAACCCTCAAATTCTGATATGAACCAGGTGTGGTAGTTTATACCTATAATCTCTGCACCCAAGAGACTGAGATCACCTGAGTTGGGATACAAAGTAAGCTCAAGAACAACCTACCTGGACTGGAAAAGACACCGCCTCAAAACACAAAAGCAAAAGCAAACTAAAAAGAAAATCTAAAGCCAGGCATGGTGGCGCACGCCTTTAAAGCCAGCACTTGGGAGGCAGAGGTAGGAGGATCACTGTGAGTTGGAGGCCACCCTGAGGCTACAGAGTGAATTCCAGGTCAGCATGAGCTAGAGGGAGACCCTACCTCAAAACAAATACACACACACACACACACACACACACACACACACGAAATAAACTCTAAAATAATGACAAACAATTGGGCTTAAGAAAATAGCATGAGAACCAATGTGTACTGCATTTTTGTTTTTCAGAGGTAGGGTCTCCCTCTAGCCCAGGCTGACATGGAATTCATTACGTAGTCTCAGGGTGGCCTTGAACTCAGTGACCCTCCTACCTCTGCCTCCCAAGTGCTGGGATTGCCACCACACCTGGCTCCTTCTCACTTTCAAAAAAAAAAATTTATATTTGTTTATTTGAAAAAGAGAAAGACACAGGGTGAGAGAGAGATGGGGGTGCCAAGGCTTCCAACCACTTCAAACCCCAGACATATTCACTACCTTATCCATCTGGCTCACGTGGGTCCTGGGGAACTGTACCTGTGTCCTTTGGCTTTGTAGGCAAGTGCCGAAAATGCTAAGCCATCTCTCCAGCCCCCTTCTCGCTTTTCAATGAAGGATACTTTTATTTTCAAAGAAGAAAAGTTTCAATACCAGTGAAACTAGTAAGACACAAAATTCTTCCACACTATCAAGGTTTGCTTTCAATCAATCAGAAAGATGTGTTTGGCACACATAATCCTCTTATTTTAAGCTAATAAAGGTAAGGGTAATATATTGCTCTGTTCTCGTCCTAATCTTAACCATAAATGATGTAATTTGGGCTGTTTCAACCAATGAAAGGTGGCTCATCTGATGTGGTAATGTCAGGTAGGAAGCTTTTCCCCCTGCCCTCTTCCATTACAAAATGAACAAAATGCTCTCCAAATCATTTGACAGTGTATTTCCCAGTGTTTTTTTCTGCTAATTCTAATTTATAGGATGGCATACACCGAAAATTCAGTAATATGTGGGCAGGTAAGGGTCAGTGAATAAAAGGGCTGCTGAGCCACGTGTGGAAACCAGAGTTTAGTCTCCAGAACCTATGGAAAGCTAGATCAGTAGTGCATGGCTTTGTAATCCCTGCACATGCCTGTTGGTGAGATGGGAAGCAGAGCAGGATAATCTTGAAGCATGTGGACCAGCTAACCTGACATACTCAGTGGCCAACAAGAACCCTGTCTCAAACAGGCAGAAGGGAAGGACTGACCCCCAGGTTGTTCTCTGACCTCCACATGCATGTTGTGGCCTTGAGTGTACCCACACAGAGAAAATATTAACATAGGTTCCTATGGAAACTTTTGTGGTATGATGCTTAAGACAGTTTAAAGGGCAATGGCTTATAGCTGTAAGTATTCTCTGAAATATAAAGAGAACAAAAATTTAGTGACAGGTTGGATTAGACCTGAAGAGCTATGGAAATAAACTCAAAGTTGTAGCACAAATGGCAGTATTCAGAGATGAAGGGAGGACCTATCTGATACAGATGAGATGCTTGAAACCTATCTTTTTGGGCAGAAGGGGCAGGGCACACCTTTAATCCCAACACTCAAGGAGGAAAATCACAAATTCAAGGCCAGCTTGGGCTACAAACACATCTTTTTTTTTCTTTTAAATTTTTAATTTATTTATTTGAGAGCGACAGACACAGAGAGAAAGACAGATAGAGGGAGAGAGAGAGAATGGGTGCGCCAGGGCTTCCAGCCTCTGCAAACAAACTCCAGATGCGTGCGCCCCCTTGTGCATCTGGCTAACGTGGGACCTGGGGAACCGAGCCTCGAACCGGGGTCCTTTGGCTTCACAGGCAGGCGTTTAACCGCTAAACCATCTCTCCAGCCCTTTTTTTTTCTTTTTGAGGTAGGGTTTCACTCTAGTCCACTAGGTAGTCTTAGGGTAGCCTCAAACTCATAGCAATCATCCTACCTCTGCCTCCTAAGTGAGATTAAAGGTATGTGCCGCCTTACCTGACCAAACATAGATTTTTTTTTTTTTTTTTTTTGGTTTGTCAAGGTAGGGTCTCACTCTAGCCCAGGCTGACCTGGAATTCACTAGGTAGTCTCAGGGTGGCCTTGGACTCATGGTGATCCTACCTCTGCCTCCTAAGTGCTGGGATTAAAGGGATGCACCACCACACCTGGCTCCAAACATCTTTTTGAATAAAAAGGATGACTACCATATGGAGTGGCTCTGCCATGAGATACTAAACATCTTATATACATCCTGCCACAGAACTCTTTTTATGTGACAGGAAATATACCTAATTTATACATGAGATAACCAAATTCTTGGGAACAAAGTTCCTGCACCAAAACCAGTTACTAAGTGAAAACCAAGGTTTGTATACACGCCTTTTCTTAACCACTACACCACCTTATACGACTATAAGTACATGCCATCCCTTTTGTGTTCTTGACTATCCTGAGAATAGTAGTTAGAACACTGGGCTAGGGACATGGCTCTGCAGTTACAGTGCTGGTTTGCAAAGCCTAACAGACCAGGTTTAATTCCCCAGTACCCACATAAAGCCAGATGCACAAAATGGCACAGGCATCTGGAGTCCGCTTACAGAGACAAGAGGCCCTGGCTTGCCCATTCTCTCTTTCTTTCTTTCTCTTCACAAATAAATAATAATCATAATAAAATAATAGAACATGAGCTCAGGAAGCAGAGAGAACAATCATCTCTAGACTATGTCAGTTTAATAAAAACACTACAATTTTTCTATCAGACAATGTCTCCTTGTAAAAAGGAACACGTCATGGCATAATGGAGACACTGAGAATCATGCAGAAGACCTGTGCTAGGCAGTGCTATGGTTTAGAAGTGACTTGCCAGTGCCAAAACTCATGTTGAAACTTGGTTGCCATTGTGGTGGTGTGAGGAGGTAGGGGCTTAAGACAGAATATTCTTTCTCTTATGAAAACTGAATTACTTTGAGATGGCTTAGCAGTTAAGGTGCTTGTCTGCAAAGTCTAAGGTCCCAGGTTTGATTCTCCAGGTCCCACATAAGCCAGATGCACATTGTGGCCGCATGCATCTACAGTTCATTTGCAGGTGGCTGGAGGCCCTGGTGCACCCATTCTCCCTCTCTCTCTTATAAATAAATTAAAATAAATGTTAAAAACTGAACTTATCTTGTGGAAATGGATTGCTTCTCCTGAAAACAGGCAGTGCTGTACAGTGCCTGCCCTCCCTTTGTCTCCTCCATTTTCTTTTTTTTTAAATATTTTTTTAAATTTTTTTGTTCATTTTTTATTTATTTATTTGAGAGCGACAGACATAGAGAGAAAGACAGATAGAGGGAGAGAGAGAGAATGGGTGCACCAGGGCCTCCAGCCACTGCAAACGAACTCCAGATGCATGCTCCCCCTTGTGCATCTGGCTAACGTGGGACCTGGGGAACCGAGCCTCGAACCGGGGTCCTTAGGCTTCACAGGCAAGCGCTTAACCGCTAAGCCATCTCTCCAGCCTGTCTCCTCTCTTTTCCATACATGACTCCTCTGCATAACTCTGACATGTCCTTCTGCCACATCACATCACGTCACGTCATGATGCAGCATGAGACCTCTGCCACATGAAGTCACCTCATTTTGTACATCCTTGCTTCTGGAACCATGAAATAAATAAGTCTATTTTCTTATAAATCATCCATCTTAAGATATTCTATCATATCAACAAAAATAAAATTAAGATAGGAATGATGTATTTACATATGCGATACTTATTTTACCCTTAAAATCTCTCTGAGGGCTGGGAAGATGGCTCAGTGGTTAAAGGGCTTGCTAACAAAGCCTGCTGGCCTGGGCTCATTTCCTAAGTCACCTATATGAGTCAGACACAAAAAGTGGCACAAGCATCTGTCTATTTTCAGTGACAAGAGGCCCTAGGTGTGTGCACACAAATGCATGTGAGCGTGAGTAAATGAACACATTTTTAAAAACTTTAAAAATTCTTTCTAAAGCATCACTTTCATTTTATGGATAAGCTTTGGGAAGATTAACTTACCACCTCAACCTCTCAATACAAAAACCACTTACCTTACTTTGTGAAGCAACAAACAGCACAAATTGTAATGACAATGGGGATAAGTGTTATGGAATGGAAAGCTGTTCAAATGCCTTGCCCTCTGATGAAACAGAAAACACAACACACCTTTACCAAGATGTGTGTTGATGGACATGTATCTTGCAGTTCCAGTTAAGCTTTTATGCTCTCTATAGGGTATGTGTTTTTTGGTTTCAGGATCAATGTATTCCTTAGCCAGTCCAAAGTCTATAATGTGTATAACATGCTCTTTCTTATTGCCTTGTCGGCCAATCAAGAAGTTCTCTGGTTTGACATCTCGGTAGATAAGGTTCTTTGAGTGTACATATTCCATTCGAGAAAGCTAAGAGAGAAAAACAGATGGTAGAATACTGTAAATAAGTATGTTAATGGAAAAAAAATACTTTCCTTATTTTTTCTTCTGTTTTTTTACCTCAGTATGTTGCCTAAAATGGCCTTGAACTTTTGGGCTCAAATAACCTTCCCACCTCAGTTTCCCAAGTAGCTTGACACTACAGATGCATCACAGTGCTGGGCTTAGTATAATTTTTTTTAATTAATTAATTAATTAATTATTTATTTATTTATTTATTTATTTATTTGAGAGCGACAGGCACAGGGAGAAAGATAGAGGGAGAGAGAATGGGCGCGCCAGGGCTTCCAGCCTCTGCAAACGAACTCCAGACGCATGTGCCCCCTTGTGCATCTGGCTAACGTGGGACCTGGGGAACCGAGCCTCGAACCCGGGTCCTTAGGCTTCACAGGCAAGCGCTTAACCGCTAAGCCATCTCTCCAGCCCAGCATAATGTTTTAATTACTAAAATCAAACACAACTCATCATTTTTTTTTTTTTTTAATTTCAAGGTAGTACCTAGCTCTGGAATTCACAATGTAGTCTCAGGGTGACCTGGAACCCACAGCAAATGATGAACAGGATATGTTATTTTATGTTACATGATGTTTTAAATAAAGTAACCATCTGAGAAAAAGGATGCTTCCAACTAGGTCATAAGGAACCAAAGCCAGGAAACAGGGGCCAATTCCACATCACCCTGAAAGGATGCTCCCAAGTAGGACACAAGCAAGCTAATGCCATTTATCTCCTCTCCATACTTTCACTCTCCTATCCTTCCCAACCCAGCTCTCAGTGTTGCAGAAATAAGAAAAGTGAAGCTCACAGAAGTTAATGTGTGATTGATATTACCTAGCTACCCAGCAATAGATGGGAATTCAGTTTTCATGTTATAGCTAATTATAATTCAAAATAATAACATTATTTCAAATTTTATTAAATGTTTCACCTACCAAACTTTTCTAGTTAGTATAGAAAGGGAAATTTAAGCTGGGTGTGGTGGTGCACACCTTTAATCCCAGCACTCGGGAGGCAAAAATTTACCAGGTCAGCCTGGGCTAGAGAAGACCTACCTTGAAAAAAAAAAAGAGAAGAGGGGGAAAGAGGAGGGGAGGGGGGAAGGAAAGGGAGGGGAAAGGGAGGGGAAAGGAAGGGGAAGAAGAGAGGGGAGAGGAAGAGAGGAGAGGGAAGGGAAGCTTAGGTACCTGAACCTTGAACTTAAAGGTCAAAGTTAATGTTCAAGGTCTTCCAAATGTTTAGTGGATTTTGGGCAAGACCATCATCACCTCAATAAAGATTTATCTGAAGGCTGGGTGACAGTCTCAGAGCTCCTCCTCCTCCTCCCAACTCTGAAATTGGATTATTCCTTGAAAGGGCCTTTTCTCCACAGGAACCTAGACAACCTGGCTCCTAGAGCCAGCACCTCCCATTAGCCAGCTCCCACACACTGGCCAACCCACAATACCCGGCAGGACATCAGTGCCCTGCTGCCAGTAACCTTACTCTCTGCTCTTTAACCCCTCCACCCCACTACAACAGAGCTCACTGCCCACAAGTGCACCTCTCTCCCTCTTCACCACCATTCCTTCCTATGGCCTACAGCATGTGTAACCACAGCCAACCTACCCGACCCTCCACTGGACCTCCAACTTGCTGTGGGGTCACTGAACCTACAGGAACTCTGCGCCACTCAGGAACACCCCCACGTCCCTTCTTCTCCCTTCTCATCCTAAACCAGGCCACTTTCCTTTACTGCTTCTCCTATGATTCAGATGCCCTCTCTCTGCAGATTTCCCCTCCTCACAGCAACATTCTAGCCAGGGCTGGCATTGTACAGTTGTAGGCCAACAACAGGCTCTCTTTCCATTCTCCACTCTTTTTTTCTGGTTTTTCGAGGTAGGGGTTCACTGTAGCCCAGGCTGTCCTGGAATTCACTGTATTCTCAGGGTGACCTGAAGCTCACGGTGATCCTCCTACTTCTGCCTCCCAAGTGCTGGGATTAAAGGCATGCGCCACCACGCCTGGCACCATTTTCCACTCTTAGAACTACATGCAGTGAGTGTCAGGACTGAAGAAATGGCATACTGGTTAAGGTACTTGCCTACAAAGCCTAACAACCCAGGTTTGATTCCCCAGTACCCACATAAAGTCAGATGCAGAAAATGGCACAAGCATTTGGAATTCATTTGCAGTACGTAGAGGCCCACCAGACTCCTAGCACTCAGGAGGGTTAGGCAAGAGGATCTCCAATATGAACCCAGCCTGATCTCAAAAAACTTTCAACCCCCTCTTCCAAAATATCAGACAAAACTATCTAGGCACAGAGAAGACTCAGCGGTTAAAGGCACTGATTGCCAAGTCTGACAGCTGGTGTCTGATTTCCTAGTACCCATATAAAGTCAGATGCAGGCTGGAGAGATGACGCAGTGGTGAAGGCAGTTGCCTGTAAAGCCAAAGGACCCATGTAAGCCAGATGTACAAGGTGGCACAAGTGTCTGTAGTTTGTTTGCAGTGGCTGAAGGTCCTGGTACATACATTCTCTCTTTCTCTATCTGCCTCTTTCGCTCTCTCTTAAATAAGAAAATGTATATAAAGCCAGATGCACAAAACAGCACATGCATCTATCTGCGGTTCTGTTTGCACTGGCAAGAGGTCCTAGCTAACCCTTTTTCATTCTCTTTCAACTTGCAGATAAACAGAGCAAAACAAAATGACACATCTGAATACTTCTCATGAGAGTCTGAGGAATGGTTGCAATTTTTTGTTTTTGTTGTTCAAGGTAGGGTCTTGCTGCAGCCCAGGGTGACCTGGAATTCACTATGTAGTCTCAGGGTGGCCTCAAACTCACAGCGATCCTCCTACCTCTGCCTCCTGAGTGCTGGGATTAAAGGCGTGCGCCACTACGCCCAGCTGGTTACAACTTCTTAACCTGGTGTCTGTGTATAATTTGGCTACAGCTGGTATTGGTACAAATTTGGGGGGTTTTCTGTTGTTGTTGATTTTGTTTTTTGAGGGAAGGTCTCACTCTAGCCCAGACTGACCTGGAATTCAGTATGTAATCTCAGGGTGGCCTCAAACTCAAGGTGATTCTCCTACCTCTGCCTCCCAAGTGCTAGGATTAAAGGCGTGTGCAACCACCATGCCCAGTTTTGTGGTTTGTTTTTTTTTTTTAATTTGAATAAAAGAGTGAGTATAAGCATGCCAGCGTCTCCCACTGCTGCTGAATGAACTTGAGCCACTTAAGTGTGAGTATATGGGTAATGAACCCCAGCAGGCAGGCTTTGCAATCAGGTGCCGTTAATAGCTGAGCCACCTCCCCAAGTCCCAGACAACTTTAAGTGAGGTTTAGTATGGGGGTTGTGTCAGGTTTGGGGTTTTAACAGAGGACTCTGAAACAGATAGTTTCTTGGACCCAGGGTTTTATTTACCACTAAGTGAGTGTGTGGCAGGTTTGGAACAGGAAGGAAAGGAACTGAAAACCAGGAGCAAAGAAGAAAGGAGCAGACCAAAGTAGGAGACTCCAAATAAGGAAAGAACATTTCTACTCAGTCATTCCTTTATTGGCACGTGTGTGAGAGAGAGAGAAAGAGAGAAGTGGGGAGAGGGAGGGAGAGACTGGGTCTACCTGTATGTACCCAGACTCCACATGGGCGCTGGGGAATCAACCCCTGCTGGCAGGCTTGTAAGTAAGTCTCTGACAGCTGAGCTATCTCCCTAGCCCAAGAGAAAGGTTTTTAAGCCCTTTGGGGAAAGGAAGGAAAGGAGGTGCTGGGGAACAGGATTGATTGGAGCCTAGTAGCCAGGATGGCTGGACCCCTGTTGAAATGTCTTGGGGAGGTAAGACTTTGAGTCAACAGGTAGTGGGATGGAAGAAGGTGTTTTTCCACAGCTCAGGAGCAGAAAGGCTTACTCAATCACAACAGTATGTAGGGATTCTCAGATCCCAGACCCAAGTCTCAGCACAGGAGGAAGGAGGGAGGAGAAAAACTCTCTCAGAAATCTCCAGAATCTCAGGCCTGGAGAGAGAAGGGAAGAGGAAGATGGGGAGAGAGCTCATAGAGCTTTACAGGTTGCATCCTCAATTTTCTCTAATTTGTGACCATGACATGAGAGGACACAATAAAACCTTCTAGCTATGTGTCTAAAAGCTATAAATAAAACATTAAGAAATTACTTGAATTTTTACAGCCTCACCTAATCCCTTTCTCCCTAATGTATATTTATCTATTTATCTGCTTCCACCTCAGTTAATGGTATTGCTCTAAGGTGCAAATCCCCCCCCCCACCCGAGGTAGGGTTTCACTCTAGCCTAGGCTGACATGGAATTCACTATGTAGTCTCAGGGTAGCCTTGAACTCATGGTTATCCTCCTGCCTGTCTCCCAGCTGCTGGGATTAAAGGCATATGCCATCACAACCCACTCAGCTAACCCTTCTTATTTTATTTTACTTTGTTTGTTTGGTTGGCTCGTTTTTTAAGATAGAGTCTCCCTCTAGCCCAGGCTGACCTGGAGTTCACTATGTAGTCTCAGTGATGAACTCTCAGTGATCCTCCTACCTCTGCCTCCTGAGTGCTGGAATCAAAGGTGTGAGCCACCACAACCTGGCCAATTAACCCTTTTTAAACCCTCATTCAACCTTGTGTGACCAAGAACTTGCCTTATTTCTCTAGTATATTATATACCTTGGGGGTCAAGAGCTTTTGAAGCCAAATCAGGCACTGTCAACAGCTTAAGAAGCACTTCCAGGGATGGGAGATGGCTTAGTGGTTAAGGTGCTTGCCTATGAACCCTATAGACTCTGGATGGATTCCCCAGGACCTACATAAGGCAGATGCACAGGGGCGCCTGCATCTGGAGTTTATTTGCACTGGCTAGAGGCCCTGGCATGCTCATTCTCTTTCTATCTGCCTCCTTCTTTCTATCAAAAAAAAAGTTTTAAAAAAGTACTTCCAGGACTGGAGAGATGGCGTAGCTGTTGAGCGCTTGCCTATGAAGCCTAAGGACCCTGGTTCGAGGCTCGATTCCCCAGGACCCACGTTAGCCAGATGCACAAAGGGTTGTACGCGTCTGGAGTTCGTTTGCAGTGGCTAGAGACCTGGCACGCCCATTCTCTCTTTGGCTCTCTATCTGCCTCTTTCTCTCTCAAATAAATAAATAAAAATCTTTAAAAAAAAAAAAAAAAAGTACTTCCAGAAGTTCTCTGAGAAGTTGGCCAGATCCTCCAAGAATGCCATTCACCTGTAAGTACTAAGTCATTAGGTATCACTATTGTTACTAAGTTACCAAAGGCCCACAAGGAGGTGTGTGTGGGGGATCTGCCTATCTTCTGGAATGGCAACACCAACTTACCAACTGGATGGCTATCATTAACACTGTCTTCAAAGTAAACGTTCGGTCACAAAGGTCAAACAAGTCCTCCAAGCTAGGGCCAAGGAGCTCCAGTACCATGGCATTGTACTTCCCACATGGTCCAAAGTAATACACCTGTGGGAGACCTTCACCTGAAAGGAGGGGAAATGGTACAGAATGAGAACACAAAAACCACAATAGAAGACAACTACATTAGCAATAACTAAGAGAGAAAACACAATCTGTGAGATTGGGATTTCCTTTTACAGTCCCTCCTGGAAAAGTTAAATTCAGTACAATAGCTTCAGTGGGAACTATTAATGGGCGAAAAAGTCATAGCATAATATGTTCAAATAGGCAGTTATTTAATACCAGAGTGCCAAAGGCACTTCTACTACTACATAAAATAGTTCCTCATCTGTTACTGGATAGGGGTGTAAACTATTCTTCCCAAAAGATGCCTGAAAGTACAATATACAAGGTTCAAAGGATGATCTGAGCTCAAAAGCCAGAGTGACAGATGTTCCATCAGCTGGTTTATCAGCACTCCCTAAGCTTACTGCCAAAGCCACATGGAGCTGTTAGCAACTGCTGCCCCTGGAGAGTTCAGACTGGAGAGGTCAAAGGGTGAGGTCAAAGAGGGTGCAGCCTGGCCCTAGCCTAGCACAATGGTTCTCTTCTTACAGGGAGCACTTACTTTGTTTTCTATCAGCCAGAAGTCCAGACATTTACCATTTGTAATTACAAAAGGAAAGGAGGACTCAAAAACCTAAAAGGCTGGGCTTTCCCCAACTTGGAAATTCATAGCTACATGAAACTAAAAATCTAGATTTTCTCACGTAAGTGGCAACGTGTGAATGAGTTTACTTCTCAAAGAGAATTATAAATGAGGTACACTTATTAAATAGCACCACAAAAGCAGTAGACACTTAAGAAACAAGAGAAAAAAAAATTTTAAATACTTCTATTTGCCAAGTGTGGTGGTGCATACCTTTAATCCCAGTACTTGGGAGGCAGAGGTAGGAGAATCGCTGTGAGTTCAAGTAACTGTGTGTTACTTCAAAAAGAAAACAAACAAACAAAACATATTTACTAATGATGAGGAGAAGGGGCACACTATGGTCTCTAGCCACTGCAAACAAACTGCAGACCCATGCACCCACCACCTTGTGCATCTGGCTTATGTGGGTACTGGGGATTCAAATCTGGTTCCTTAGGCTTTGCAGGAAAGCACCTGAAACACTGAGCCATTTCACCAGCCTGAAACTTTTTTTCAATTTTTTTTTTTGGGGGGGGGAGGAGGGATTTCAAGGTAGGGTCTTGCTCTAGCTCAGGCTGACCTGGAATTCACTATGTAGTCTCAGGGTGGCCTTAAACTCATGGAGATCCTCCTACCTCTGCTTCCCAAGTGCTGGGATTAAAGGTGTGCGCCACCGTGCTCGGCTCAAATTTTTCAGTTTTTATTTATTTATTTATTATTTGGTTTTTCGAGGCAGGGTCTCACTCTAGCCCAGGCTGACCTGGAATTCACTATGGAGTCTCAGGGTAGCCTTGAACTCACAGCAATCCTCCTACCTCTGCCTCCCAAGTGCAGGGATTAAAGGCATGTGCCACCACACCCAGCAATTTTTATTTATTTATGTGAGAGAAAGAAGGAGGTACAGAGGTAGAGAGAGAGAGGGAGAGAGATTGGACACTGGGCAGGCCAGGGCCTTCAGCCACTGCAAACAAACTCTAGACATGTACACTTTATGCAAGTGGCTTATGTGGGTCCTGGAGAATTGAACCTGGGTCCTTTGGCTTTGCATTTAAGCACCTTAATTTCTTTATTTTTTTTATTTATTTTTATTTTTTTGGTTTTTTGAGGTCGGGTCTCACTCTGGCTCAGGCTGACCTGGAATTCACTATGTAGTCTCAGGGTGGCCTCAAACTTTCGGAGATCCTCCTACCTCTGCCTCCCAAGTGTTGGGATTAAAGGCATGTGCCACTACACCCAGCTTAGCACCTTAATTTCTAAGCCATCTCTCCAGCCCTGCCTGAACATTTAAAAAAAAAATTATCTCAAGCTGGAGAAATGGTTTAGTGGTTAAGGCCTGCAATGCCAAAGGACCCAGGTTCAATTCCCCAGGGTCCACATAAGCCAGGTGTACAAGAGGCACATGCATCTAGAGTTTGCAGTAGCTGGAGGCCCTGGCGTGCCCATTCTCTCTCTGTCTCTCTTGTGTCTATCTCTGTTTGCAAATAAACAAATAAAATTTAAAAAATTATCTCTTCTAGCATTCCCATCCCATACATTGAAGTATATCATGGTCTATACCTAAATACACAATGCACCCTCCAAGTTTAAAAAAAATTATTTACTTGGTAAGGGAGAGAGAGGAGAGAGTGGGAGGGTGACTGAATGAATGAATAGGGCATGCCAAGACCTTTTGCCAATGCAAACCAACTCCAGACACATGTGCCATTTTGTGTATGTGGCTTTATGCGGCTACTGGGGACTAGAACTCAGGCCAGCAGACCTTGTAAACAAGTGTCTTTAAGTACTGTGCCATCTCCCCAGTCCTAAAACTTTGTTCTCTGCCTCCTTTCTTGCTGTAGATGCACTGAGATTACAGAGGCCTACCACACTGCTGGCTTTTCACATGGAGTCTGGGGTCTAACTCAGGTACCGTTGCATGGAAAGTACTTTGTCCACTGAGCTACCTCCCCAGCTCTTTCCCTCCAAATTAAGAATAAAATTGTCTCCGTTTTGCCATTCTCTTCTATGTGTATAGGTGAAATATTTTTTTCTTTTTATTCCCCGAGGTAGGGTCTTGCTCTAGCCCAGGCTGACAGGGAACTAGTCTCAGGCTAGTCTCAGACTCACAGCATCCCCCTACCTCAGACTCCCAAGTGCCGAGATTAAGGGTGTCTGTCCGCCACCACACCCAGCTGAAAGTCTTTTGTATATGTGGAATTAATGTGATTCACTGCTATTGTCTATGTTTTTCCACCTACTTCATATAATCCATTATCTATTTCATATAATCCATTAACCTATCTTTTAAAAAAAATTATTCATTTATTTATTAGAGACAGAGATAGAGAGTGATAGGGTCTCTAGCCATGCAAACTAACTCCAGATGCATGTGCCACCATGTGCACCTGGTTTATGTGGGACATGGAGAATCGAACCTGGGTCCTATGTTTTTCCAGGCAAGTGCCTTAACCGCTAAGCCACTCCTCCAGCCCCATTAGCCTATCTTATTGTACTTAGAGACAAAAAGAACGAGTATTGGGCTGGAGAGATGACTTAGCGGTTAAGCGCTTGCCTGTGAAGTCTAAGGACCCTGGTTCGAGGCTCAATTCCCCAGGACCCACGTTAGCCAGATGCACAAGGGGGCGCACGCGTCTAGAGTTCATTTACAGTGGCTGAAGGCCCTGGCATGCCCATTCTCTCTCTCTCTATCTGCCTTTCTCTCTCTGTCTGTTGCTCTCAAATAAATAAATAAAAAATGAATAAAATTTAAAAAAAGAACGAGTATTTTAAATTGTCCATTCCTAGATTCTATCATCTAGTATACTATTCCCTGCTCCTAATTGTGTTGTTTTTATTTTATCTACAAACAAAAAAAGAACTGAGCTGGGAGTGATGGCGCACGTCTGTAATCCCAGCACTCAGGAGACAGAGGTAAGAGGATCGTCCTGAGTTCAAGGCCACCCTGTGACTACATAGTGAATTCTAGATCAGCCTGGTCCAGATTAAGACCCTATCTAAAAAAAAAAAAACAAACAAAAAAACAACCAGAAATGAATCAGAAATACTTTTCTTTAGTTGTTGTTTTGAAGTCATTTTTCATTTTACATACAAGGCACAAAGCGGTTGGGTGTGATGGTACATGCCTTTAATCCCACCACTTGGGAGGCATAAGTAGGAGGATCACCATGAGTTCGAGGCTGCCCTGAGACTAGAGTGAGAACCTACCTTGAAAAATCACACACACACACAAACATACACAAACAAAGCAGACTGGAGAGATAGGCTTTAACAACTCAGGTTCAACTCCCTAGCACTTATGTAAAGCTATATGGATAAAGTGGCTCATGTGTCTGGAGTTTGTGTACAGCAGCTGGAAGCCCTGGTGCATCTATTCTCTCTCTGTCTATTCTCTCTTTGATTGCAAATAAATAAGTAACAAAACAACAACAACAAAAAACTATTACATAGGTCATAACCTAAAAATATCCCAAAACTTTATCTACAATGTGTCTAATTAAAAAAAAAAAAGGCAAGAAATCTTGGCCAGTCATGGTGGCGCACGCCTTTAATCCCAGCACTCAGAAGGCAGAGGTAGGAGGATCACTGTGAGACACATGCACCACTTTGTGCATCTGGTTTTATGTGGGTTCTGGGGAATTGAACCCAGGCCATCAGGTTTTGCAAGTCCTTTAATGATTGAGCCATCTCCCTAGCCTCCTCAGTATATTTTCAAGGGAATAATTTTCAGGTTAGCTAAAAGTCTTTCAACTCCAGGCATGGTGGCACATGCCTTTAATCCCAGCACTCAGGAGGCAGAGGTAGGAGAATCACTGTGAGGTCGAGGCCACCCTGAGACTACATAGTGAATTCCAGGTCAGCCTGGGCCAGAATGAGACCCTGCCTCAAAAACAAAAAAAAAAAAGACTTTCTGCTCAAAGTTTCTTAGGTATTACAGGAAATGTACTGTGATGTATGAAAGTCTCATCAAGAAATTTGGCTGTAACTTATTATAACTGTCTGTACAAAAAGATTCCCATATAAATACTTTTCAGTGCTTACCATGTGGCGGGGGGGGGGGCAGGGTTTAAACCAAATTCTGTATCTTCAGTGTTTTATACAGTTATTTCTAACGCAATGCTTAAAAAAATCAAATTAAGCCGGGCGTGGTGGTGCATGCCTTTAATCCCAGCACTTGGGAGGCAGAGGTAAGAGGATCACCCTACCTCGAAAAACCAAAAAAAAAAAAAAATCAAATTAACCTAATGCTGTAGAACTGTTTAGTGAGACAAGGACAGAGAACTGCAGCACAATCTGCGCGCACACTGAACAAGGTACATCCTGTAAGCAATTACAAGGAAATGAGATGGGAAAGCGGCTGGGCAAGGCAAACATGCACTGGACTCTTAGATTCTACAGTCTATTGGAAACTGGGGAAGTTTTAAAAACATGTATTTTACCTTTTGCATTTTTGACATTTTATACTTGTATATAATATATTCTGACCTGATTCCCAATTATCTTCTTTTATCCTTCTCCCATAAGGA
Source organism: Jaculus jaculus (assembly GCF_020740685.1). Lineage (NCBI taxonomy): Eukaryota > Metazoa > Chordata > Mammalia > Rodentia > Dipodidae > Jaculus > Jaculus jaculus. The sequence continues at coordinate 11,446,524 of NC_059111.1, forward strand.
AGCTGTATAATCTCTTATCTGCCCTGGAAATAATGCACTAATGAGGATTCCAACCTAAATTTTAGGTCAACCCCACAGAAGCTGTTTAAACATCCTTTATAAGCCCAAACTACAAGGTTTTATATATAGTACACATTACCGTGTGTATTTTTCTAGTGAAAGCATTTCCAGATGGCTCAGTGGTTAAGGTATTTGCCTGCAAAGCCTAAGGATCCAGGTTCAATTCCCAGTACCCACATAAAGCCATATGTATAAAGTGGCACATGCATGTGGAGTTTGTATGCAATGGCTGGAGGCCCTGGCGTGCCCATTCTCTCCCCCCACCCCGTCTCAATCTGCTTGAAAATAAATAAATAAAAATATATTTTAGACTGGGAGTGGTGGTACACACCTTTAATACCAGAACTCAGGAGGCAGAGGTAGAAGGATCACTGAGTGCAAGACCACCCTGAGACTACACAGTGAATGCCAGATCAACCTGAGCTAGAGTGAGACCCTACCTTCAGAAACCAAAAAAAAAAGTTATTTCCATCTACCCACAATGTAGTCTTGTAAACCCTTCAAGTCACACCTAACAGATCAGGATGCATAGAACAGGAAGTAAGGTATACAGCATTACAGCAAATTTTCAGTGTATCATCATTTTAATTTGGGTTAAATACAGCATATCAAGGTTAATGGCTTCTTTATTATCCAAGATGTTACCTAAAACGATTCTATAATGTACAATGAATAATAACTATTCTAAGTAGAGATATTTTTAAATGTACATCAGGCTGGGAACTGAAATAGAGATCATTTTGAAGCTTTTGGTAATTTAATCATATTATTACCTAACAATTAGCTTTTTCATTCTTTTAGAAAAATGAAATTATCTAACTGTAAAGCAGGTTCAAATGACTCCTACACAGATACCTCAATATATATATATGTATATATATACATATATTAATTAATTAATTAGATTAATACCTTAGACCAGGCATGGTTGCTCCATGTTATACCTGTAGCCCCAGTATTTGGGATACCGAGAGAAGAGGATTGTTATGAGCTTTAGGCCAGCCTGGAGTAAGTACACAGTAAGTTCTAGCCCAGCTGGGCTAAGTGTAAGATACTGTCTCAATTTCCACACTAGATACTCAATTTCCACAGAGACAGAAAGATCACTGTCAGTTTGAGGCCAGCCTGGGACTACAGAGTGAGTTCCAGGTCAGTCTGGGCTACAGGGAGACCCTACCTCAGGAGGAAAAACAAAACAAGAAAATGAGGCTGGAAAGATGGCTCAATGGGTGAAACACTTACTGCAAAACTCTGAGAACCTGAGTTCAGATCCCCAGTCTCCACATAAAGGCCAGAAGCTATGGTGAGCTTCTGTAACCCCAGTGCGCCTAGAGTGAGAAGGGAGGTGGTGGAGACAGGAGAAATTCCTGGACCATATTGGTCAGCTAGCATGGCAAAGGAGCAGTGCATGAGAGATCCTGCCTCAGATGAGAGTTATCCTCTGACCTCCACACACGGGCCTACACTCACACACATGAACATGCACACACTTAAACATAACATACATACCAAATAAATAAATACATTTTAGAAAAATCTCTGTTCAACTGTTTTCTAAAGTCAAGGTGGAGAATACTTTGAAGGATATCTTTTGCAAGGTCTTTTTGTCTTTTCTTTTCTTTCTTTTTTTTTTTTTTTCTCTCTTTTTTTTCAGTTTTTCAAGGTAGGGTTTCACTCTAGCCCAGGCAGACTCAGGATGGCCTTAAACTCATGAGCATGCTCCTACCTCTGCCTCCTGAGCACTAGACTTAAAGGTGTATGCCACCATGACGAACCCTGTATACTTTTCTGGTGTTAGAAATGTTGCATAAGGGACTGGAGTGATCCTTCTACCTCTGCCTCTGAAGTGCTGGGAATAAAGGTATGTACCACCATGTCCAGCTATTTTTTCTTTTTTACCCATTTTATTAATGACCTACCATAATTTATTTTTTTTTAATTAATTATTTATTTTTTTAATTTTTTTTGGTTTTTCGAGGTAGGGTCTCACTCTTGTCCAGGCTGACCTGGAATTCACTATGGAGTCTCAGGGTGGCCTTGAACTCACGGCAATCCTCCTACCTCTGCCTCCCGAGTGCTGGGATTAAAGGCGTGCGCCACCACGCCCGGCTCATAATTTATTTTTTATTTTTAGTTATTTGCAAGGAGAAGGAGGGGGGAAAGGAAAAAGAGAGAGGAGAGAGAAAGAGAGAATATGAGAATGAGAATGGGTTTACCAGTGCCTCTAGCCACTGCAAACCAACTCCAGATGCATGCACCAGTCTGCATTTGACTTTACATGGGCACTGGGGAACTGAACCTGGGTTGTTAGGCTTCGAAGCCAAGTGCCTTAGCCACTGAGCCATCTCTCCAGCCCTCTACCATAATTTTGAGAAATAAATACTGGTACATCAAGAGTAACAGAAAACTAAGCTGGGTGTAGTGGTGCACACCTTTAATCCCAGCACTTGGGAGGCTGAGGTAGGAGGATCACAGTAAGTTCAAGGGCACCCTCAGGATACAAGGTGAATTCCAGGTGGAAGTCTGGGCTAGAGCGAGACCCTACCTTGAAAAACAAAAACAATAAAAACCCCTACCTCTATGTGAAAGCAAAATGATTGGAATTTTTCTAATTTCAACAAGCTATTTATTAACTTGCTCTTACCTCTGTGATTTCAAAAGCTCCCCCTGTACTTGTTCAGCCTCTAAGTTGGCATTCTATGCCAGCCTCATCAGCTCTTAAACAATTTTAAGACTCAACCTGTGACCCTTACCCCCTTCAATTAATGCTAGCTGCCCTTTCTCAGTGGCAAGCACACCTACACGCACACACACACCCAAGGAAATAAAGGTGAAGAGTGACTAAGGAAAGTACCTGAGGTCAACTTTTGGCCTCCACGCATGTGCACACACCACTTTCCACATACACGGAAGTACCCGTGCCACACACTACACCACACCCAAAGACTGGTAAGGCAGGTGTAGCGATTACCTCCTCATTGCTAAGACTGAACACCAAATCAGAAGCAGCTTATGGAAGAAAAGGGTTTATTTCAGCTTAAAGTTTTGAGGGGAAGTTTCATCATGGTGAGAAAAGAATGAAGAATCAAGAAGCTAGCTCACAGGCTGGAGAGATGGCTTTGTGATTAAGGCACTTGCCTGCAAATGTAAAGAAAGTATAAGAGAAAAGCAAAAGAGAACTTGATCTCTAAACACCATTTATTGAGAAAAAAAAAAAGGCAACAGCCTTCCCATGGGATGAAGGCTAAAACACTAAGCCAGGCTAGGGTTGTAAGTTCATAAGGAGGAGGCTAAAAAAAAAAAAAAACACAGACTATACCAGATACAGTAAATAAAAAAACTTGGAACTGCCAGGTGTGGTGGCGCACGCCTTTAATTCTAGCACTGGTAAGGCAGAGGTAAGAGTATCACCCTAAACTTGAGGCCAGCCTGAGAATACAGAGTGAATTCAAGGGAACTGCTACTCTGTTGTTTCTTTTATGGTCTGTTAGCCTTAGAGATAGTTATTAACTCTTTAGTTCTCTCTAGTTTTTGTGTTTTGGATTTTTGAGGTAGGGTCTCACTCTAGTCCAGGATGACCTGGAATTCACTCTTGTATTCTCAGGGTGGCCTCAAACTCATGGCAATCCTCCTACCTCTGCCTCCTGAGCTGGGACTAAAGGCGTGCACCACCACGCCCAACAGTTCCCTCTAATTTTCAGAAAAAGGTATTAACCCTTCACCAAGGTCTGATATCCCAGGACCACCATTAAGCCAGCTGCACAAGGTGGCATATGCATCTGGAGTTTGTCTGCAGTGGCTAAAGGCCCTGGCATGCCCATTCTCCCTATCTCTCTCTGAAATAAATCACATATATAAACAAAATAAATAAGCTAGCTCACAAAACCACTTATCAGCAGCAGGGCAAAAGCAGCAACAGTGGGCAACTAGCACAGGCAAGGCCCACTTCCAGTGGATACACCTTGTCCAGCAAGGCTCCACCTCCCAAAGGCTCCAGCAGTTGGGAATTAAGTATGATGCTTAATCACAAATACATGAGGACATGGGGGACGCTGCTCTCAAACCACATCAGGCATGATAGAATAGGCGTATAATCCCAGCACTTGGGAGGTGGGAGACAAGAGGATCAGAAATCAACTGACATCCTCAGCTCTATAGTGAGTTAGAGACTAGGCTGGCTTACATAAAACCCTGACTCAAAAAAAAAAAAAAGGCTGGACGTAGTGGCACATGCCCTTAGTCCCAGCGCTAGGGAGATAGACGTAAGAGATCACTGTGAGTTGAAAGGCCAACCTGATACTATATAGTGAATTCCAAGTCAGCCTAGGCCAGAGCAAGACCCTACCTCAAAAAACAAAAACAAAAGAACAAATAAAATACAGCAGACACATGCTTCCATTTACTCATAATCCATAGGAATAATTCACTTTTAATAACTTCTCTTTGGTCTTATTGTACTTGCTAGCTCTTAGGATGCTAAAGGTTACACCTCCCTTCTGAATGATTAACCTTCCTTACTACTTCCAGGATGATGAAGGGTGACTCAACCCTGAGATGACCACTAAGCACACTTCAGCTTTCACTTTGGACCAAACCTCCTCAAGTCTCCACCTCCTGAAACAATTGTCTTTAAGTGATCATTAGGAGCTCTATTCAATGCCCAAGGGATGGGTGTGAGGCTAAGGGGAAAAGCATGCAGGCAAACAGCAAGATGTGAGTGAAGACAACAACAGTCACGTGTGGCTTAGAACTGAAGGGAGAAAGTGACACAGAACCTTCAGGACTGGCGTCTACTTAAGAGCTCTCACTGCCCGACCAGCTTCAGTCACCCACCTGTGCTAAACCTCTGCTGCACAGGCACTGTGTCAACTCTGTGGAATTAACCATAAACCTCTAGTCCAGTCAACTTACATGTAAGTGACTTGGGCATATTTCTGGAAGCTTACTTGCTGCTTTTTCATGTAAAAGACAAAATCCAAGTAACAAATTCTGCCTTCACACTAGGCAAATACCTCTAGCAGTTTGGCACTTTTGCAAAAGGTGTTAGTACTCTGTGTTACTGTGAGCTATAGGCAGGTCAAACAATTTCTATAATAAACTCAAAGCACTCTATTTGCAATTACAGACATTAATGATTCAAAATATGTTAAGTAAGTGATATTCTCTTGTAAAAAGATTTCTCAGCCGGGTGTGGTGGTGGCACACCTTTAATCCCAGCACTCGGGAGGCAGAGGTAGGAGGATCGCTGTGAGTTCAAGGCACCCTGAGACTACATAGTGAATTCCAGGCCAGCCTGTGCTACAGCAAGACACTACCTTGAGGAAAAAAAAAGATTTTTCTCAATGTTAATGTAAATGTGATAACTTTTTTTTAAAATTATTTATTTTATAGAGAGAAACAGGCAGGGGAAGAGTGAGAGAGAATGGAGGTGCCACAGCCTCCAGCCACTGCAAACAACTCCAGATGTGCACACCCCCTTGTGAGTCTGGCTTTGTAGGCAAATGCCTTAACTGCTAAGCCATCTTTCCAGTCCCAAGAGTGTTTTTTTCTTTTCCTTTTTAAAAAAACTATATATTTTTATTTATTTGCAGGGGGTGGAGAGAATGAATGACCACACCAGGGCCTCTTGTCACTGCAAACAAATTCCAAATGCATGCTACTTTGTGCATCTGGCTTTATGTGGGTACTGGGGAATGGAACCTGAGCTGTTAAGCTTTGCAAGCAAGTGCCTTTAACCACTGAGCAATCTCTCCAGCCCCTAAAGTGATATTTTGTTTTGTTTTGTTTTTCTAGGTAGGATTTTGATCTAGCCCATGCTGACCTGGAATTCAGTATGTAATCTCAGGCTGGCCTAAAACTCATAGTGATCCTCCTACTTCTGCCTCCCAAGTGGTAGGATTAAAGGCGTGTGCTACCACACTCAGCCCAAGAGTGACATTTTAATTCTTCTTTTAAATTTATTTTTTTATTTGCAAAAGGAGAGAGAAAGAATGAGAATGAGTGAGAGTGGAGGCTACTGCAAACAAGTTCCAGAGGCAGATGCTATTTTATGCATCTGGCTTTAAGTGGGTACTGGGAAATGGAACCTGGGCCAAGCAAGCGCCTACAAACATTCAGCAACTTCCCCAGGCCCCTCCTCTTTTATTAAGAAAGGTATGTAACTCGCTTGTCTTGAAGCTGTGCTCCTCCTGCCTTAGCCTCCTAAGTTCTACAACCTCTATCAGAGGATTGGGGTAGAGCCTGGGGTTTGGTTCTAACAGATAAGCAAATCTTATAGGAATTTTAAAAATTCTTTTGTTCATTTTTTATTATTTATTTGAGAGTGAGAGATAGAGAATGGGCGCGCCAGGTCCTCCAGCCACTGCAAACAAACTCCAGACGCATGCGCCCCCTTGTGCATCTGGCTAACATGGGTTCTGGGGAATCGAGCCTCGAACTGGGGTCCTTAGGCTTCACAGGCAAGCGCTTAACCACTAAGCCATCTCTCCAGCCATTATAGGATTTTTTTAGGAAGTTTCTTGTTGTTGTTCTTTAAAGTAGGGACTTACTCTAGCCCAGGCTGGTTTTGATGATTTTAGACTCCTGAGTGCTAGGATTAAAGATACCATGCCTAGCTTTAATATGAATTGATTTTGCTTATATTTTACTTTATAGGAGAACATATTATCATCCTTAATATGAAGAAAGTCTAAAACCTCTAAACTACAAACAATACACACATATTCATAGAATTTATTATGGCCCAGAAGTGTTAGATCTCAGAAATATCAGTTCTTTTTTAGGCCAACTAATACAGTTAATAAAGGCTAATCTAGCCGGGCATGGTGGCGCACGCCTTTAGTTCCAGCACTCGGGAAGCAGAGGTAGAAGGATCACCGTGAGTTCGAGGCCATCCTGAGACTACATAGTTAATTCTAGGTCAGCCTGGACTACAGTAAAACCCTACCTCAAAAAACTGAAACAGTAAAAAAGAAAAAGGCTAATCTGATGTCATGTTTCCTGTTTTTGTTGTTGTTGTTGTTGTTTCTGAGGTAAGGTTTCACTCTAGCCCAGGCTGACCTGGAATTCACTATGTAGTCTCAGGGTGGCCTTGAACTCATGGCGATCCTCCTACCTCTGCCTCCCAAAGTGCTGGGATTAAAGGTGTGCGCCACCACGCCTGGCTTTTTTGTTTTGAGGTAGGGTCTCACTCTAGCCCAGGCTGACCCTTGAATTCACTCTGTAGTCCCAGGCGGGTCTTGAATTCACAGTGATCTTCCTACATCTCTACCTCCTGAGTGCCAGGATTAAAGGTATGCACCACCATGGTTGTTAACAGTAAAGTTTGTATGCCCAGGGTTGTGTGAAAATTTCTCAGGCACAAAGGGGTTGTGAGTAAAAATGGTTTTTTAATTTTTTGTTGATTTTTATTTATTTATTTGAGAGTGACAGAGGGAGAAAGAGGCAGATAGTGGGAGGGACAGAGAATGGGTGCACCAGGGCCTCCAGCCACTGCAAACAAACTCCAGATGCATGCGCCCCCTGGTGCACTGGCTAACGTGGGTTCTGGAGAATCGATCCTCAAACCGGGGTCCTTATACATCACAGGCTCATCCTTTAAAATTTTTTTGTTGTTTATTTTTATTTATTTGAGAGTGACAGACAGACAAGAGAGAGAAAGAGGGAGGGGGAGAGAGAGAGAAAATGGGTGCACCAGGGCCTCCAGCCACTGCAAACGAACTCCAGATGCATACGCCCCCTTGTGCATCACATGGGTACTTGGGAAATCGAGCCTCAAACTGGTATCCTTAGGCTTCACAGGCAAGCACTTAACCACTGAAGACATCTCTCCAGCCCCCAGCTCATCCTTTTAAAATTCTTTTTAAGTTGGCCACAGTGGTGCAGTTGGGAGGCAGACTGTGAGTTTGAGACCAGCCTGGGCCATACATGTGTCAAGTTCCAGGCCAGCTTGATATATCTAATCACACCCTCCCCAAAAAAGATCTTCCTGGATGACACAGTTGGATTTGGAATCTATCCTCTCTTAACCCCTCTGTTCATCTAACCCTACAACACTGTCTCTCTCAGAAAGGCAACCACAGCAAACCTCCTTATCTGACTTGTTCTGTATTATTGTTCCATATTACTATAGACCAGAGCTGCTTTTTGTATAGCAAGCACAGGTTCCTGAGCTCACCAACTCAAACACAAACACACTTAAATGCTCCAGCAAGTTAGACACTGGTGCTGTTCTGATTTCAGCAAAGGGTAGGTAGTCAGAGGTTCAAGTACTTTACCTAGCAGACAGTGCTAAAGCAGAGGTTTCTCTGTTGCCTTGACACCTAATTATTCAAACAGGCCATTCCCACTGAAAGAAGCTGGTCCTAAAGTATGAACATTTAGCAAAGTCAGGTATAAAGCATCATTCTAGAACCCCTTCAGGGAAGAAGCCAGGCTCCTTTCTTAGCAGATGCCTATACTATACTAACTAGGTTTTCTTCGAAGGTGATTCTTTTGTAACAAGAGTGAAGCCAGGCAATGTGTGGTGGTGTACAATTTCAATCCAAGCACTCTGGAGGCAGGAGGATGGCTATGAGTTCAAGGTCACCTTGAGACTACATAGTGAATTCCAGGTCAGCCTGGACTAGAATGAAACCCTACCTTGAGAAACCAGAGTGAGGCCAGTGCAGTTTATCCTGAAAAGAACAGTTCTCTTCCTGCGAACACTCAATGCCCTAGGCCAAGAAGCCACATTGCTTATTTCTCCCTTCTTATTTTTTCTCTTTCCTTTTTCTTTTATATGTGTGTAAGTGCATGCTGGGGACGGAAACAGGTTCTGGCATGAACTAGGCAAGTGCTCTATCACTGATCTAGTCCCATATTATTTGTACTATCTTAATGAAAAAACATCTTGCTTTTGGCAAGTGTTACATGAAGAGAAATTTGTAACAAGGTCAAATTGTCAATCATTTTTTCCTCATTTTTAAGCTCTGTTCTTAGGAAAAATCTGTCTTCTTTTGAATGCTATAGAAATATGGAGCCTCCATTTGAACATGGAGCTCACTGATTTGTCAGCTTTCCCCAGAATCCTGTCTCCACCTCTTGAGCACTGGGGTTACAGGTCCCTTTCCAACCCTGCTCCCCACATTTCATATGGGTGCTGGGGATCTGAGCTCAGGTCCTCAAGCTTGTGTTGCAAGCACTTTTACTGACCGACCCATCTCCCTAAAACCATGAATAAGGATTTGAAGAAGATTCTTGTAAATATTTTAGTGAATATTTGTATTCATTTCACCTGAGTATATACTTAGGGGTGGGTTGAGTCATTGGTAAGATTCATGTGTGTTTGGCTTTAGCAGATATTGCCAGTTTTCCAAAGTGACTTTACCAACTTCATAACTGCCAGCAGTGCGGCAGTCGCCTCACACCTCAGTAAGATTTGGTATTTTTGGGCTGGAGAGATTGCTCAGTGGTTAAGGTGCTTGCCTACAAAGTTTTAAGAATCTGAGTTTGATTCCGCAGTACCCATGTAAAACCAGAGCACTAAGTGGCACATGCAACTAAAGTTTGTTTGCAGTGGCAGGAAGCTACGGTGTGCCCATATTCACTCTCTCTGTGTCTGCCTCTTTTCTTTCATTCTTTCAAATAAATAAATAAAATTTTAAAAAGAGTTTAAAAAAATGAAAGAAATATGGAGCCTCCATGTTTCTATAGCACTTGAATAACCTAGTTGATACAGACTGAAAAGCTAACTCAAACTGGACCAGCCAATCAATTTCTAACTTGAAAGTGGGACAGAGACACTCTAGGCATTCTGAGCTTAAGTCTGAGAGAAGGGCTGCAAAGGAGGCTCCTCTCACCAGTATTAGAAGCAGCAGAAATGGCTGCTGATGTGAAGACAATGGCTCAAATCCAGGTGTGGTGGTGCACACCTTTAATCCCAGCACTTGGGAGATAGAGGTAGGATTACTCTGAGTTCAAGGCCAGTCTGGAACTAAAAAGTGAGTTCCAGATCAGTCTAGCCTACAGAGAGACCCTACCATGAAAGAACCTGAAAGGAAGGAAGGAAGGAAGGAAGGAAGGAAGGAAGGAAGGAAGGAAGGAAGGAAGGAAGGAAGGAAGGAAGGAAGGAAGGAAGGAAGGAAGGAAGGGGGAGAGGGAAGGGGAAAATGACTCAGTAGTTACAGGTGCTTGTTCACAAACCTGTCCACCAGAATTCAATCTTCTCCAACACCCACAAGAAGCCAAATACAAAGTGGAGCATGCATCTGTGACCCCAACACAACTACAACAACGGGAGGCAGAGCCAGAACAATCTGGAGTTTGTGGGCCAGCTAGACTGTCATTGGTTTTCAGCAGTGAGAGGCCCTGTCTTAAATAAGGTAGAAGAGGGAAAATAGAAGTCAGATTAGTTGAAAAGAAGGTGGATTTGGGAGAACAGCAGGGGTGAGAGGAAATAACCATGCTTTATTGTCCATGCTTATGAAATAAAGATTTTATATAAATAAAATAAAGATTTTATTTTATTTTATTATTTATTTAAAAATAAAATAAATAAAGATTTTAAAAATAAGGTAGAAGACTTCCGGTCAAGATGGCGACTGCCTAGCTGCACTACAAACAACAAGGGGAAAAAAAGATAGATGCAGATCCTAAGAAGAGAGCTGCCCCAACATACCTCAAAAGGGGCCCAACTGAAACTAAGGACAACTGGTGAAATAAGCAAGGGTGATGTTTTCCTGTGAACTGGATACCAGCACAAAGGGGAAGGAGATCAACGCAGAGAAAAATCAACTCCTACCAAATCAGAGAGCCAAAGCCTCAGAGGTCCCCAACACCTCAGCACTGAAGCAGACCAAAAATGAACCCAACATGGCTCAGGGAAATCTTGCGGAAGAGGGGGCGGAAAGAATGTCAGAGTTACATGTTGGGTCATGATTTGCAGAGACATTTATCATACTAATAGCTGGGGGCTAACTCCACAATGCATGACCCATTTTCATTAACAAGGAGGGTCTAATGGGAGGGGGTAGATCACAGATGAGCCTAAATAATGGTACCAAACTGCCTGTATTCACTGAAATGAAAACTAATAAATTAAATTAAAAAAAAAAAATAATAAGGTAGAAGACCAGACACTCGAGAATGCCCTTTGATCTGTATGTGTATGCCATGGCCCTTGTGTGCCCATACACACACAAATAAATAAACACTAAAAAAATACTGGGCTGCGGAGATGGCTGAGCAATTAAAAAGCGCTTTCTCAAAAAGCCTTATTGCCTGGGCTTGATTTCCCAGTACCCACATAAAAATAGTCCATGTGTTTGGAGTTCATCTGCAGTAGGAGGCCCTGGTGTGTCCATTCTCTCTCCCTCCCTCCCTCTCTCTCTCTCTTGGTTTTTGGAGGTAGGGTCTCACTCTGGCCCAGGCTAACCTGTAATTCATTCTGTAGTCTCAGGATGGCCTGGAACTCACAACAATCCTACCACCTCTGCCTCACAAGTGCTATGATTACAGGCATGCGCCACCACACCCAGCCTCACTTTCTCTTTTAAATAAATAAACAAACTTTTGGCTGGACTAAAATCTCACCAGTATTAGAAGCAGCAGAAATAGCTGCTGATGTGAAGACAATGGCTCAAATCCAGGTGTGGTGGTGCATGCCTTTAATCCCAGAACTCAGGAGGCAGAGGTAGGAGGATTGCTCTAAATTCAAGGTCAGCCTGGGGTACAGTGAGATCCTACCTCCAAAAAAATCCAAAAAGCTGTACCTCAGCTTCTAGGCTCTCAAAAAAGACACTAATGGGGGGCGGGGGGGGGGGAAGGAAGGGTATTACCATGGGATATTTTTTATAATCATGGAAAATGTTAATAAAAATTGAGAAAAAAGAAGATACAAATCTTCAGAGTAAAGCCTCAGACCTTAATATTCTTGGTAAGGAAGCTACAATTCTTAACCCTGTAACTGCTCACAGAGTAGATAAAAGGGAAGGATTAGAGTTTAAATAAGGAAGATAAGGGACAATGAGGAAGAGCTCCAGCCTGAACTGCAGCCAAGACTATTCAGTGCTGCCACTTTTGCTCTTTTTTTTTTTTTTTTTTTTTTTTTTTGGTTTTTTGAGGTAGGGTCTCACTCTAGCCCAGGCTGACCTAGAATTCACTATGGAGTCTCAGGGTGGCCTCGAACTCACAATGATCCTCCTACCTCTGCCTCCCAGTGCTGGGATTAAAGGCATGTGCCAGCACTCCAAGCCTTTTGCTCTATTTCTGTATGAGTAGAAAATGCTCTGAGTTTCTAGAATATATGGTCAAGATAAAATGGGGGTCCAAGGGCTGCAGAGATGGCTTAGCAGTGTTCGCCTGCAATGCCTAAGAACCCAGGCTCAATTTTCCCGGACCCACGTTAGCCAGATGCACAAGGGGGTGCACATGTCTAGAGTTCGTTTGCAGTGGCTGGAGGTCCTGGTGTGCCCATTCTCTCTCTTTCTCTCCCTCTTCCTCTGGCAAACAAATAAATAAATAAAAATAAAGTATTTTTTAAAAATGGGGGTCCAAGAAAACAGAGATAATGTAGGAACCAAAGGAAGGAAAGGTTATACTTTCAAGCAAACACAAATTTTTTTATTTTAGCTGGGCATGGTGGGCAACACCTCTAATCCCAGCACTGTGGAGGCAGAGGTAGGAGGATCACCATGATTTCCAGGCCCCTGAGACTACATAGTGAATTCCAGGTCAGCCTTGGCCAGACTGGAACTCTACCCTGAAAAAAACAAACAAAAATTATTATTTTAACAAATTTAAAGTCTCAGGCTGTGGTCATAAAAGCAACAGGTATTATTTAAATTTACAAACAATTATTTCTTCCAAAAGATGTCATATGTATCTTTTTGTTTTATCAGGGTAGGGTTTCACTCTAGCTCAAGCTGACCTGGAACTCCCTGTAATCCCAGGCTGGCCTCAAACTCACAGTGATCCTCCTACCTCTCTCTGGACTGCTGGGATTAAAGGAACACACAACCATGCCCAGCTTCAATGGGCTTATTTTAATGTTTTAGACCTCTCTTATTGCTGAGCATGGTGGCACATGTATGTGTCAGTACAGGCAAGAGAATGAGAAGCTCAAGGCCAGTCACCACTACATAGTGAGCTGCAAGTCACCTGGAACTACCTGAAACACTGTCTTAAAACAAACAAACAAACTTCCTTATCAAGATAGCCAAATGTTTTAAACATCACTGGTCTATGATAAATAATGACAAAGCATTAGTGATTAAATGTACTGACTGCATTATTTTGATCCTTGTATGCCTTTGATTTAAAAACAAGGACTATTTATAATGCTGCAACAACACCTTGATTGAATGGCATAAGTGCTGCTCACACTTAACTACTGAGGAGTCATAAATGCAGCTAGAACTTACCATGGAAAAACAGGGAGAGGGATATGTTGTGCTTAATTAAACTGAAAACAGGCTTGTCATTTACAATGAGACATGGTGAAATCTTGTTTAGCTCTTTGTCTACTAATGTACTTTCAAAATAAATTTACCTGTTTTTAGGACATGCTCAAGGAATATCTTCTTTTAAAAAAATATTTTTAAGCCAGGCATGGTGGCACATGCCTTTAATCTCAGCACTTGGGAGGCAAAGGTATGAGGATCGCAGTGGGTTAGAGGCTACCCTGAGACTCCATAGTGAATTCCAGGTCACCCTGGTCTAGAGTAAAACCCGACCTCATTAGCCACCTCCCCCAAAAAATTTTATTTTTTGAGAGGGGGGAATGAAGGAGGGAGAGAGGGAAGAATGGAGAATGGGCATGCCTGGGCCTCTAGCCACTGCAAATGAACTCCAGACTCATGTGCCACCTTGTGCATCTGGCTTACGTGGGTACTGGGGAATCAAACCTGGGTCCTTTGACTTTGCCAGCAAGCACCTTAACCACTAAGCCATCTCTCCAGCCCAAGGAATATCTTAACTTGGCAAAAACATAAAATGGTAAGCTTATTAAACCTTCCTAAGTTTTTCTTGCTACTGCAATACTTACTAACTGCCATAGAACTGTGAATGGCCTTGACATATACTTGACATGCAAGGAGATGCAAGTATGCAATCAGACAAAAATGTCAACATGTAACCCCCAGTAGGATTAACAGAGTCAGGACTAAAAACAGTATACCCAAACTTTATTAAAGAAAGAAAAAACAAACACTGTATTGAGACAGCACAGGTTGTATTCCCAACTAACTTCATGAACCCTCACGCTCAATGCTGGGCACTGAACCCGGGGCCCTGCACATTCAGACAAGTGTTCTACTTGGGAGCTATGTCCTCAGCTCTTGTATATTCAGATGCTTTGGCCTCAAACTGCTGGGTTCAAGTAATCACCTTAGCTCAGCCTCATGAGTTACTAAGACTACAGATGTGTACCACTCTATATGGCTATTAGTCCTATAATAAAAAGAATGGTCATGCTGGGCATGGTGCACACGCCTTTAATCCCTTCACTCGAGAGGCAGAGGTAGGATGATCACTGCAAATGTGAGGCCAACCTGAGACCACAGAGTGAATTCTAGGACAGCCTGGGCTAAAGTGAAACCCTACCTTGAACCCCCTCCTTCCCCTCCAAAAAAAGGCCTGATCTGGTGGTCTATCTGGAAGCGCTTACAGAGAAAACACAGGCAACTGCCCTGGGTCACTTCCCTCCAATTTATTCAAACTTCTGTGTTGGGTGGGTTAAGCAAGTTATCTTGTTTTAGATTTACCATACATGTATAAGAAGTTTATCATAACTGGACTAAGATAGTTATCACCCCAAAAATCTATGAAACTCAGAGCGCCAGAACTTGAGAGTTGAGGCTCATGTGCGTAACCCAGCACCACTATGAGTTTGACCTAGTGTGGGGGTGGTTCCCTTGCCTCAGCCTCTTCAGCGCTGTAATTATAGGCAGAGGCCACCTTGCTGAGCGTAAAAGTTACAAAATCAGTGGCTCTTTTTTTCCATTCCACATAGGAAACTAAAACAAGTTCAAAAACCTCCAGCTGTAATGCTTTAGCCAAATGACTGAGGCTCGATTCCCCCGGACCCACGTTAGCCAAATGCATAAGGGGACACAAGTGTCTGGAGTTGTTTGCAGTGGCTGGAGGCCCTGGTGCACCCTTTCACTTTTTTTTCTCTCTCTCTCCTTCTCCCTCTTTCTCTCTGCCAAATAAATAAATATAAAATATTTTTAAAAATAAAAAGGGGAAACCAGACCAAAAGAAATGGATCTAAAATATATGTTAAGAAAATGGAGAAAAAGACTTACCTGTGCTGCCGAGCTGTTTATAAAACCTGTACTCTAAATGCAGCTGTGGAGCCCGAGATTTTATTGGTTCCTGAAATCCAAAAGACAAACTGTGATCAAGTGTAGACAAACATGACTTTTTCTATTCTTAGATTTTCAGAATATACAGAGATATTCAGATATTACATCCTGAGACTACATAATGAATTCCAGGTCAGCCTGGGCTAGCATGAGAACCTACCTGGGGAGAAGAAAAAAAAGTATTATTTTTTGATAGTATAATTATGACTTCTATATGGTGAACAGTTGTTTATTTTTCTCCTTGAGACAGGGTCTTATGTAACCCCAGTTGGTCTCAAACTCTGTATGTAGTTGCAGATGACCCTGAACTTCTGATGCTATTGCCTCCACCTCCCTAGTGCTGGGGGAGTAGGCATGTACCACTATGCCCAGGTTTATGTAGTGCTGTGAAGTGAACCCAGGGCTTCATGCATGATGCAAATTTGAGGCCTTAGCTAAGATAGAGAGTCTGATGTCCAGCAACAACAAAAATTCACCAGCACCCATATAAAGCAGCATTACTCTCAATACTAAAAAAGAAAAAGCAAACCAAGAACCCACTAATGGATCATGGTCAAATGTGACATATATAAAACAAAATTATTCAGACATGACAAAATAATTCCAACAGGTGTAATAACATGGATGAACCCTAAAGCATTATGCTGAGAGAGCTAACAAAAGACAAATATGTAATTCCACTGTACGAAATATCAGATATAGTAAAATTCACAGAAAGAAATTAGAACACTGATTGCTAGGGCTGAGAATAGGAGAATATGAGAAATAGTGTGGGTTAAAAAAAAAAACTTTAGATCCTTTTATTGGTTCATAAGCGTGATGACTGGGTGTTTACGCTCTTGCGTGACGTGTGCCTCCCACTGAACCTTGTTACACTCTGGCACATAACCCGTCTGACATAAAAAAAAAAAAAAACTTTAGCCAGCCGCAGTGGCACACGCCTTTAATCCCAACACTTGGGAGGCAGAGGTAGAAAGATCACTGTGAGTTCGAGGCCACCCAGAAACTACATAGTTAATTCCAGGTCAGCCTGGACCACAGTGAGACCCTACCTTGAAAAACCAAAATAAAATAAAATAAATTAATTAATAAAAAACAATTTTATTTCTCTATTTGCATGTGTGTGCGTGTGAGGGTGCATGTAAGGACCCCTTGATGTTACACATGAATACCAGATGCTTGCACTACTTTCTGCATCCAGCTGATTTGCATGGCTTAGAAATTGAAGCCAGGCCAGCAGAAAGCTCCTTTAACCACTTTAACCACAATCTTCCCAGCTCCAGCATAAAGTTGCAGTTGAGAAAGTTGAAGCATTCTGGATACCATCTTTTATCAGATATTATTTTCAAATGTTTTCGTGGGTTCTATGGACTGCCTTTTCATTGTGCCTAGTGTTCTGAAATACACAGAAAGTTAAAAATTTTGAGCTGGGTGTGGTGGCACACACCTTTAATCCCAACACTTCGGAGGCAGAGGTAGGAGGATCACTGTGAGTTCGAGGCCAGCCTGAGAGTACAGAGTGAATACCAGGTCATATGGTGTCATATTTAAGAAACCACTACCAAATCCAATGTCATAGTATGTTTACTTTATATATATATATATATATATAAAATAAATATATATAATATGTGTATTAAACATAATATAATAAAATATAAACAAATATATATAATAAGTATATATAATTTTTTTTTTTTAGGTTTTTCGAGGCAGGATCTCACTGTAGCCCAGGCTGACCTAGAATTCACTAGGTAGTCTCAGGGTGGCCTTGAACTCACAGTGACCCTTGAACCTCTATCTCCAAGTGCTGGGATTAAAGGCATGCATCACAAGTCTTAAAACTTTGTATTTTTGGTTTTTCAAGGTAGGGCCTCACTCTAGCTCAGACTGGCCTAGAATTCACTCTGTAGTCTCAGGGAGGCCTCAAACTCACTGTGACCCTACTACCTCTGTCTCCCAGTGCTGGGATTAAAGGTATGTGCCACCATGCCCGGCTTATATATTTTTTTTTTGGGGGGGGGGTTGTCTTTAGAGGTAGGGTCTTGCTCTAGTCCAGGCTGACCTGAAACTCACACCGATCCTCCTACCCCAGCCTCCCTAGTGCTGGGATTAAAGGTGTATGCCACCAAGCCCAGCAGTGGATATTTTTTAAAGTTCTTAAAAACTAGAGAACCAGGAGCCCATAATGATGATCCTAAGAAAGCAGAACCGAAGCAGCAGTCACAGGGCTGCCTTGCGTCTCTGTGCCAGATGTTGAGCCCTTTCCATCAAGGACAGCCCATCTGCCAGAATCAAGCTATTCTGGAACACCCATGCCTGCCTGAAATCCTACACCTATAGCAGATGGCTATCTTAAGAGGAGCATGATGCTTGACACAAATTTTGCTTACAATGAAAGAAGCTCAATTACAATAGCTCTAGGTCCCCTTGAATAAGCTAAATAACAAGAGATGAAGCACACAGACAGGACTACTATATTCTAAACTAACTTTAAGATATATTTGAAAGAGAAACAAAGTACTGAGACCCATCATATGAATGACAGAGATTACAATTTAGGATGGCTTGCTTCACTGCTGCGCCCTTCTTCCCTCTCTCCCTTCTTCCTATCTGTGCTAGGAATTGAACCCAGGACCTCACACTAAATTTGCACTCCACTCCTGAACAATAACCCCAAACCCTAGATTCAATTTTAATTATTGGTCATACAAAGCAAAATAAAACAATAAAAGCAAATGAAATGTAATGGTCAATGACTTCAATAATATAAAAGCTTACCTACATAGTCAACTGATAAAAACTTGACAGAAGAAATTTAGAAAGCTGAAAAGAGGGCTAGAGAATGGCTTAGCAGGTAAGGCACATGCCTGCAAAGCCAAAGGACCCCCGTTATATTCTCTATGACCCACAAGGAGGCGCATGCATCTGGAGTTCGTTTGCAGTGGCTGGAGGACCTGGCGGGCCCATTCTCTCTCTGTATGCCTCTTTCTCTCTCTCAAATAAATAAATAAATAAAACATATTTTTTAAAAAACTGAAATATAATCCCAGCACTCGGGAGGCAGAGGTAGAAGGATTGCCATAAGTTCGAGGCCACCCTGAGACTCCATAGTGAATTCCAGGTCAGCCTGGGCTAGAGTGAGACCCTACCTCGAAAAACAAAAACAAAAACAAAAACAAAAAACCTGAAATAATTCTTGAGGGCTAGAGAGACAGCTCAGCAAGCAGTTAAAGGTGCTTGCTTGTAACACCTGAAGGCTTGTGAGTGGTTTCCCAGTACCCACGTAAAGCCAGTACAAAGCAAAGCGGCACATATGTCTGGATTCGTCTGCAGTAGCACTAGGCTCTGGTGTGCCGATTCTCATTCTCTCTCTACTTGCAAATAAATAAATCAAATTAAAAAAAGAAATCTTGGGCTGGAGAGATGGCTTAGCGGTTAAGCGCTTACCTGTGAAGCCTAAGGACCCCAGTTCGAGGCTTGATTCCCCAGGACCCACGTTAGCCAGATGCACAAGGGGGCGCACGCATCTGGAATTCGTCTGCAGTGGCTGGAAGCCCTGGCGCACCAATTCTCTCTCTCTCTCTCTCTCCCTCCCCCTCTTTCTCTGTCGCTCTCAAATAAATAAATAAAATAAATAAAAAAAAAGAAATCTTAAAAAATAAAGGGACAATATGAAATACAGTAATAACAGATTTTTAATTTATATATACAATTTTTTAATATTTTAATTTATTTTTTTTTAATTTTATTTGAGAGTGACAGAGAGGGGAAGAGAGAAAATGGCGCACCATAGCCTCCAGTCACTGCAAATGAACTCCAGATACATGCGGCACCTTGTGTACCTGGCTTGCATGAGTACTGGGAAATCAAGCCTCGAACCAGGGTCCTCAGGCTTCACAGGCAAGTGCTTAACTGCTAAGCCATCTCTCCAGCCCCTATTTTTATTTCTTTATTTGAGAGAAGAACAGAGAGAGAGAAAATGAATGCATGGGAGTGCCAGGGCCTCCAGCCACTGCAAACAAATTCTAAATGCATGCTCCACCTTGTGCATATGGGTTATGTGGGTCCTACGGCTTTGAAGAGTAACCACTAAGCCATTTTTCTAACCCCAGAATTTTTTTTTTTTTTTTTTTTTTTTCTATGTAGCCCAGGCTGACTTGGAACTCACTCTGACTCTGTAAGCCCCAGGCAGACCCCGAACTTACAAGGATCCACCAACCTAATACAGAATTTTAAAGTGATGGGTTATATTCTTTTTGTGGTTTTTTTTTTTGTCACGATTTTATTTTTATTTATTTATTAGAGACAGAGTGAGAATGGGTGTGTCAGGGCCTCTAGCCACTTCAAACAAACTCCAGACACATGTGCCACCATGTGCATCTGATTACGTGGTACCTAGAGAATCAAACCTAGGTCCTTAGGCTTCACAGGCAAGTGTCTAAACCACTAAGCCATCTCTCCAGCCCATTTGTTTGTTTTGTTATTATTGATTGTTTGGTTTTGAAGCAGTCTCACCATAGTCTCTATATAGCCCAAGTTGGCCTCCCTGTCTCAGCGTACGTAGTTCTGGGATTAAAGATTACATTAACAGGCTGGAGGAATTGCTTAGTGGTTAAGGCATTTGTCTACAAAGCCAAGGGACCCAGGTTTGATTCTCCAGGGTCCATATTAGCCAGATGCACGAGGGGTGCAATACGCCTTGAGTTCGTTTGCTAGAGGCCCTTATGCACTCATTCTCTCTTTCTCTCTCTCCTTTTCTCTCTTTCTCCCTCTTTCTCTGTCAAGTAAATAAATAAATAAAAATAAAGTATTTTTTTAAAAATTACACTTACACACACTCCATTTAAGGTATGTTAAGGACTATTTCTTCCTGTCAGTAACTTCAAATAATGAGATGATTAGGGCAAATGTACTAGAGAATATTTTTCTAGAATAAAATTCTTTTTGCTTTCTCTAATAAGACATCTAACCTGTGCAGCTAAAAGCATTTGTCTCCCTTCCTGCTCCCTCTACACCAACAGGCAAAACACAAAACACAAAAAAAGCAGTGCATGATGGCACAAATCTGTAATCCCACTACCTGGGAGGCTATAGAAGGGATAGCCATTTGTTCAAGGTCAGCCTGGGCTACACAGTGAGATCCTGTTGAAAAACAAACACATAAACAAATAAATGTTGGGGATACAGGCTGGTGGTAGAATGTATGCCCACAGAGGTTCAATCTCTACTACTGGGATTTAAAAAACAAAAAAGGCTAGGGAAATGGCTAAGCGGTTAAAGGTGCTTGCTTGCATGCTAACCCTGAAGGCCTGGGTTCTATTCCTCAATACCCATGTAAAGCCAGATGCACAAAGTGGTGCATACATCTGAAGTTTGTTTTCAGGTGGCAAGAGGTCCTGGTATGCAAATTAATTCATTGTCTCTTTTCCTCTCTCTCTTTTGCAAATAAATAACAATGGGTTGTTTTTTTTTTTTAATTTTTTTTGTTCATTTTTTATTTATTTATTTGAGAGCGACAGACACAGAGAGAAAGACAGATAGAGGGAGAGGGAGAGGGAGAGAATGGGCGCGCCAGGGCTTCCAGCCACTGCAAACGAACTCCAGACACGTGCTCCCCCTTGTGCATCTGGCTAATGTGGGACCTGAGGAACCAAGCCTCGAACCGGGGTCCTTAGGCTTCACAGGCAAGCGCTTAACTGCTAAGCCATCTCTCCAGCCCAACAATGGGTTTTTTTTTTTTAATATTTCTTTTAAAAAGCCTAACATGGTAACAAACACCTATAACCCTGCATTTAAGGTAAAGACAGGAGAAAGACTAAGAGCTCAAGGTCAGGGCTAGAGAGATGGCTTAATGTTAAGGCATTTGCCTGCAAAGCCAAAGGACCCAGGTTCAGTTCCCAAGTACCTAAGTAAAGCCAGGTAAACAAGGTGGCTCATATGTCTGGAGTTCATTTGCAGTGGCTAGAGGTCCTGGAGTACCCACTCTCTCTCCCATTCTGTCTCTTTCTCTCAAATAAATAAGCAAATTTTTAAAAAGCTTTAGCTGGGATTGATGATGGAAGAGGCAGGAGGATCGCCATGAGTCTGAGGCCACCCTGAGACTACATAGTGAATTCCAGGTCAGCCAGAGCTAGATGGAGACCCTACCTCAAAACACATGAGTTCTCAGAATGGAACTCAGGTCTTCAAGCTTGCAAAGCAGACACTTTAGCAACTACAGTTGACATCATTAACTATGCAGTGTTACACAGTATGAAATAGTGAATCATCACTCTAACATTGTAACTGAAGAAAAATGGACTATGTGGAATCATATGCACAGGAAAAAGTATACTAGTATTTTTGTGATTGCTCACAACTATTTCCAGTAAAAAAACAGTGAGAGCACTGGGCTGGGCGTGGCGGCACACACCTTTAATCCCAGCACTTGGGAAGCAGAAGTGGGTGGAGCGCCATGAGTTCGAGTCCAACCTGAGATTACATGTTAGTGAGTTCCAGGTCAGCCTGCGCTGGAGTGAGACCCTACTTTGAAACACACACAAAAAAAAAAAAAAAAAAAAAAAAAGCAGTGAGAGCACCACAACATAATCACTACAAACACAGATTCTACTCACCAGTTTGATTGCTACATATTCATTGGTGTAGAGATTTTTACCTAAGGGAAAAACAGAACATATATATTTAGTAAGATTTCTTCTTGGAAATACAAAGCAAAATCTTAGCTTACAGAATCAGAAAGGTGACATTCTTAATGCTGTTCACATATATGAAAAACAAGTTGTAAGTGAAAAGCTAAGCAGATAATGAAATCCAGTAAGAACAGAGCAAAAAACAGTTTGAGAATCTAAAACTTTAAGCTACACAGAATAACTTGTTTTTAAGGAAAAGAAAAATCATCTGGGTATGGGGGCACATACCTTTCCTCTAAGCACTGGGGAATGAGGTAAGGAGGACTACTCTGATTTTGAGGCAACTCTGGTCTAGAGTTAGTTCTGGGTCAGCTTGAGTTAAAATGAAACCCTGGCTCAAAAAAAAAAAAAAAAAAAAAAAAAGCCAGGCATGGTGGTGCACGCCTGTAATCCCAGAACTTGGGAGGCAGAGGTATAGGATCAAGGCCATCCTGAGACTACGTAGTGAATTCCAGGTCAGCCTTGACTAAAATGAGACTCTACCTTGAAAAGCCAAAAAAAAAAAAAAAAAAAAAAAGAGAGAGAGAGAGAAGAGAAAAACAATCTCCAACCCCATCCTGGGCCCCTACATACATACATACAATGTTATTCAATATTTCTCAACTCTTACCCACAAAACAACCATGAAGAAATACCAGAATTTCAAAGAAATTTAAACTTGGGGGAGGAGGAAGGAAGGAAAATCAGGAATTCATAGAGACCTCAGCTACATAGTACACATTAAATACATAGTAAATTCAAGGCCAGACTGGGCAACATGGAACCCTGAAGGAAAAAAGAGGGAGGGAAGGAAAGGAGATAGTTTAAACTTGGGCCTGGCATGTAGCTCAGAGGTAAAGTGGCTGCCTAGCAGGTAAGAACACAGGAAATATTTAAGGAGACCTGCGGCAGCAGCGTATGTACAACCTAGGGATAAACTACAGAAGATAGGAAAGCAAGAAAAGTATCAGGAGCAATATTCTTCCCTTTCTCCTCTCTCCCCCTCAAAGCCTCATTAGAACATGTAGGTTTGCATAGACTAGAGTGAAACCTTGCTTCAAAAAATGAGGAAGGGAGGGAGGAAAAAATAGAATGCATTAGGTGTTGTAGTATTTGCTCTAGGTGTGTCATGACTGTCACCCATTATAAAGCAGAATAGCCATGATGACAAATACCTTGTTCCACAGTCATAGCAACAAAACAAACAAGCAATAAAGTGCTAGTTTAGGTGTATGGCTATTAACAGTCCCAGGTAAAGAAGGGAAGCTCGTGTGCTTAAGCAGCACCTAAACTAAACTTCGAACTACACAGAGAAGATTAGCACACCCCTGCCACAAGGACGACACGCAAATTTGTGAAGTGTTCCTTTTATAGATTTTCTCTTTTTTTATTTTTTTTATTTATTTTTTTTTGGTTTTTCAAGATAGGGTCTCACTGTAGTCCAGGCTGAGCTAGAAATTACTATGTAGTCTCAGGGTGGACTCAAACGCACAGTGATCCTTCTACCTCTGCCTCTGAGTGCTGGGACTGAAGGCAAGCACCACTAGGCCATTGCTTCCATATATTTTTTAAATTTTATTCATTTGTGTGTATGTGTCTGTGAGAGAGAGAGAGAGAGAGAGAGAAAGAAAATGGACATCAGGGTCTCCAGCCAGTACAAACTAAGTACAGACATATGTGCCACCTTGTGCATCTGACTTACATGGGTACTGGGGAACCAAACCTGGTTCCTTAGGCTTTGTAGGCAAGTGCATTAACCTCTAAGCCATCACTATCACAAATCCTACCAAAAAGCCCATCACAAGGTTCAGGGTTGACCTTTGCAATAAATATGGATTTTTTTAGATATTATTTTGTATTTGTATTTATTTAGAGAGAGAGAGAAGAAGAAGAAGAGGAAGAGGAGGAAGAGGAGGAGGAGGAGGAAGAGGAGGAGAAGGAAGAGGAGGAGAGAGGGAGGCCCAGGCACACCAGGGCCTCTAGCCACTGCAAACAAACTCCAGATGCATGTGCCACCTTGTGCATCTGGCTTATATGGGTACTGGGGAATCAAACTAAGGTCTCTAGGCTTTACAGACAAGCATCTTAACTTCTAAGCCAGTTCTCTAGCCCTGCATTGTAGAATTTTAAGGTTAAAAATAAATAAAAACAAAAGGAGGGAGGAAGCCAATGGGCAAGCAGCTTGTAGGGTTACTAAGCTGCTTTGTGATCCCTTCCCACTGTTCAGTTGTAGCCTGGGAGGTGACGCAGCATATAAAAGGAGCAAGGTTGACTGGGGATAGAGACTCCAGTGACAGGGTTTTCCAAGCCATCCTCCCTTGGGTCTCTTCACCCATGCTCCTATAAAGTCACCCAATAAATTCACTGGACAGACCTGTTATTTGATCTGTCAGTGCCCCATCTGGGAAGAACAGATATGACTTTACATTTACCCAAAAAAGTTACAAAGCATACAGAAGCATAAGAAGTAATTCAGGCCGGGCGTGGTGGCGCATGCCTTTAATCCCAGCACTTGGGAGGCACAGGTAGGAGGATCGCCGTGAGTTCGAGGCCACCCTAAGACTACATAGTGAATTCCAGGTCAGCCTGAGCCAGAGTGAGACCCTACCTCGAAAAACCAAACAATAAAAAAATAAATAAATAAATATATAAAAAAAGAATTCAGGGCTGGGGAGATGGTTCAGTGGTTAAAGGCGCTTTACTTGCAAAGCCTGCAATTCCCTAGTATCCATGTAAAGTTCATTTGCAGCAAGAGATCCTGATGTGTCCATACTCCAGTTCGTTCATTCGCTCTCTCTAGCGCATATATACACACAAGTAAGTAAATAAATAAATATAAAAACAAGCAATACAGTCCATGTAACCGATAGAACATATATTTATTCACTTTAAGGAGTCCCCATGCTGCTCAAGACCAAAGCCAAATAGAAAAGCAAGTATAGTCCCTTGTTGCCAGGGAAACCCAAGATCACCTGCACTATAGCCTTGGATTCTATACAGAAGAGAAGCAGAACAGCCACTCCTCCTCAGGGACCTTGAAAGACTACAGGCCTTCTTTATCTACCTCTTTCCTCCACTACAATTTCACATAGCCGGTGTCTAAACATAATTTTTTCCTCTAGAACCTCATAAAAAGGGGTACTTCCCCTATGTTCCTCAATTTCCAGAGCTAGTTTCTCTTTCCATCTCCCTTCCTTCCTCTACCTTCTAACACCTCCCCCCCCCCCCGGACTACCTTGGCATGGTGCTGTAATTCTCCTGATAAAGCTTTTAATTCTACAAGAGTAATTCAGCTTACCACCTCTCATCAAAACAGCTCTCTCTTGGAAATATCAGTAATACTGGGGGCTGGAGAGATGGCTTAGCAGTTATAGTGCTTCCTGGAGAAGCCAAAAGACCTAAGTTCAATTCTCCAGCAACCATGTAAGCCAGATGCACAAGGTGGCACATGTGCCTGTAGTTCATTTATACTTGCTGGAAGCCCTGGGGTGCCCATTCTCTCTCTCTCTCAAATAAATAATAATAATAAAAGAATATTATCAGTAAAAACAAAAAATAAAAGAATATCAGTAATACTGTGAGGCACAATGGCTTATACATCACAAAATGCTACCTGTTCACGTTTGATTACTTTCTACTGTAGAAGCCCCAAAAGAACAGAATATATGTCATCCCCTTGTTATATTAATTGCTAAGAAAGACTCAGTAATTCTGCTGGGCTAAGCATCCCTGAAATAAATTCCTCTGCCAGCAGCAAATGCATCCTTAAATTGAACAAGCCAACATAAAACAGACATTTGGAAATCTAGACAATTAACACAGCCACTATTCTCAGGACTCAGAAATTCTGCACTAGAAGAATTTTAAAAAAGCTTGCTCATTAAAATGAGTAACTTCAGCTGGGCGTGGTAGCACATGCCTTTAATCCCAGCACTTGTGAGGCAGAGGTAGGAGGACCACTGTGAATTCAAGGCCACCCTGAGACTACATAGTGAATGCCAGGTTAGTCTGGGCTACAGCAAGACCCTACCTTGAAATCCTCCTGAAAAAAAAGAGTAACTTCTTCAGCTAAAAACACAAAAATATATCAACAGCTGTGAGAAAAGGCAAGCAGTTAATAGATAGACAAATACTAGGGCTGGAGAGATGGCTTAGTGGTTAAGCGCTTGCCTGTGAAGCCTAAGGACCCCAGTTCGAGGCTTGATTCCCCAGGACCCACATTAGCCAGATGCACAAGGGGGCGCAAGCATCTGGAGTTCATTTGCAGTGGAGTTGCAGTTTGCAGGGCTGAAGGCCCTGGTGCGCCCATTCTCTCTCCCTCTATCTGCCTCTTTCTCTGTCTGTCGCTCTCAAATAACAAATAAATAAAAATAATAAAAAAAGAAAAATACTATAGATGAGTTGGCATACTGAGCATCCAAAGCTTTTAATTAGCATCTGTTGCATAAAATCCACAAATATACATCCTGCTATAGGTTCTTTGCTTGTTAATGGGGAAAAAAAAGTCTGCACTACACAATAGTTAGGGAGCTTTTTGTCTCAACTCAGCCCTTTTGAAGGAGCAGCCTAGACATGATGCTGCAATAAAACCAATAGAAAAAAAGACTTCCTGTGTCAGTAAGTCATCTGCTGGCAACATTTACTATAAGCTTCAATCAGGCAAAGCACTATTTCAAAGAACAGGTAAGGTTATCAGTTCTTAAAGTCATACTGATAAAGACAGACACATAGAGCACTGGGTTCCCAGTTTAATTAGCTCTCCAGCTGCCCCACATTCTTGCCTTAAAGTGAGAGCAGTATGTATCATTCACTGATTACAAAGAACTTATATTTAAAAAACAAAACAAAACACCAAATGAAACTAAGGATTTGAAGCAGTTAGAAACATAACTGCTTCTATGGACATGAGTGATTACCAGGTCTACTCACAGAAAAGAGGAGTGGTTAGCCTACAGCACCCCCTCCAGCCAGAACATCTCTTTATGTATGTGGTATGATTGGGGGAACAATAGTAGATGGAAACAGTACTTTTTTTTAAAGCCAAACATTTTCTTAATGTGTGTGGATCTCAGAATACAACCTCAGGTGTCATTCCTCTCAGGGCTGTCCACTATTTTAAGATACGGTCCTTCTTGTCTAGACCTCACCAAGTAAGGTAGGATAACCAGCCAAGGAGCCCATGGATCCACCTGTCTGCCTCTTCAGTGCTAGAATTGCAAACACATGCCACCGTGTGTGCGTGCATGCGTGTATGAGTGCGTGTGTGTTTTCTTCGAGGTAGGTAGGGTTCCACTATAGGCCAAGCTGGCCTGGAATTCACTATGTAGTCTCAGGTTGACCTCAAACTCACAACAATCCTCCTACCTCTGCCTCTCAAGTGCTGGGATTAAAGGCATGCACCACCATGCCTGCCCCTTTTTTTAAACCTGGGTTTTGGGACTCGAACTCAGGTCCTCATGCTTGCAGCTCCACAGCCTCCTAGAGGACATTTTTAGCTTTACTAACTACAAACTAACACTTGTAGTATTTTAGTAGACAATGCACAAACATCACTAAATGCTTGGTAGCAAACACAAAGATAATTTCTTTCCATTTCAATTTTTTTCTGGAAATTACCTGTTAGTAATTAGTAAGTTGAGTTTTGATTTCAGTTATTGGGGGGGGGATGCAGATATATAGAAAGAATGGGTGGGGCAGGGCCTCTAGCCACTGTAAACGTGTGCCACCTTGTGCATCTGGCTTTATATGGGTACTGAAGAATCGAACTGTCCGTAGGCTTTGCAGACAAGCACCTTAACAGCTGAACCATTTTTCCAGCCCTTTTGTGTTTTTTTTTTTGTTTTGTTTTTAAGACAAGGTCTCATGTATCTCAGGCTGGCCTGGAACTCCCCATGAAGCCAACCACCTTGAACTTCTGATCCTTTTGTCTCTACCTCCCAAGCCCTAGGATAATGGACTGCACTACCATGCTCAGCTCTGTGGTGCATGGGGATGGTAATCCAGGGTCTCATGCTTGCTAGACAAGAACTCTACCAACTGAATTACACCCCCAGCCATTCTTCATTCTTTTTTATTATTTTAAATATTTTATTTATTTATTTATTTGAGAGAGACAGAAAGAGGCAGAGAGAATGGGTGCATCATGGCCTCCAGCCACTGCAAACAAACTACAGATGCATGCGGCACCTTGTGCATCTGGCTTACGTGGGTACTGGAGAATCGAGCTTTGAAATGGGGTCCTTACCCTTCACTGGCAAGCACTTCATCACTAAGCCATCTCTCTCCAGCCCCTCTTCATTCTTTTAATACCTAAATAATAGCACATTTTCTTTATACTTTGCTATGGTTTGATTATGGCTTAACTGTGTCCTTCAAAAACCCATGTGATGGAGGCTTAGTTCACAGAGGAGCCTTTTTTTTTTTTTTTTTTTTTTTTTTTTTTTTTTTTTTTTTGTTTTTGAAGGTAGAGTCTTACTCTAGCCCAGGCTGACCTGGAATTCACTATGGAGTCAGAGGAGCATTTTTGATAGAAGCTTTCCTAACGAGAGACCCTTAGGTCACTGATGGGATGATCTTGGAAAGCAATTCCCATGAGACCTCAAGTTCTCACAAAAAGCAAGCCTAGCAGGGCGTGGTGGCTCACCCCTTTAATCCAGCACTCAGGAGGCAGAGATTAGAAGGATAACTGTAAGTTCAAAGCCACCCTGAAATTACATGGTAAATTCCAGGTCAGCCTGGGCTAGAGTGAGAAAAAAACAAAAAATCCTCCTATATTCTCTGCTCCTACTTTTAAGGTGTAACTGCTTGCTCCTACGTCTGCCTGAGTCATTACCATTAAAGGAGTTGGCCAGGGGGTGGGCCCTCACCAAGTCTCAACTAAGCTCTTCTGACCTTCAGCCTCCAAAAGCATGAGCTAAATGCTCTTTTTCCCCCCTTACATAGCCTGTGTTAGGTACTTTGCTATATAACCAAAAGCTGACTAAGGTAACTACTTACCAAGTGCATAAATATTTGGATTGTGTTCATTTCAGAAGAAAATGTCAGACTATCTATAAAGCAGCTGAGCCACTTTATGGGGTCCCAACATTACAATTTTTATTCCCACTTCCCAACTTTTTTTTTTTTTTCAAGGTAGGGTCTCACTTTAGCTCAGGCTGACCTGGAAGTCTCTATGTAGTCTCTGGGTAGCCTTGAACTTAATGTGATCCTCCTACCTCTGCCTCCCAAGTGCTGGTATTAAAGGCATGCGCCACCACACCCAGCTCCAACAAACTTTTATCACCTGATTCTTAGCAGTCTTGCAGGTAGGAAATGGCAGTTATAGTGTTGGTATGTATTTCTATAATGAGTAATGAAGTTGAATGTCTTTTCATGTGTTTTCCACTGGTTCTGAAGAAATGTCTGTTCCAATACTTTGCTCATTCTCATTTAGGTTTTTTTTTTTCCTTTTTGTTTTTTTGTCTCACTCTGATCCAGGCTGACCTGGAATTAACTATGTAGTCTCAGGGTGGCCTCAAACTCACGGCAATTCTTTTACCTCTACTGCTCTACTGCTGGGATTTAAAGGTGTGCGCCATCTCGCCTAGCTTCTTCTTCTTCTTTTTTTTTTTTAATTTATTTGAGAGAGAGAGAAAGAGGGAGCGAGGGGGAAAGAGAATGGGTGCTCCAGGGTATACAGTCACTGCAAACGAACGGCAGACGCATGTCCTATCTTGTGCAACTGGCTTATGTGTGTCCTGAGGAACTGAACCTGGGGTCCTTTGGGCTTTGCAAGCAAATGCCTTAGCCACTTAACCATCTCTCCAACTGACTTCTGATTTTGCTCAAATTTTTATACATGATATGAAGTGAAACATTCAACTTTAGTTTTCTCTTTTTAAAATTTATTTATTTATTTATTTATTTTGGCTTTTCAAGGTAGGGTCTAGCTATAGCCCAGGCTGACCTGGAATTTACTATGTAGTCCCAGGCTGGACTTGAAGTCACAGTGATCATCGTTCCTCTGCACCTTCACTGCTGGGATTAAAAGCATGTGCCGCTTTGTGTATCTGGTTTTATGTGGGTAGCAGGCTATTGAACTCGGGTCATAAAACTTTATGAATAGCACCTTAAATGCTGAGCCATCTCTGCAGCCAACGTAACTTTTCTTGAGCGTGACTAACCAGTTTTCCCATAACCATTTGTTGAAAAAAATTATTCTTTCATAAAGAAACAAAATATTCTTGGGGCTGGAGAGATGGCTTAGTGGTTAAGGCACTTGCCTATAAAGCCTAATAACCTGAGTTCGATTCCCCAGTACTCACATCAAGCCAGACGCACAAAGTGGCGCAGGCATCTGGAGTTCCCTTGCAGCAGCTAAAGGCTCTGGTGTGCCCAATCTCTGTCTTTCTCCTCTCTCTCTCTCCCTCTCCCTCTCTCTTTTTCTCTCTCTGCTTCAAAATAAATTTCATAAAGTTAAAATATTCTTAAGGCTAGCCACAATAATAAATATTAGCCAGGTATGTTGGCACATGCCTATAACCCACTCTAGCTGCTGATGCAAGTGATACAAAGTCTGAGGCAAGGCTACAGAGGGAAGTACCTCAAAACAAAAAAATAAACAAAAAAGTACCCTAAGTTCACCAGAAAAAAAGTAAAACAATCTAAATTTCTGAAAAAAAAATATGAGCCACAAACTTATCCTTTTATATAAATGGATTTTTCCATTCTCATGCAAATCTTTAAATAAACCTTAGAGCTCAGGAATCAAATTTCTAGTTTCACTGGCCAACATTTTTCTTTACATTCATGGAAAATGAACAATCTTTGGACACTATGAGACCCCACAAGGTTGTATGAAGTAGAAACTACATCTCAGTAGTAATTTTGTAAATATTTATACCACATGTTAATGCAAGTAGTTCAGTGATATTAAAACAAAGCCAATCCATTACATAAATGAATATTTGCAAAACTAGTTGCTAAAGCAACTGAGTAGCTGCTAGGAAGTCACAAAGTGTGCAGTTACGTGTCTGACTCTGATTCTCAGCAGCATCTGCTGGCTTTGCTAACCCGAACATGCACATATTTCTAAATATAAAAAGACCCCTCATCGTCCTAGTCATGTCCAATTCCAGGTTGCTAGACTTCTATGATGAAAAGTAAACTTGTTCTCGGCATCCTTAAATTCAATTCTGTACCGAGAGATATGTGACTAGTGTAAATGATGATTCCCCCATTGGAGAGAAAAAGGCAAATCACAGGTAACTTCATTTTATTTTGTAGGACCATCAAAAGTAGCAGAGGGATGGCTTAACAGTTAAGGCACTTGCCTGTAAAGCCAAAGGACCTAGGTTTGATTCCCCAGAACCCATGTTAGCGAGATGCACAAGGGGCGCACGTGTCTGGAGTTCATCTGCAGTGGCTGGAGGCCCTGGTGCACCCATTCTCTCCCTCCTCCCTTCTCTGTCAAATAAATAAATAATATATTTTTTAAAGTAGCAGAGGTCATAAACAATCATCACATATTTCTATTCCTCTATTCCAAAGGCCAAAGTTTCTCACAAGGAGTTTTCATAATAATCTACAAGACGACCATGTCATATTCTCCAAGCTCATCTCCACATTGAAGATATCATTTCCTGCCAGGTGTGCTGAAATATGCTTGTACTCTCTGGACTCAGAAAGCAGAGGCAAGTCAAGTGAGGTGTGTGTATATGTGTGTGTGTTTTCCAAGGCAGGGTCTCCCTCTAGCCCAGGCTAATCTGAATTCACTCTGTAGTCTCAGGCTGGCCTCAAACTCCTCCTACCTCTGCCTCCCAAGTGCCAGGATCAAAGGCATGTACCACCACGGCCGCTGGCACACACTTTTAATCCCAGGACTCAGGAAGCAGAGATAGGAGGATCACTACAAACTCAAAGCCTGGTTGGGCTACACAGCAAGACGATGCCTCAAAAGAAAGATTTTAGGGCTGGAGAAATGGCTCAAAGAGTAAGAGTGCTTGCTATACAGGCATAAGGACTTGAGGTCAATCTTCACCACCCCACAGAAAAAGCCAGGCACAGCTGCACATGCCTGTAACACCAGCACTGAGAAAGGTGGGGACAGGAGGATCACTGGGACTCCCTAGTCAGTCAGTCCAGAAAAGAAGTAGGGAGTTTCAGGTTCAATGAGTGATCTGGTCTTAAGGAAATGAAGTGGAAGAATAACAAGACACCAGACATCTTTCTATGGCCTTCAGACGTGTGCATATGGGGTGCATGCATGTGTATACACACACCACATATTATATACAGACACAATAAAATTACCAAAGACCAATTTTTAAGATTGTTTCCTTAGTTAGGAAAAAAAAAAGTTATGTCTGGAGTTCATTTGCAGTGACTAGAAGCCCTGGCACACCCATTCTCTCCCTTCCTCCCCTTCTCTCTGTCAAATAAATAAAAATAAAACATTTTTAAAATTAAAAAAAAAATACCACTCAGGAGGCAGAGGGAGGATCACTGTGAATCTGAGGCTACCCTGGGGCTACAAAGTGATTTTCAGGTCAGCCTATGCTAGAGTGAGCCCCTGCTTCAAAATACCCACTAACCCTGACAAAAGATTCATGAAGGTAAGGGGAAGATGCTTAGATAACCCAGAAGTTGTAGCACTTTGATAGCTGTAGAAAAGAGGCAAAATGGGGCTGGAGATGGCTTAGCAGTTAAGGCAATTGTCTGCAAAGCCAAAGGAACCAGGCTCAATTCCCCAGGACCCATATAAGCCACATGAACAAGGTGGCGCGTGCATCTGGAATTTGTTTGAAGCAGCTGAAGGCCCTGGGATGCCCATTCTCTCTCTATCTGCCTCTTTCTCTGAAATAAATAATAAAATAAATATTAAAAAAAATTTTTTTTTTGGTTTTTCAAGGTATGGTCTCTCTCTAGCCCAGGCTACCAGGGAATTCACTATGTAATCTCAGGGTGGCCTCAAACTCATGGCGATCCTCCTACCTCTGCCTAGCTCTATTTTTTTTTTTTAAGAGAATTGAGTCAGGCATGGTGGTACACTACTTTAATCCCAGCACTCAGGAGGCAGAGGTAGGAGGATTGCCATGAGTTCGAGGCCACCCTGAGACTACACAGCAAATTTCAGGTCAGCCGGGCTAGAGTGAGACCCTACCCAAAAAATTAAAAACAAAGAAAGGGGGGGGGGTAAACCTTTACTCCTGGAATTTGAGAGCCTGAGGTAGGAGGATTAAGAGTTTGAAGAGGAGCTAGAGATGGTTTAGCAGTTAGGATGCTTGTCTGCAAAGCCTAAGGACTCAGATTCAACTCCCCAGAACCCAGGTAAGCCAGATGCACAATGATGCATGTGCACAAGGTCACTCATGCACACTACGCCACCAGCACTTGGAGTTTGATTGTGGTGGTTAGAGGCCCTGGCATGCCCATTCTCTCTCTCTCTCTCTTTTTTTTTTTTTTTGGTATATTTTTGTTTGTTTATTTGAGAGTGACAGACAGAGAGAGAAAGAGGCAGATAGAGAGAGAGACAGAGAGAGAATGGGCGCGCCAGGGCCTATAGTCACTGCAAACGAACTCCAAATGCATGCACCCCCCTATGCATCTGGCTAACGTGACGTGGGTCCTGGAGAATCTAGCCTCTAAACCAGAGTCCTTAGGCTTCACAGGCAAGTGCTTAACTGCTAAGCCATCTCTCCAGCCCTCTCTCTTAAAAAAAAAAAGTTTGGGCTGGGCGTGGTGGCACAAGCCTCTTGAGGCCATCCTGAGACTACATAGTGAATTCTAGGTCAGCCTGGATTTGAATGAAACCCTAACTCAAAAAAAAAAAAAGCCAGGTGTGTTGGTGCACGCTTTTAATCCCAGCACTCAGGAGACAGAGGTAGAACTGCCTGAGTTCGAGGCCACCCTGAGACAACAGAGTGAATTCCAGGTCAGCCTGGGCTAGAGTGAGACACTGCCTCGAAAAACAAAACAAAACAAATAATAATAATAATAACTTTATTTTTGAAATTTCATCAATCATGCCTAGTTTTAACATAAGTTCTGATTAATTCCTAAGAAATTAAAAACATATTGATACCTGTTATAAACTGCTTAGCCATTATAACAATTGTTATTACTGGTAGTGGAAGCCACTGACATGACAAAATTCTTACCTAATCTGAGCTCTCCAAAGTTCCCACATCCTATCTTCTTGCCAACCCTGAAGTTGGGTCCCACCATGAGAACCCCAGAAGATGCTGAGGCACCAGCAGGGCGTGAACAGTGTGCATTCCTTTGTGCCATGGTTTTGGTTGTCCGTTGCCTTTCATCCTTTTCCCTATTAGAATGGTCCATGATCCTACACAAGTCTTTGTAAATTAGTAACCACAGCGTGTACCTCTCTTCGGTACAGAAGTATGTCCAACGCAACCACAATCAGAGAATGGTAAGGAGTTTTGGCACCATGTTTATGCTTCTAATGTAGCTCGAGGAGATGAAAAACCATTGGTTAGTTTTTGAAGGACATGTAGTCTGCAGGTCTCAAGCACAGGAGAACATTTTGTAACCTAGGTAAAAATCAAGAAAATATAGTTAAAAGTCAAATTTTAAAATAAATTGAAAAAGGCATTACTAATTAGAATGGATCCTATCCAATGATGAACACAGTAGATCCTCGGAGCTTCCAGAAATGCATTTTAGTTTTATGTCCTCCAACAATTTTGCCATCTGGATTAATTAATCATGTGTTAACATAAGCTCAGTAGGCTGCAAACCATGGAATCCAAGGGAAGACAAGTCTTTGACATAAAATGTTTTCTTCTAGTAATCTCCTACCTCTGCCTCCCAAATGCTGGGATTACAGGTTGGTGCCACCACATCCAGCAATAAAATATTTCTTAAAAAATATATCCAAATAAAACCTTTTCTACCAAGAATAAATAAATAAATAAAACAAATTAAAAGCAGGGAACAGTGGTGGGAGGTAGAGGTAGGAGGATCACTTTGAGTTCGAACCTAGCTTTGAACTACACTAAGAGCCAGATCATCCTGGGCTAGAGTGAAATAGTGATAACTTGGAAAAACCTAAATAAATGAATAAATGAAGAGCTCTTACTTTTAATTTGTTCAGAACTTGCCAGAAATGAGACCACTCACTCCCTCTCCCTACTCCTACTATTTACCAAGCATTGGGAAATAATCATGCCACCTACTCTTTTTTTTTTTTTTGAGACAGGGTCACACTCTAGCCCAGGTTGACCTGGCACTCATTCTGTAGTTCTAGATTGGCCTAGAACTCAGGGTGATCCTTCTACCTTTGCCCCCCAAGCTGGGATTAAAGGTGTGTGCCTCTACAACAAGCCTCTACCCTTTCTCTGAGCCTAAACTGACCTGGAACTCACTCTGTAGTCCCAGAGTAGCCTTGAGCTCTCAGCAATACTCCTATTTCTGCCTCCTGAGAGCTGGGATTAAAGATGTGCCACCATGTCAGCACATCCCTTGTGCATCTGGCTAAAGTGGGCCCTGCGGAATCAAACCTGGGTCCTTTGGCTTTGCAAGCAAATGCCTTAACCACTAAGCCATCCCTCCAGCACCAGGTAAGTATTTTTTTAAAAAAACAAACCAAAATTTACCAGGCGTGGTGGTGCATGCCTTTAATCCCAGCATTCGGGAGGCAGAGGTAGGAGAATCGCCATGAGTTCAAGACCACCCTTAGACTACGTAGTGAATTCCAGGCCAGTCTGAGCTAGAGTGATACCCTACCTCAAAAAACAAACCAAAACAGCAACAAAAACAAATAAAAATTAAATAAAGCCACAAAATTAAATGTGCGTGTATATTGTTTTTGTTGTTGTTGTTTTTTGTTGGTTTTTTTTTTTTGAGGTAAGATCTTGCTCTAACCCAGACTGACCTGGAATTCACCATATAGTCTTAGGGTGGCCTTGAATTCACAGTGATCCTCCTACCTCAGCCTCCTGAGTACTGGGATTAAAGGTGTGTGCCATCACCCATCACACCCAGCTAAACATTTTTATTTATTTGAGGTAGGGGGAGGGAATGGGAGCAACAGGACTTCCAGATGCATGCACCACCTTGTTCATGCAGCTAAAGTGGGTCCTGGGAAATCGAACCTGGGTCCTTTGGCTTTGTAGGCAAGCACCTTAAACACTAAGCCATCTCTCCAGCCCTCCCACTTTTGGGGAAGGAGAGAAAAGGGGTTCATGTAGCACAATCTGGCCTCAAAATTGCTATCTAGCAAAGAACAAGTTTGAACTCCTGATCCTCCTATCTCCAGTTCCCAAGTGCTGGGATTATAAGCATGTTGTCACTATGCCCAATTTAAACAGTTTTAACCTTCACCCCTTCCAGAGTTCTTCAGTGTCCCAAGTGAAAATGGAGCTCAACAAAAACATTTACAATAATATCATTTGATTATATCATTGATATCCATGTACTTGTGATATTATGATACATGTTTTGGGTTCTGTCCATGGTTCCTGGCTCATTACTCATAGTCTTAGTTCTTTCTAAATAACTAGAACAAGGGAGAACTGTGGCTTCAGAAAGTGGTGTCTCTATCTGACCTTGTTTAAACTCTTTCACATGGATCCTTATTTCCCCAAGGCAGACCACAGAAATTTCTCTTTTTCAGGCAAGCCATACAGATGAGAATACATTATCTTTTCCACTTTACAGCTACTGATCTATCTTGTCTGATCATAGATCCTAAGATCCTCTTCTCAACAGAAAACCAATCCCATCCAGGAAGAAAGAATACTAAGCACAAAAGCCAAGAAGAAACTAAATAGACAGATCACTTAGTCTATTAGCATTAGAACATACCCTTTTTGTACAATCCTAGTTCCATACAGTTGTTCATGCACTAGAGTCTCTATCAAAACTTCCAAGAGGATGCAAGCCTTATGTTTTGCCAGCTAGACCAAATGACAAAACGGGTGCAATAGTGGCATGTTTGTTATGGGGGAAACCAACTGCTCTCTAACTGGACTGGAGGACTGCTCCATGGAAGGTACACAAGCCTGGTACTAATCAAAAGCCTATGGTGGGGTAGGTCATGAGCCCTAGGAGTATAACACCTGCTCTTGTCTGGCTAAATGCATACATTATGTTCACCAAACTGCCCTGTAAGCACTTTATTTAATATTCATACCCACATATTAATGCTATTCTAACTTTTGGTTAGAGAAGCTTCTCTTTTCAGATGGTGGTCACCATTGGGATGACCCAAAAGGCACCATGATGCCAAGAAGTGACATAGGAGTGTTCATCACTGAAATATCTCTATCACATCTTCCAAGGCTCATGGTCCATTGCAGAAGAGGTGGCAGAAAGAGCCAAAGGAAGAGTGGTACTGTTTACAATGCAATCATTCAGAAAGAAATTGACCTTGATATCCATGACTTCACAGTGCCTAGCACTACCTTCACAAAACCCTGATAACAGGAGCAAAAAATGGTAACATTAAAGCCAGGTGTGGTGGCGCACGCCTTTAATCCCAGCACTCGGAAGGCAGAGGTAGGAGGATTGCCATGAGTTTAAGGCCACCCTGAGATGACAGAGTTAATTCCAGGTCAGCCTGGACCAGAGTGAGACCCTACCTTGAAACCCCCCCCCCAAAAAAATGGTAACATTAAAATAATAGAATATTTATTGGAGAGTGGGGGGGGAGATGACGGAGTATGAATTTTTGAAGGGGAAAGTGGGAGAGGGGAGGAAATTATCACAGATAAATACATTAAATTAAATTAAAAATAAAAATAAAGCCAGGCATGATGGCACACTCCTTTAATCCCAGCACTCGAAGGCAAAAGTAGGAAGATCGGGCTGGAGAGATGACTTAGCGGTTAAGCGCTTGCCTGTGAAGCCTAAGGACCCCGATTCGAGGCTCGGTTCCCCAGGACCCACGTTAGCCAGATGCACAAGGGGGCACACGCATCTGGAGTTTGTTTGCAGAGGCTGGAAGCCCTGGCACGCCCATTTCCTCTCTCTCCCTCTATTTGTCTTTCTCTCTGTGTCTGTTGCTCTCAAATAAATAAATGAATAAAATTTAAAAAAAAATATATTTTTAAAAAAGTAGGAAGATCACCATGATTTCAAGGCTACCCTGAGACACAGTGAATTCCAGGTCAGCCTAGGCTAGAGCAAGACCCTATCTTGTGTAACAAAAAAAAAAAAAAAAACCCAAGAGGACTGATAGCGAAAGATATTGAGGTTCCTGGTAAACTCAAACCTTATATATCCCCCTCCCCAGTTTATCCTATTTCTTATAATATTCTTTATAATAAACTGGATGTCTTTCCCTGAGTTTTGTGACCCACTCGAGATAGATAGGTGGGACATAGCCCCTGTTTATAGCCAATGGGTCAAA
Organism: Jaculus jaculus; assembly: GCF_020740685.1. Classification (NCBI taxonomy): domain Eukaryota; kingdom Metazoa; phylum Chordata; class Mammalia; order Rodentia; family Dipodidae; genus Jaculus; species Jaculus jaculus. The sequence continues at coordinate 11,484,950 of NC_059111.1, forward strand.
AGCTTACAAATGAATATAAAATGTAGGAGAGAACAGTCGTAAGAACTGTGCACGCATGCTACAGGATCTGATGCTGTCTCAAGGAAGTGAGTTGAACAGGACACCCAGGTAGTGTCTATCTTGCAAAACTGTTTGCTTGTTGGTGCAAAGAAATCTTTACATCATTATTTGGCACCTACCATGTACCAGATTATAAATGCACATACTCTAACATCCACTGTGATTATCACTCTTTAAAGTTGGGGATCCTGTCATATCTCCTGTAGTTTCTTACATAAAGTTAGTAGTTAATAGTATGCAGTAATTATAATGGTCTTGTTCAACAGAAAATAGATTTCTATGACATGACCAAATATTTACACTGAGTCACACACAGTAGAATTAACTAAGTGGCCAGGCCTGGTGGTTCACACCTTTAATCCCAGCATTTAGGAGGCCAAGGTAAAGGGATCACTATGAGTTCAAGGCCAGCCTGAGATTACATAGTGAATTCTAGGTCAGTCTGAGCTACAGTGAGACTGTACCTTGAAAAAAAAAAAAAACAACACATTAGGGCTGGAGCGATAGCTCAGTGGTTCTGGTGCTTGCCTGCAAAGCCTAACGAACTGGGTTTGATTCCCCTGTACCCATGTAAAACCAGATAAACAAACTGGTGCATGAATCTGGAGTTCATTTGCAGTGGCTAGACATTGGCATGCCATTCTCTCTCTCTCCCCTCTTCTCTTGTCTCTGCTTATAAATAACTAAATAAAACAAAAAAGATTGAGACACTTTTGGGTTGGAGAGATGGTTTAGCAGTTAAGGTGCTTGCCTGCAAAGCCTAAGGACCCAGGTTCCCCTGTAAGCCAGATGCAGAAGGTGGCACATAGGCCTGAAGGCCCTGGCATGCCCATATTCTCTCTCTCCAATAAATAATTGTTTTCTGAGGTAGGGTCTCACTCTAGCCCAGGCTGACCTAGAATTCACTATGTATACTCAGGGTGGCCTTGAACTCATGGCGATTCTCCTACCTCTGCCTCCTAAGTGCTAGGATTAAAGGTGTGTGCCACCATGCCCAGCTCAATAAATATTTTTTAAAAGACACTCTAAATACGCGCACACACACACACACACACAGCATCAGTATCTAGGCATGGTGGCACATGTGTGTAATCCTAGCACTAGAGAGGCTGAGGTAGGATAGGAGGATCTCCAAGAGTTCAAGACAAGTGTGGAAATACAGAATGAATACTACACTAATTTAGGCTAGCTTGAGACCCTGCCTTACAAACAAACAAAGCATCAAAGGCTAGAGAGGTTGCTCAGTGCTTAAGAACACTTCTTATGTGAGCACAAAGTCCCAAAGGGGGTCCTCAGATGAAGTTCAAATCTCCAGAACTCACAACAGATGGCTGGGCATAGCTGTGTGGGTCTGTAATCCCAGTCCCACAGGGGAGCAGAGACCCAAGAAATGGAGCTCACAAAAACAATGAGCTGCAGGATTAGTAAAAAACTTTGCTCAAACAAGAATAAGTAGAAAAGCATGAAGTTGGACACATGACATTCCATTATGACCCCATCTTGGGAACATACTACACTTCTCTGGCTATCTATCTCACTGTCTGTAATATAAAAAATACTTTTTTTAAAGTAAAGAATGGAAAATTCAAACAGTTTATACGTTAGGGAACTGAAATTCTTTTTTATTTTTATTTTGAGAGAGAGAGAATAGGTGCACCAGGACCTCCATCCACTGCAAACAAACTCCAGATGCATGCACCACTTTGTGTATCTGACTTATATGGGTCCTGGGCAATCATACCTGGGTCCTTTGGCTTTGTAGATGTGGTGGTTTGATTCAGGTGACCCCCATAAACTTAGGTGTTCTGAATGCTAGGGTCCCAGCTGATGGAGATTTGGGAATTAATGCCTCCTAGAAGCAGTGTATTGTTGGGGGCAGGCTTCTGGGTGTTACAGCCAGTGTCCCCTTGTCAGTGTTTGGCACACTTTCCTGTTGCTGTTGACCAATTGATGTTGGCCAGGAGGTGATGTCCACCTTCTGCTCATGCTATCATTTTCCCCTGCCATCATGGAGCTTCCTCTCAAACCTGTAAACCAAAATAAACCTTTCTTCCCTCACAAGCTGCTCTCGGTCAGGTGATTTCTGCAAGCAATGTGAACCTGATTGCAACAGCAGGCAAGCACCTTAACCACTAAAGCCATCTCTCCAGCCCTGTGACATTCTTGCATTCCTTCCTTTTTTATTTATTTGTTTGTTTGTTTTAGTTTTGCAAGGTAGGGTCTTGTTGTAGCCCAGGCTGACCTGGAATTCACTATGTAGTCTCAAGGTGGCTTCTAACTCAGTGATCCTTCTACGTCTGTCTCCTGAGTGCTAAGAGTAATGGCATGTGCCACCATGACCAGCTCTCAAAATTGCTCTTGGTTAAAAATTATTCATACGAATATGCAACTTAACTACACCTTCAGTCACTCTCTCATGTAATTGCTTCAGGATGTTGGTAAATTTCTATGGGCAACAGAACTTAAGAAACAGTTACTGTAGAATGTATCAGACTGCAGTTTTATTTTAAAACCTTATACATCTCTTTTGGGGGGGCTACCAAATGTTAGCTAAAACTATTTTATGATTAAAATCAACACAGTCCCAATATTGCAATGTGCCAATAAAATGAATTATACTGAAATTACTAACAAGTAAATTACTGTTATTTCAACATCCTTCCTCTATAGAGAAGACCAGTTTCATAAGAGGAGGAGGAGGAGGAGGAGACTAACTTAGGAGAGAGGTTCAAAGAGTAAAGAATCTAGGTAAATAGTAACACTGGATGACCATGCCTCAGCTGCTTTACGAGTCACACAGGATGACAACTACAGGACAATAACAAACCCGATGGGAGATAGGGCCTACCCCGCTAGGGCACTTTCCCCTTATCCTCATTCTTCCTGCAGAACAGCTTCAAGGAAATGTGAGGAAGAGAAGAAAAGTAAAACTGATTAGACAAAAGAACATCATGGCCTACAAAAGACCTTCCCTCATAGTCACACACAGGTGAAGGGGTATCTCCTACTGTTCTTCTGCCTCCACAACAAATAGAATCTTGAAAAAACTTGAATTTATTTTACTATGGATTTATGCCAGTTTACTTTCATAAGGGCCTTAAGTCTCTTGAATCCAAGCAGAGTACTAGTAAATTAAGATAATACTGAACTGGGGATATAGCTCAGTAGTAGCTTGTGCCTAGCATGTACAAAGTTTTATCCCCAGAACCCCATAAACCAGGTGTAGCAGTACATGCCTATAATCCCAGCAACTGGGACATGGAGATAGGAGGATCAGAAGTTCAAGGTCCTCCTCAGCTAAAAAATGAGCGTGAGGACTGGAGAGATGACTCAGTGGGTAAGTATACAAAAGCATGAGACCACTTGAGTTCAATCTCTAGGACTCACATAAATAGCTATATGTGGCCACACATGTCTGTAACCCCAATCCTATAGGGAGCAGAGATCAAAGAAAGACTGAGGCTCATGTAAGTAACAGCAAGCTCTAGGATCAGTAAAAGACTCAGGTTAAAGTAAAAACAGAATGGGTAGAAAAGCAATGGTGGAGGATACCTGACCTTCCTCTGCCACTAAAGGGGAATGCACACTACAAGGACACATATATCTGCATACACTCCACCAGACACACAAACAGTTCAGGCCAGCCTGGGCTACGTGAAACCCTGTCTTAAAAAGTAAACAGAGCTGGAGTTGGAGAGATGGTTTAGCGGTTAAGACACATGCCAGTGAAGCTGAAAGACTCCAGTTCAATTCTCCAGGTCCCACATAAGCCAGATGTACACGGCGGCACATGCATCTGGAGTGTGTTTGCCTGTGGTTAAGGCATTTGCCTGCAAAGCCAAGGGACCCAGGTTCGATTGCCCAGGACCTATGTAAGCCAGATGCACAAGGGGGCACACACATCTGGAGTTCATTTGCAGTGGCTGGAGGCCTGGGGCACCCATTCTCATTTTGTCTCTCTCTCCCTCTCTGTCAAGTAAATAAATATTTTTAAAGAAAAAGTAGTTATTTGAGCTGGGCATGGTGGCGCACGCCTTTAATCCCAGCACTCGGGAGGCAGAGGTAGGAAGATCGCCGTTGAGTTTGAGGCCACCCTGAGACTACATAGTGAATTCCAGGTCAGCCGGGGCTAGAGTGAGACCCTACCAAAAAAAAAAAAAAAAAAAAAAAAAAAAAAGTAGTTACTTGACCAGGTGTGGCAGCACACAAACCTTTAATGCCAGCACTGACAGACAGAAGCAGAAGGATCGCTATGAATTGGAGGCCAGTCTAGGACTACAGACTCAGCTCCAGGTCAGTCTAGGCTACAGTGAGATCCTACCTTGAAGAAAGCCCCTTACTTCCCCCCATGCAAAAAAAAAGTAGTTACTAAAAACTGCAGTTACTGGGGCTGGAGAGATGGGTTAGTGATTCAGGCATTTGCCTGCAAAGCCGAAGGACCCAGGTTTAATTCCCCAGCAACCATGTAGCCAGATACAGAAAATGGCACATATGTCTAGAGCTCATTTGTTTTGGCTGAAAGCCCTGGCATGCCCATTCTCTCTTTCTGAAATACATAATTTTTTTAAATGCAGTTAAGTTTTTTTTTTTGTTTGTTTGGTTTTTCGAGGTAGGGTCTCACTGTAGCCCAGGCTGACCTGGAATTCACTATGGAGTCTCAGGGTGGCCTCGAACTCATGGCAATCCTCTCACCTCTGCCTCCCGAGTGTTGGGATTAAAGGCGTGAGCCACCACACCCAGCTTAAATGCAGTTAAGTTTTGAAGTACACATTATAAAATAAGGAGTAAAAAAGAAATAAAGTACACATGATGTAAAAGGTTATACTACTTTATTTATTTATTTTTACTTATGTATTTGGGGGGGGAGATATATAGAGGGAATGGTACAGCACGGCCTCTAGCCACTGCAAATGACTCCAGACACTTGTGCCACCATATGCATCTGGCTTATATAGGTTCTGAGGAATTTAACCTGGGTCCTTAGGCTTCCCAAGCAAGCACCTTAACCACTAAGCCAGCTCTCCAGCCTTACTCCCCCGCCCACCCCCCACCAAGGTAGGGTCTCACCCAAACCCAGGATGACCTAGAATTCTCTATGTATTCTCAGAGTGGCCTCGAGCTCATTGCGATCTTCCTACCTCTGCCTCCCAGGCGCTGGGATTAAAGGGATGCACCACCATGCCCGGCTATATTTTTGGGTAATTTTTTATGGGGGAAAGAGAGAATATGAATTGGTATGCCCAGGTCTCCAGCCACTGCAATCAAACTCCAGACTTGTGCCACCATGTGCGACCTTTTGTCACCTTGCACATCTGCCTTACATGGATTATGGAGAGTCAAACAAGGGTTCTTAGGCTTTTTAGGAAAGTACCTTAACCACTAAGCCACCTCTTCATCCCTCACTTTATTTTTTATACCACATTATGACATTATTACTAAGTCACATTAAAATCAGAATAAGATAATCATGTATTATAGTTATACATGCTATAGTTCTTAAAAAATTATGACCAAGCTGGGCATGGTGGCACAGGCCTTAATCCCAGCACTTAGTAAGCAGAGGTAATAGGATCACTGAGTTCAAGGCCACCTTGATATTACATTGCAAATTCCAGGTCAGCCTGGACTAGAGTGAGACCTGCCTTGAAAAAACAAAAAGAAAAAAAAAAAAAAGGAGGAAGAGGAGGAAGAGAAGGAGAAGAAAATCACCATCATCATCATCTGTGGTGATCTACTTCTAGGATTGCTACTTTACTATTTTAAAGTTAAAACATCTGTATATAACATGTACCTCTTAATGGGTATAATAGATGTTCTCAAACCAATCAGAGGCCTGAACCCTCCCTTGATCAATACTGATAAATTCTCCCACCTCTGTAATTTGTAATCCCGGTACATGTGTCTTGAGTTTATTTGCATTAATTGTGAATTCAAGTTAGAATTCAAAGCCTTAAAATCTTTCTAGGCCCTAAGCATGGTGGCACACACCTTTAATCCTAGCACTCCGGAACTAAAATAGGAGAATTGCCATGGGCTTAAGGCCAGTCTGTACTACGGAGTGAGTTCCAGATTAGCCTGGACTTGAGTGAGACCTTGCCTCACAAAAATAAAAAAACAAAAGATACATAAACATGTATGCTTCTAGCCGGGCACGGTGGCTCATGCCTTTAATCCCAGCACTCAGAAGGCAGAGGTAGGAGGATTGCCATGAGTTTGAGGCCAGCCTGAGACTACATAGTGAATTCCAGGTCAGCCTGGGCTAGAGTGAGATCCTACTTCAAAAAACCAAAAAAAAAAAAAAAAAAAAAAGTGTGCTTCTACAAATTCAAGAAACTGTATTTACTTTTTTTTTTTTAATTTTTATTTATTTATTTATTTGAGAGTGACAGGCACAGAGAGGAGGACAGATAGAGGGAGAGAGAGAGAATGGGCGCGCCAGGGCTTCCAGCCTCTGCAAGCGAACTCCAGACGCGTGCGCCCCCTCGTGCATCTGGCTAACGTGGGACCTGGGGAACTGAGCCTTGAACCGGGGTCCTTAGGCTTCACAGGCAAGCGTTTAACCGCTAAGCCATCTCTCCAGCCCTGTATTTACTTTTTGAAACATAGTTCTACAATTAACTCATTTTGTTGAGTCAGTTAACCCTTTCATTCCCCAACAAATAAAATGGAAACAAAATAATAATGCACCAAAATGCCACTAATATAAAACAACTAATAGCATAATAAATGGTCTTTCAAGTTGCTTCTTTAGAGCAAATGACCTTTTCTAAATCCATTAAAAACTGTTTCAAAACAGTTAAACAGAACCAAAGCACAAACATTTAACGATGCTACAGCTCTGAATGGTTGTATGATTTGTTTCCTCAACAGATGTGCATCCTTCAGGCCCCGGTTTCACTAGATGCATGTTAATCTGTACTTTCAGTTTTTACTTAACATTCTACTCTAGTTTTGTAAATATACAACCACATGAAAGCAGAATTCCATTGTTGCTTTATGGCATTAAATATTAACAGATTATCCCTACCATACAAAAAAAAAAATTACACTATGGGCTGGAGAGATGGCTCAGTGATTAAGAGGCAATTGCTTGCAAAGCCTGACAGACAGGGTTTGAGTCCCCAGTACCCTCATAAAGCCAAATACACAGGGTGGCGCATGCCTCTGGAGCACAGTGGCAGGGGGTCCAGTGCACCCATACTCATGCACTCTCTCACTCTCTGAAAGAATATTTAAACCGGGCGTGTGGTTATGCACGCCTTCAATCCCAGCACCCAGGTGGCAGAGGTAGAAGGACTACCATGAGTTCGAGGCCACCCTGAGACTCCATGGTGGATTTCAGGTCAGCCTGGGCTAGAGTGAGGCCCTACCTCAAAAAAAAAAAAAAAAAAAAAAGAATATTTTAAAAAAATATTTTTATTTAGGGATGGAGGGATGGCTTAGCAGTTAAGGCATTTGCGTGCAAAGCCAAAGGACCCAGGTTCGATTCCCCAGGTCCCACATTAGCCAGATGCACAAGGGGCTCACGCATCTAGAGTTTGTTTGCACTGGCTAAAGGCCCTGGCATGCCCATTCCTCTCTCTCTCTCTGTCAAATACGTAAATAAAAGTTAATAAAAGCTGGGCATGGGGCTGGAGAGATGGCTTAGCGGTTAAGCTCTTGCCTGTGAAGCCTAAGGACCCCGGTTCGAGGCTCGGTTCCCCAGGTCCCACGTTAGCCAGATGCACAAGGGGGCGCACGCGTCTGGAGTTCGTTTGCAGAGGCTGGAAGCCCTGGCGCGCCCATTCTCTCTATCTGTCTTTCTCTCTGTGTCTGTTGCTCTCAAATAAATAAATAAATAATTAAAAAAAAAAAAAAAGCTGGGCATGGGGGCACATGCCTTTAATCCCAGGACTCAGAAGGCAGAGGTAGGAGGACCACTGTGAGTTCAAGGCCACCCTGTGAACAGAGTGAATTCCAGGTAAGCCTGTGTTAGAGTGAGATCCTACCTTGAAAAAAAAAAGGTTAATAAAAAATTGGCTGGGTGTGATGGCCCACGCCTTTAATCCCAGCACTCAGGAGGCAGAAGTAGGAGGATCGCTTTGAGTTCAAGGCCACCCTGAGACTACAAAATGAATTCCAGGTCAGCCTGGGCTACAGTGGAACTCTACCTCAAAAAACAAAAAAAGAAATTTGTTTTCCAGGCATGGTAGTGCACACCTTTAATCCTAGCACTTGGGAGGCAGAGGTAGGAGGGGGGAAAAAAATTATTTATTTGCAAGCAGAGGAAGAGAAAAGAGAGACAGTCAGAATAAATGGGTGTGCTAGGGCCTCGAAGTACTGCAAATGAACTCCAGATGCATGCACCATTTGTGTATATGGCTTAAGTGGGTCCTGGGGAATCAAACCCAGGTCATTAGGCTTCACAGGTAATCGCCTCAAGTGCAAGGTCATCTCTTCAGCCCAGAAATAAATGTTTTTTAAAAATATGGGGCTTGAGCTGGAGAGATGGCTTAGGGGTTAAGGCAATTGCCTGCAAAGCCTAAGGGCCCAGATTCGATTCTCCAGGTCCCCCATAAGCCAGATGTATAAGGTGGCACATGTGTCTGGAGTTCATTTGCAGTGGCTAGAGTCCCTGGCCTGCCCATTCTGTCTCTAAAAAATAAAAATAAAAAAATAGGGCTCAGGCTGGAGAGATGGCTCAGTGGTTAAAGTGCTTACCTGAAAAGCCTTAAGGACCCAGGTTCAATTCTCTAGTACCTATGTAAAACCAGATGCATAAGGTGGCACATGTGTCTTGAGTTTGTTTGCAATGGCTACAGGCCCTGGTACACCCATTCTCTCTCTCTCTGCGGAGTGGTGATGCATGCCTTTAATCCCAGCGCTAAAGAGGCCGAGGTAGGCGAATCACTGTTTAAGGCCAGCCTGAGACTACATAGTGAATTCCAGATCAGCCTGGGTTAGAACTAGACCTTACCTCAAAAAAAAAAAAAAAACAAAAAACACATATTCATTTTAATGTAGTCAAATGTGTATTTACCAAGTATAGACTATAACTTCACCTTTTTTGTGCATGTGGTGTACACATGTGTAGATGCACACACCCCATATGCACATGTAGAGACCAGAGAACATCAGGTGTCTTCCTCTATTACTCATCTGTGCATTTCCCTGGATAGAGTCTCTGTCTGACCCTGGAGCTACAGTTTTCATGGTCCCAGAGCTCAGACCTCTGGTCCCCACAGCACTGGGATTACAGGCATATGTGGCCATGGCCAGCTGTTTGTATGGATGGTGAAGAACTGAATTTGGATAGCCTCAGGCTAAGAAAAGAACCTGAGATTCAGTGGGGAAGCTGTTTCATTACAGTCCATGGTTAGTAATTTACCCTAAAATGCTGAGATGAGCCCAGCACAAGGGAGGCAGAGGTAGGAGGTTTGCCAAGAGTTCCAGGCCACCCTGAGACTACGTAGTGAATTCCAGGTCGGCCTGGACTAGAGCGAGACAACCCTACCTCAGAAAACAAAACAAAACAAAAAAGCTGAGCTGAAACCTGGTGATTACCATGGACACCTGAGCACACATGCTCATAGGTACACATCCATTATTCCTCACAGCCCACAAAGACCATCTCAAAGCTCACCAAGACAGAGGTAATATACAGTATTTCCATTCAGAGGTCCCAAAGTCCTTCTATTAGGTATGATAAAGAGTAAGGATGTGAGAGTGAGAGCCTACCTCAAAAAACAGAAAATAAAAAAGAGTTAGCTGAGAAGAAGTAACAAAGGAGTGCTCAGCACTGAAATATCTCTAAGGCTCAGGATCCACTGCGGAAAAGGTGGCAGAAAAAATGTAAGAGCCGAAGGAAGTGTAGGACTCCTTAAAACGTGCTCCTCCAGACACAAAATGGCCTGAATATCCATGACCTCAAAGTGCCTGACACTACCTACACAAGACCCTCATAATAGGAGGAAAAGATGATGACACCAAAATAAAAGACTAAGAGGGGGAGGGGATATGATGGAGAGTGGAGTTTCAAAAGGGAAAGTGGGGGTAGGGAGGGAATTACCATGGGGGATATTGTTTACAAGGATGGAAGTTGTCCATAAAAAAAAAATTAAAAAGAGCATGTGTGGCAGAAATGAATATTAATTCAATGCTACTGTTTCCTATAATTTTTTTTTTGGGGGGGGGTTTCGAGGTAGAGTCTCACTCTAGTCCATGCTGACCTGGAATTCACTTGTATTCTCAGGGTGGCCTGGAACTCATGGCAATCCTTCTACCTCTGCCTCCTGAGTGCTAGGATTAAAGACGTGTGCCATCATGCCCGCTCCTCAAAAATTTTGATGGAAATGTCAAACTATTTAACACTCCAGCAGACCCACACAGTCAGAGAGGCGCTGTATCAAGTCTTTCAGTGACAAAGGCAAATGGCTGCTTGCCCAATTTCTTTGCCCATGGTCAAACAAAGAGAGCATCCCTTTACCACAACGTCCACACTTGCATTGTGACAGCCAAATAAAGAACAAGTCCTCTCCCTGGAGCCCCAGCCCCACATAATTACACTGCCCACTTGAAACTTCAGAGTGAGGAACGAGGAACAGAGTGCAGTGGTGAGGGACAGTCCATCTGTCTTCCTAGCTCACCAGAACACTCCTGCTGTAGACAAAGCGTGATTTTCTTCTATCCAGATGGCTCGCGTCAGGCCATTTCTGAGACTCCACACTAGTGCTAGCCAAGCACAATTTACAGTCTATCCAAGATGCCTGGGCTTTTCTTTCTGGTCCATGCTAAGTGCCAATTCCTACAGCTTCAGCAAGGTATGCTTTTTGCCAGTTCAGTAAATCTAACAGCTCACCTCAGGACTTACTAAGAGCCATGCTTCCCCAAGCAATCCCCCTCCCAAAATTATTCAAACTAAAAAAAAAAAAAAAAAATCCCAAGTATGTGCATACATTTAGATGAAAATAAGTAATGAAAGTAGGAAAAACCTATTACTAGAAGAATAAATTTAAGTGGCTTATCACTAAGTGAAAAAATAAAATCACAGCAGAAATTTTTCATCTGGTCTTAAGCCATCAAATGAATGAAGATACAGTCAAAGACAATCATTTATTCTACAACTTCTGAACTTTTTTTTTTTTTTTTTTCCCGAGACAGGGTCTCACTGTGGTCCAAAACTGACCTGGAACTCACTCTGTAATCCCAGGCTGGCCTTGAACAAATGGTGATTTGCTCCTACCTCCGCCTCCCAAGTGCTGGGAGTAAAAGCATGTGCCGCCACACCGGCTGACTTCTTTCAAGCAGCTTTCACTACAGCATGCACCGGTTTATCAAGAAGCCAGTGCACGCCTTTACACCCAGCAATAGGGAGGCAAGGCAGGAGGCCATAAATTCGAGGCCACCCTGAGACTACATAGTGAATTCCAGCCTGGACTAGAGTGAAACCCTACCTCAAAAAAAAAAAAAAAGGTTTATCAATAATGAACATACACATTGTAATCTCAGCACTTGAGAGGTGGAGAGAGCAGATCAGAAGTTCAAGACTAGGGTGGTTAAGGCACTAGCCTGTAAAAGCCAAACAAACCCAGGTTACATTCCCTAACACCCACATAAACCAGATGCACAAGGTGGCACATGCACCTGGAGTTCATTTGCAGCAGTTGGAGGCCCTGACATACCCACTCTCATTCAGTCACTCTCCCTTTCTTCCTCTCTCTCTCTCTCTCCTTGCAAATAAATAAATGAAAATGTTAAGAAGTTCAAGATTAAGGGCTGGAGAGATGGCTTAGCGGTTAAGCGCTTGCCTGTGAAGCCTAAGGACCCCAGTTCGAAGCTCGGTTCCCCAGGTCCCACGTTAGCCAGATGCACAAGGGGGCGCACATGTCTGGAGTTCGTTTGCAGAGGCTGGAAGCCCTGGCGCACCCATTCTCTCTCTCTCCCTCTATCTGTCTTTCTCTCTGTGCCTGTTGCTCTCAAATAAATTAAAAAATTTTTTTTAAAATTTAAAAAAAAAGAAGTTCAAGATTAAAACCAAGTATAGTGGCACACGCCTTTAATCCCAGCAATTGGAAGGCTGAGGTAGAAGAATCACTGTGAGTTCAAGGTCAGTCTGAGCTAAAGTGAGATGCTGCTTGGGAAAAAAAAAATTTGTTCAAGAGCAGCCTTGGCTACATGGAAAATATGGGCCATCCTGGGCTGCATGAGACCCTATTTTGTAAAGCAAATAAACAATAACAACAAAAAAAGGATAACCAAGTTGATGACCACAATTCAACAAAGTACCTAGGGCTAGAGGGATGGCTTAGTGGTTAAGGTGTTTGCCTGCAAAGCCAAAGGATGATTCCCCAGGACCCATGTAAGCCAGATGCACAAAGGTGCGCATGCGTCTGGAGTTCATTTGCGGTGGCTGGAGGCCCAGGCATGCACATTCTCTCTCTCTCCCTCTCTTTCTGTCGAATAAATAAATAAAAATAAAAATATTTTTAAAAAAAGAAAGTACCTAAAAGTCAAATAATTTGAAGTTATTTAACAATCACAGCCGGGTGTGGTGGCGCACACCTTTAATCCCAGCACTTGTGAGGCACAGGTAAGAGGATCGCTGTGAGTTCCAGGCCATCCTGAGACTACATGGTAAATTCCAAGTTAGCCTGGGCTTGAGTGAGACCCTACCTGAGGGAAAAAAAAAAAAAAAAAAACTAAATCTGAGGGTTTGTATTTTTGAAAAATAATCTCACAACTTCAAAGGCACAAAACATGGAAGGGGTGTGGAAAAAAAGAATCAGAAACAGATGGCATCGAAGTTTTTTTTCCTGAGTCCATCTTGAACACAATCCCAATAATGTCAAAATCCAATTTAACTCTCTAAATAAGTAATCTATAAAACCTAAAATGGTAATTCTGAAGTAAATTCATTCCTTTTTTTCTCTCCCATCTTCTCAAAGATTCTATATTAGGAACAAATGGGTAGAGACAAGCCAGCTGTTTAAAAAAAATAAAAACTAGAAACCTACAAACTACAGAGTTCTTTCAGGAAAATCTATTTGTAAGACCAATGAAGCAGTTTCTATCAAAACTAATATTAAAATCTAGTTATGCCATCTTTGTTTGTTTTATTGAGCTTTTTTCACAATATAAGGATTATTTAAGCTGATTAGAAAGTAAATTATCTCCATAAAGGAAATATGTGGAGGGAACTAGAAAGTTGGCTCAGTGGTGAAGGTGCTTCTTTCCAAAGCCTAACAACCCAAGTTGAGTCCCCAGGTACCCATGTAATGCCAGGTTCACAAAGTGGTACACACACCTGGAGTTCCTTTGTAGTGGCTGGAAGCCATGGTATGCCCATTCTGTCCCTCCCTTACTCCCTGTCATATAAATAAATGAAATATATATATATATATACACACATACATACATACATACATACATACATACATACATACATATATATTTCATTTATTTTAAAAAAGCAGAGCTGGACATGGTGGCGCATGCTTTTAATTCCAGAACTCAGGAGGCAGAGGTAGGAGGATCGCCATGTGTTCAAGGCCACCATGAGACTACAGAATGAATTCTAGGTTAGCCAGGACTAGAGTGAAACCCTACCTCAAAAATCAAAAAAAAAAAACAGGCTGAGGGCTGAAGAGATGGCTTAGTGGTTAAGGCAAATGCCTGTGAAGCCTAAGAACCCAGGATCGATTCCCCAGTACCCACATAAGTCAGGTACATATGGTGGAACATGCCTCTGGAGATTGTTTGCAGCGGTTGGAGGCCCTGATGTACCCATTCTCTTCTTCTCTGTCTGTCTTCTTGGAAATAAATAAGTAAATGTAAAATATTTAAAAAAAAAAAAAAAGGGGGGGTCTGGAGAGATGGCTTAGCGGTTAAGCACTTGCCTGTGAGTCCTAAGGACTGCGGTTCGAGGCTGGATTCCCCAGGACCCACGTTAGCCAGATGCACAAGGGGGCACACACGTCTGGAGTTCGTTTGCAGTGGCTGAAGCCCTGGTGCACCCATTCTCTCTGTCTACCTTCCTATGTCTGTATCTCTCTCTCTCTCAAATAAATAAATAAAAATAAAATATATTTAAAAAAAAAAAAAAAGAAGGCGGCTGAGCATGGTGACACATACTGTTAAACCCAGCACTTATCAGGCAAAGGCAGGAGGATCACTGTGAATTTGAGTCCAGTCTGGAACTAAAGTGAGTTCCAAACCTAGGCTACAAGACCCTACCTCATAAAGGAAGAAAGAAAAGAGAGATCAGATTTGATTCAATTAAACTAGAGAGAGAGAGACAGGCAGACAGAAACAGCTGGACTTAATGTGGTAAGCTCTGGGAGGCTGAGATAGGAGGCCAGCCTAGTGCTTCAGACTAAGTTTCAGGTCAGCCTGGGCTAGAGTGAGACACACGTGGGAGATAAGGGAAGAAGAAAAGAAAAGAAAGGTGCTTTAAAATAGGAAAGAATTAGAAGAGAATGTTTTCTTGGTTTGATTAAAAATAAAAGACTTGAGACACTGATTGAGAGGGGGAAGGGATATGACTGAGAATGGAGTTTCAAAGGGGAAGGTAGGGGAAGGGAGGGCATTACCATGGGATATTGTTTACAATCATGGAAGTTGTTAATAAAAAATTAATTAATCTTTAAAAAAGACTGTTTCAACATTTTAAACTATTTTTCAATAATTTTATTCTTGGGCCAGGCATGGTGGCGCACGCCTATAATTCCAGCACTCGAGAGGCAGAGCTAGGATTCCCGTGAGTTCAAGGCCACCCTGAGACTCCATAGTGAATTCCAGGTCAGCCTGGGCTAGAGTGAGACCCTACCTCGAAAAACCAAAATAATAATAATAATTTCATTCTTGGGACTGGAGGAATGGCTTAGCAGTTAAGGCGTTTGCCTGCAAAGCCAAAGGACCCAGGTTCAATTCTCCAGGACCCACATTAGCCAGATGCACAAGGAGGCACACACGTCTGGAGCTCGTTTGCAGTGGCTGAAGGCCCTGGTGCACCCATTCTCTTTCTCTGTGAAATAAATAAATAAATAAATATTGTTTTAAAAATTTCAGGGCTGGAGGGATGGCTTAGCGGTTAAGGCGATTGCCTGCAAACCCAAAGGACCTCAGTTTAATTCTCCAGGACCCATGTAAGCCAGATGCACAAGGGGGTACTGCATCTGGAGCTCATTTACAGTGGCTGGAAGCCCAGGTGTGCCCATTCTTTCCCCCCCTTCCCCCCCCCCTTTGTTGCAGTCAGATTCTCATTGCTGGTAGAAATCATTCAACCAAAAGCAGCTTCTGGGAAAAAGAGTTTTATTTTGGCTTACAGGCTCGAGGGGAAGCTCCAAGATGACAGGGGAAAACGATGGCATGACCGAGGGTGGACATCACCCCCTGACCAACATTGGGTAGACAATAGCAACAGGAGAGTGTGCCGAACACTGACATGGGGAAACTGGCTATAACATCCATAAGCCCACCCCCAAGAATACACTCCCTCCAGGAGGCATTAATTCCCAAATCTCCATCACTTGGGAAACTAGCATTCAAACACCTAAGTTTACGGGGGACACCTGAATCAAATCACAACACCCTCTTTCTCTGTCAAATAAATAATAAAATACTTTTTTTTAAATTTCACTCTTGGGCTGGAGCGGTTAAGGTGCATGCGTATGAAGCCTAAGGACCCCGGTTCAATTCTCCAGGTCCCACATAAACCAGATGCACATGGTGACACATGCATCTGGAGTTCATATGCTGTGGCTAGAGGCACTCTCTCCCCCTCCCCCACCGTGTTAAATAAATAAATATATGAACAAAATACTTACAATTTTTTTTCACTCTTTAGCTAGGTGTGGTAGCACACACCTTTATTCGCAGCCCTCAGGATGCAGAGGTAGGAGTATCCCCTTGAGTTCAAGGCCACCCTGAGACTACACAGTGAATTCCAGGTCAACGTGAGCTAGAGTGAGACCCTACCTCGAAAAACAAAATTTCACACTAGAGGAATGGCTTAGTGATTGAGGTGCTTGCCTGTGAAGCCTAGGGACTCATGTTTGACTCTTGAGGTCCCACGGAAAGCAGACATACAAAGTGACACAAACGCACAAGGTTGCACATGCGCACAGCACAGCACATGCATCTAGAGTTCAACTGCAGTGGCAGGAGGCCCTGGCATGTCAATTCTCTCCCTCTCTTTTTTTTTATTTTATTTTATTTATTTGACAGAGAAAGAGGGGGAGAGAGAGAGAGAGAGCATGGGCATGGCAGGGCCTCCAGCCACTGCAAATGAACTCCAGACACGTACAGCCACTTGTGCATCTGGCTAAAGTGGGTCCTAGGGAATCGAACCTGGATTCTTTGGCTTTGCAGGCAAACACCTTAACTGCGAAGCCATCCCTCCAGCCCCTCTCCCTCTTTCTTTCTCTCACTCTTGCATTAAAAAAAATAATAAATGGGCTGGAGAGATGGCTTAGCGGTTAAGCGCTTGCCTGTGAAGCCTAAGGACCCCAGTTCGAGGCTCAGTTCCCCAGGTCCCACGTTAGCCAGATGCACAAGGGGGCGCACGCGTCTGGAGTTCGTTTGCAGAGGCTGGAAGCCCTGGCGCGCCCATTCTCTATCTCTCCCTCCCTCTATCTGTCTTTCTCTCTGTGTCTGTCGCTCTCAAATAAAATATAAAAAAATAAATAAATAAAAGTTCACAGGGTGAACTCCAGGTTAGCATAGGCTAGAGCAAGATCCTACCTTGTAAAAACCAATCCCAAAAATAATACTAAGGGCCAGGCATGGAAGTACACATCTTTACTCCAGCACTCAGAAGGCAGAGGTAGCTCAGCCGGGCATGGTGGCACATGTCTTTAATCTCAGCACTTGGGAGACAGAGGTAGAAGGATTGCTGTGAGTCTGAGGCCACCCTTATATGACAGAGTAAATTCCAGGTGAGCCTGAGATAAAGTGAGACACTACCTCAAAAAAAGAAAAACAACAAAGAAAGAAAGCAGAGGTAGGATCACCATGAGTTCAAAGCCAGCCTGGAACTACAGCGTGAGACCCGAACCCCCCCCCCAAAAAAAAGGCTACTAATGAGTTATGGGCCACTGTCTTATTTATTACAAAACAGAAATGTCTCATGGTTCTTAATAAAATGTACTATAATTTTTTGTACTATTTTTTTTTATTTCATATACAATTCAGACTATGAATGACTCAACAGCATATTTCTGTGTACCAAGTGTGGAGGCATAGGTAGGAGGAGTACAGTAAGTTCAAGGCCACCCTGAGATAACAGTAAATTCCAAGTCAGTCTGCACTAGAGTGAGACCCTACTTCAAAAACACAAAATAAAATAGGATATATTTCTTGTGGGACAGTTCTTATTTCAATAAAATTGGTTTGCAGTAAAGTGGAATTTTTTTTTTTTTTTTTTTTTTTTTGGTTTTTCAACATATGGTGTCACTCTAGCCCAGGCTGACCTGGAATTCACTAAGCAGTCTCAAAGTGGCCTTGAACTCTCAGTGATCCTCCTACCTCTGCCTCCCAAGTGCTGGGATTAAAGGTATGTGCCACCACCCAGTGTGATAGATTGATTCAGGTGTCCCCCATAAACTTGGAGGCAATGTGTTGTTTGGGGCGGGCTAATGGGTGTTATAGCCAGTTTCCCCTTGCAAGTGTTTAGCACACTCTACTGTTTCGGTTACCCACCTTATGTTGGCCAGAGAATGATGTTCACCTCACCCTCTGCTCATACCATCGCTTTCCCTTGCCATCTTGGAGCTTCCCCCTAGAGCCTGTAACCCCAAATATACCTCTTTTATCCTACAAGCTGCTCTTGGTTGGGTGATTTCTACCAGCAATGCAAACCTGACTGTAGCACCCAGATAATATGATCTCGTATAAAAATAGTATTTTGGTTCAGAAAATACTATCACTGTTTTACCTTTTAAAGATATAATGGACTTATTTAGTAATGTTCAGCCTTTTTCCAAAGATAGGAATACCACCTCAAAACCTACCGAAGATTGGTTTTATATTTAAATTTATATAACTAGTTACATGAGTATGTTTAAACACTGGGAAAAATTCTCTCCACTATTCAGAACTAAGCAAAACTTGCCTGTTTCAACTGTCCATTAGTCTACTACAGACAAGAGTTAAAGATAAAGAAGGAATTGTGGAGCCAGGCATGGTAGAACCCACCTTTTATCCTAGCACTCAGGAGGCAGAGATAGGGGAAAAACTGACAGTTCAAAGCCACCCTGAGACTACATAGTTAATTCCCGGTCAGCCTGGACCAGAGTGAAACCCTATCCTGGGGAAAAAAAAGAAGCAATTGTCTTGACTATGATAACCCAATTAGAATTCCTTATATCTAAAGATACAGCCTTTTAATTAATTGAAACACATTTTACTGTGGTTCATGTATAATATAAAGAATATTTAAGGACTGGAGAGATGGCTCAGTGGTGAAGTTGCTTGCCTGCACTGTCTAATGACCTGAGCTAGATTCCCCAATACTCATGTTAAGCCAGATGCACAAAGTGCTGCATGCATCTGGAGCTCGTTTGCAGTGGCTAGCGGCCCTGGCACACCCATTCATATATTCATATTCTCTCTCTCTGACTTTCCCTCTCCTTGCAAAATAAATCATTTTTTTAAAAAAAAGAATTATTTGGGACTGGAGAGATGGCTTTTAGCAGTTAAGGCAATTGCCTACAAAGACAAAGGACTTTGGTTCAATATCCCAGTACCCATTTAAGCCTGATACACAAGGTGGTGCACGCATCTGGAGTTTGTTTGCAGTGGCTGGAAGCCTTGGTGTGCCCATTCTCTCTCTCTCTATCTCTTTCCCTCTCTCAAAACAAAAAGACTATTTAACACTTAAAAGCACATATACATGCATACAGTAAAAGCCAGGCATAGTGGCAAATGTCTTTAAGCCCAGCACTCAGGAGGTAGAAGTAGGATGACAGCTGTGAGTTCAAGGTCAGCCTGAAACCAAAAATGAGTTTCAAGTCATCCTAGGCTACAAAAAGACATACCTTGAAGGAAAAATAAAAAAAGAAAGAAAAGAAAACTATAGATATACATTGAGGACTCTGTTCTCTTCAAGAGGTACTTAGAATGTTGACTAGCCTTACTGAAAAATCTGCATCTGCAGCAAAACATAATTTCAACTGTTTAAAACAAACATATTAGAAAATTTATCTCAAATTATCAGGAAACTTGTAAACCTCTCTGAAATATGTTGGAATTACACATCTTGTACCAACTTTTCTTAAGTGTATGTCTTGCTTTTTGCCTATTTAGTTGGTACAGAGCTCATGTGAGACCAGGGTAACCTGAAATTCACTCTGTAATCCAGGCTGATCAGGAATTCATGGCAATCCTCCTACGTTAGCTGCCTCAATACTAGGGTTACCAGCATAAGCCACCATACCTGGCTGTACCAAGTTGTCACAAAAGAAAAACTATTATAGCAAGATATTTTTATTCTGCTTGATCTTTGGCAGTATGAAGTGGATTTAAAAATTTTTAAATTATTAACCACGTTAAAAAAAAAAAAGAGGGGAGGGGCTGGAGAGATGGCTTAGAGGTTAAGCGCTTGCCTGTGAGCCTAAGGACCAACCCACTTCAAGGCTTGATTCCCCAGGACCCAAGTAAGCCAGATGCACAGGTGGCACATGTATCTGGAGTTCGTTTGCAGTAGCTAGAGGTCATGGTGTGCCCATTCTCTCTTTCTCTGTTGCTGCTCTCAAATCAATAAAATTTAAAAAAAAAAAAAAAACACATGGTGGCACACACCTTTAATCCCAGCACTTGGGAGGCAGAGGTAGGAGGATCGCTATGAGTTCGAGGCCATCCTGAGAATACACAGTGAATTCCAGGTCAGCCTGAGCTAGAGTGAGGCCCTGCCTCAAAAAACAAAAACTAAAAAAAATAAAATAAAATAAATAAAACAAAGCTGGGAGTGGTGGCACACACCCTTAATCTGAGCACTCCAGAGGCAGAGGTGAGTTCAAGGCCAACCTGAGACTACATAGTGAGTTCCAGGTTAGCCTGAGCTAGAGCAAGACCCTACCTTGACAAACCAACGGGGGGAAAAAAAAAGAATTGAGGGCTGGACAGATGCTCAATGGTTAAGGCACTCACTGCAAAGTTTAAAAATCTCAACTTAATTACCCAGAACCCAAGAAGCTAGATAGACAAAGTACCCTTGCATCTGGAGTTCATTTGCAACAGCTGGAGGCCCTGGCACACCCATTCTGTCTTTGTGTCTTCTATTTTTATGTTTGCAAAAGAAAAGAAAACGAGTTGAGCTGGGGGTGGTAGTGTAGGACTTTAAACCCAGCACTTGGGAGGCAGAAGTAGGAAGATCATCTTCAATTGGAGGCCAGGCTGAGACTACATGGTGAATTCCTAGTCAGCCTGAGCTAGAGTGAGACCCTACTTGGAAAAACCACAAAAAAAAAAAAACACCAGCTGAGGGCTGGAGAGATGGCTTAGTGGCTAAGCACTTGTATGCAAAGCCAAAGGACCCAAGTTTCATTCCCCAGTACCCACAGAAAGCCAGATACACAAGGTGGTACAGGCATCTGGAATTCATTTGCAGTGGCTAGAGATCCTGGTGTGCCCATTCTCTCATTTTCTCCTTCTCTTCAATAAATAAATGAATAAATAATTTTTTTGTTGTTGTTTTTTGAAGTAGAGTCTCACTTTAGCCCAAACTGATCTGGAATTCACTCTGTAGTCTCAGGGTAGCCTCAAATTCATAGCAATCCCCCTTCCTCTTCCTCCCGAGTGCTGGGGTTAAAGGCATGCACCCATGCCCAGCATAAAATATTAAAAAAGAAAGAAAGAAGGGCTGGAGAGATGGCTTAGTGGTTAAGGTACATGCCTGCCAAGCCTAAGGACTCTGGTTGGATTCTCCAGGTCTCACATAAGCCAGATGCACAAGGTAGCGCATGCATCTGGAGTTTGCAGTACCTAGAGGCCCTGGAGCACCCATTCTCTCTCTCTAATAAATAAAAAAATTAGCAAGCCTTTAATCCCAGCACTTGGGAGGCAGAGGTAGGAGGATTACCATGAGTTCGAGGCCACCTTGAGACTACATAGTTAATTCCAGGTCAGCCTGAGCCAGAGTGAGACCCTACCTTGAAAAACCCAAAAAAAAAAAAAGAAAGAAAGAAAGAAAGAAGCTCTGACCACTTGGGAACTTCCAGCTGTGGGTGAGCTTTTCCCTGGGCTCGGCCCAGGCCCAGCTGGGAGACCCCCAGCCCTTACTGTCCACATGGGCTCCTCTATCCCATCCAACTCCCCATGTGGCAGGAGCTCCTTGAACTTTCTTTTCTTTCCACAGGTTTTTTTGTCCCCCCAAGCCCTCCACGTGGAATCTCTAGCCACATGGGTGCCTTTCCTTGGCTGTGTACTGCCCTCAATAAATATGTTAATAATTTTAAAAATTATTTTAAAATTACTTTAAAAATAAAGAAAGAAAGAAGGGCTGGAAAGATGGCTTAGCAGTTAAGGCTCTTGCCTGCGAAGCCTAAGGACCCAGGTTCAATTCTCCAATAACAACATAAACCAGATGCACAAGGTGGCACATTAATTTGGAGTTTATTTGCAGTGGCTAGACGCTCATACGCACCCATTCTCTCTCTCTGGCCCCTCTCTCAAATAAATATATGAAAATAAATAAAATATTTTTTAAAAATAAATTAGCCAGGTGAGGTGGTGCATGCCTTTAAAGCCAGCACTCAAGAGGCAGAGGTAGGAAGACTGCTGTAAGTTCAGGGCCACCTGAACTGAGACTACGTAGTGAATTCAAGGTCAGCCTGGGCTAAAGCAAGACCCTACCTTGAAAAACCAAACTAAATAAATAAAAATACAACAGAGCCAGGCATTGTGGAGCATGCCTTTAATCCCAGCACTCCAGAGGAAGATGTAGGAGGATCTCAGACCACCCTGAGACTACATCAAGAATTCCAGGTCAGCCTGGGCTAAAACAAGACGACCCTACCTTGAAAATCCAAAAAAAAAAAAAAAAAGATAAAATTTTAAAAAGCCAAGTTTGGCTGAGCATAGTGGTCTGTGCCTTTAATCCCAGCAGGGAGGCAGGGTATAAGGATTGCTGTGAGTTTGAGGTCAGCCTAGAACTACAGAATTCTAAGTCAGCCTGAGCTACAGTGACAACTTACCTTGAAAAACAACAGAGGTAGGAGGATCGCTGAGAGTCCAAGGCTACCCTGGGCTACAGTGAGATCCTACAAATGGGGGGGAGGGTGCACACCTTTAATCACAGCACTGGGGAGGCAGAGGTAGGAGGATCACCTTGAGTTTGAGGCCATCCTGAGACTAAATAGTGAATTCCAGCTCAGCCTGGGTTACAGCAACATACTACCTCAAAAACAAACAAATAAATAAATAAATAGAAAATGAGTTGAGGCCTGGAAAGATGGTTCAGCAGTTCAGCAGCTAAGGTACTTGCCTACAAAATATAATGACCAGAGTTCGATTCTCAAGTACCAAGTTAAAGTCAGATGCACAAATGGGCATGCATCCAGAGTTTGTTTGCAATGGCTAGAGGCTTTGGTGCATGCATTTTCTTTGTCTCTCTCTTCTCTCTCTCTCTGCTTGTAAATAAATAAATAGAACAGGTTGAAGAGTTGGCTTAGCAGTTAAGGTGCTTGCTTGCAAAGCCAAAGGACCCAGATTTGATTTCCCAGGAACCATGTAAGCCAGATGCACTTGGAGGTACATGCATCTGGAATTCATTTGCAGTGGACATAAACACATATATTTGTATACACCCCGCCACACACACACACAAAGCAAGTTCAAGTCCAACCTGGGCTATATGAGACTCTGTCTTAAAAAATAATCAGGCAATGCGCTCCCCCAGACACAAAATGGCCTGGATATCCATGACCTCATAGTGCTGACACTGCCTACACAAGACCATCATAATAGGAGGAAAAGATCATGACATTAAATTAAGAGAGGGCTGGAGAGATGCCTTAGCAGTTAAGGCACTTTCCTGCAAAGTCAAAGGACCTCAGTTCAATTCCCCAGAACCCACATAAACCAGATGCACAAGGGGGCCCAAGAGGAATGTGGAAGGATTTGAAACTTTGGCCTAACAGACGCCTTGCAATGCTATAAAAACAGCATGATGGACTATTCTGGTCAGAGTTGAAAAGACCTGACTGCAGTAAGAACTATGAACTGTGAAGTTTGGCTTGTGAGGGTGAGAAAGAGCTTTGCTTGGACTGGGCTAGAAGCCGTTTGTGAGAGGCTTGCTGTTATGCCTGTGTCCTGAAAACTTGTGCAGGTTTGGATTGCACAGAAACAGACTGATGTGAGTAGAGGGATATGACACAGAAAGAAATGTTTAGGCTGAAACTGCTGCCTGTTTAGCTGTAACTGAGAGATTGTAACCTTTGAGATTGGGCCAGCTGACCTGCACTGCAGCAAAAGGAAGAATGTAGACTCTTTCGAAGGGGCCTGAGTGCTCAAAGAATGTCCTGTTATTCAAAGTCTGCTTTATTCCCCCCCCCCCCCGATTAACCAACTGGCACCCTTACTTGGTATTGTGGAGTATAAGAAACGCAGGAAAGGGACTGGAGAGATGGCTTAATGGTTGGGACATTTGCCTGCAAAGCCAAAGGATCCTGGTTTGATTCTCCAGGACCCATGTAAGCCAGATGCACAAGGGGACACATACATCTGGAGTTCGTTTGCAGAGGTTGCAGGCCCTGGCACTCTCTTTCTGCCTCTTTTTCTAAAACAAAGTAAAATAAAATAAAACTTTTAAATGCAGTAAAGAGAGGGACTTTGCAATGCGGTCTTGTGTTTTGGAAATGGCCATGGGCAGTGTGAACCAGGTTTGCTGGATGCCTGCATGGAGACCCAATGGAGCCAGGAGCATGAACCATGGATTGCAGTGGAGACCCAGTGGAAGTGCCTGGGCTACAAGGTAACTGTTAAGGAAAGCTGCTTCTTGGATGAAGTTTTCTAGGACTGTGAGTAGCCTAGCTGGAGGGGTGGAAATGGAACTCCAGAGACTTATTGTTGGTTAGAATGATTGGTCTTGAAGATTTGTCACTGACTAGAGTTGTTGGACTTGGTGCTACCGAGTTTGATATTTGTCCTGGTTAAATCCTGTATTGGCTAAACATTTTCTTGCTATCCCCAATGCCATCTTTTGCAGTGTGAATGTTTATTCTGTGCCATTATGGGTTGGGGGGGTAGTTTTTTTAATATTTTATTTTTATGTATTTATTAGAGAGAAAGCAAGATCCAGAAATAGGCAGGAAGAGAGAGAGAATAGGCATGCACACAAACTCCAGATGCATATGCATCTGGCTTATGTGGGTCCTGTGGAACTGAACCTGGGTCCTTTGGCTTTGCAGGCAAGCACCTTAACAACTAAGCCATCTCTCCAACCCTTGGGGAAATTTTTTGGTATTATGGCTCATTTAAATGATCTTGGACTATGGGAATGTATGAACATCGTTGGAATTGATAAAAACTATGGGGGCTTTTAAAATTGAATGAATGTATTGCTTTTTACATCCTGTATGGTTATCCATTTATGGGGGCCCAAGACAAAATGTGGTTTGATTCAGGTGTCCCCCATAAACTTAGGTGTTCTGAATGCTAGGATGCCAGCATATGGAGATTTGGGAATTAACACCTCCAGGAGGCAGTGTATTGTTGGGGGCGGGCTTATGGGTGTTATAGCCAGCTCCCCCTTGCCAGTGTTGGGCACACTCTCCTATTGCTGTTGTCCACCTGATGTTGGCAAGGGAGTGATATCCACCCACTGCTCAAGTCATTTTTCCCTGCCACTGTGGAGCTTCCCTTTGAGTCTATAAGCCAAAATACCCCCCCCAAAAAAAACAAAGGGCCAATCTGTTGGGCTTGCCTCCAAAAGAAAAAGGAAAAAAAAAAAGGATGGTAATATAACAGTTTTCATATAACTATTATTTTAAAATCACAAAGCAAGGGCTGGAGAGATAGCTTAGCGGTTAAGCGCTTGACTGTGAAGCCTAAGGACCCCAGTTCGAGGCTCAATTCCCCAGGACCCACGTTAGCCAGATGCACAAGGGGGCGCACACATCTGGAGTTCGTTTGCAGTGGCTGGAAGCCCTGGCACGCCCATTCTCTCTCTCTATCTCTGCCTCTTTATCTCTCTTTCTGTTACCTCAAATAAATAAATAAAAATAAACCAAAAAAAAAAAAAACTATCTGAGTGCATGTAAGAAATTCTATTAAACTGGTTCAATTTCTAAAACTAAAATAAAATAAAATCAAAAAGCAAGGCTTGGCATGGTGGCACACATCTTTAATCCCAGCACTAGGGAGGCAGGGGAATGCAGAGTTTAAGGACACCCTGAGACTACATAGTGAATTCCTCTGAAAGTCCTGTTGTATATTGTTTGACATAGTACCATCCAACTTCCTTCCTATCTCAAAGCCTCCTTGCATGAAATTGGACCACCCTAATTCTGTAACATTAAAGACAAAAAGTCTTGCAATTTGAAGATGCTTCTGTCTAAGATAGAGTTATTTAAATCTATCACCACTCACGGTACTGGTTAGGACTTACCTCATTCTACTTATGAAGAAACTGATGCTGTAGACAATTCCACGATTTCCCAGAGGTTATTAGGTAGCAAAGAGGGCAAAAGTCTGGGTTCAACTCCAGATTTATCTACCCCAAAGCGAGTATTTCCACTGATCCTCAAAAGATCACAAGCTGGCTCCACAGCGTGGACAGAAACTTGCCTTTCTCCTAAAGGTTCACGAGTCTATTCTAAGACATATATATACTACACTACCTGTAATTCAGTCACCGGAACATAATTGAAGAGGATCTTTCT
This sequence comes from Jaculus jaculus, assembly GCF_020740685.1. NCBI lineage: Eukaryota > Metazoa > Chordata > Mammalia > Rodentia > Dipodidae > Jaculus > Jaculus jaculus. Next base: position 11,510,866 of record NC_059111.1, read on the forward strand.
GCTTCATTTAGCGTTCAGCAGGTTTACCCGCAGGTGAGAAAGAGGTTAGAAAAAGGCTTGCCTCAACATGCCTAGCCAGGACCTCTATCTATACGGTTATCCCAGTCTTTTCAACTTTTTTTTTTTTTAAGAACATATGTTTACTACTACACTACATTACAGTCAGGTGTTTTTTCACTATGGTACTTTTCTAAGAAATTCTGGACCAGCTCTAGATCAGGCTGGCAGACTCTTTTAAGTATGCCATTCGGGCACTGTGTAAAGATCTCGACTATTCATTTTGGGGCACCCAAACCCAGTTTTCCCACTCTCGCTGATTACCTGGCGACTTGGGAGACCACCACCCCTCCTCCGTGCTCCTCCAGGACTCCAGGGGAAGGAGGGCGAGGGACCACTAAAGGAAGAAGGGGGGGGAAGCGCACGGAAGTTGGGTGGAGGAAGGTGTCATTACCCACTCTCTTGCCCTGGCTCTGCCAAGGGCGGCTCCACGATGCCCACGCCCCCCCAACCACCTCCCCCGGAGCTCCGGCTCCGTTCCCCGCAGGCGATGGACGCCTGAGATGGCCCGAGCCACTCCGTCAAGTCCCAAACCCTTTTTTTTTTTTCCTTCCCGACCCCGGATGATGCTCTCCCCCTGTTCACAGGGAGATCCTCGACTCCAGGTGGAAAACTCCCGGGGAGTGGTGATGGTAGGGGGGGTGCCTCGATCCCCCAAGTCTCCAGGCGCCTGGGAAGGGAGGGTTGCCACCCGAAACTCTCCGTCCGTCCGCCGTGTCCCCCCACCACACGCCGCACACACACACCCCCGTCCCCAAGAGTCCCTCCGCCGTCCGCCCCCGCAGCCCTCCACGGACACGTTCGCCCGGCCCGCGCCCCACCCCGGCTCCCAGCGTCTCCCCCCACCCGCCGCCGCCCCCGACCCGGTCCAACACACACCCCACCGTCACCGGTGCTCTCAACACTCCAGCCTCCCGGACTTCGGTCGGAAGCCAAAGCCAATACCTGGGACCGGTCGGCCGTGCTCTGGGGTCTCCAACGGGCCGGGCGTCTGGTTCCCCTCCCGGAGACGCCCGTGTAGCTTGTCGAAAGCCACCCCTTCAGCGGTGGCTTCTCTTTTCCCCCAGAGCGGGAGGGAGGGGGAGACGAGGAGGCTGAGGGGAGGAGGGCGGGGGGGAGGAGGAGGAGGCGACTGGGAGCCGAGGGGCGGTAGGAGCCGAACCGGAAGCGCTAGCGCGGGCCCCGCCCACAGCCTCGAGCCCGCAGGCTAGCTTCGCGCTCCTGATAGGACAAAGGCCGGAGCAATCACGGAGGAATTCAGACCACCACTTCCGGGTCGTCCAGCCGCCGCCACCCCGCGCGGCAGCCCCTCCTTAGCAACAGCGTAAGGTTGCTAAGCGGAAGTGCCCTCGAAGATTTCCCCCCCGCGCACACACCTCCCCCATTTCGTCTGGGACTATAAAGGAGGTAGGTTGAGCGCGTCGTTGTTCTTTTCAACCCTTTTCTTTTCCCCCTTTTCAGCCCGCAGTATTAAACCGAATTAAACTCTTCGCTGCCAGAAAATATTCATTCCCCTGTGGCTCTTTTCCTTTCAGCTCCTTTCCTCCGCCATCACCGAACAACTACACACACTCGCTCCCTCCCTTCCCGACGCCGCGGCCTACCCTGTGGGCTCCTCTCCGATCCCTCGCGCGACGTCCTTTTCTTGGCGGTTAGAGCGAGCATCTCCCTCTGGTGGATTTCCTATCATTTCAAAACGTATTTTTTTAAAAACAAACAAACAAAAAAAATCCCTTAAGCGTTATGAAAGCTTTTTTCATGCACTTCGGCTTTTTTTTGTTGTTGTTGGGTTTTTTTTTTTTTTTTTTGTCTGTGATCGCCTCAGAAGCAAAATGGTGGGGGAAAGTTTTGCCTCCGCGTGTCTTTTGTAAGGATTGCGCGGTTTTTTTTTTTGTTTTGTTTTTTGGTACGATCTGGAAATGACCTAGTTATACCGAACTAAGGGCAAAAATAATTATAATAGGAAACAAAAAAATTCGCGTAAGTGGGCCGGACGTTTGATTTTTATTTCTTAAGACAACAAAGCAGAAGGCCCAAGGAAGCTCTTCCGCTCAGAAAGAACGAGAAGAGCGTCCGTAAGAAACCGCGTAAAAACGGAGGCCGAGGTAGGAGGATCGCCGGGAGTTTGAGGCCAGCCTGGGCTAGAGCGAGACCCTACCTTAAAATACCAAAAGAACCAAAAAAAAAAAAAAGAAAAATCTATATCTTTAATATAGTTAAATGTTCAGAGAAAAGTGAGTAAATATTAAATAATGAACAAAATATTAAAAACCTTTAAATTAGAAAAGTCAATTAAATTGTGAATTCAACAAGCTACAATTTATATGAGACTAGGATGTATCTAAAAATGAAAATATGACCTTGGTAAATATTGCCTATAGAAAATAATACCTTATTAAATATTAAGTTACAGTTGCACATTGAGTTTAAGCTAATAAGGAAGTGCACATTGTTCTGTATCGTTCGTTTTGCCCACCGTATGAAGAAACAAAGAAATGGCTCATAAGCAGCATTTTTAATTTTTTTGTAGTTTTTTGTTTTGTTTTTCCTTTTCTGTGTAGGGTTTCATTCTAGCCCAGGCTGTGTAGTCTTAGTGTGGCCTCAATCTCATGGCCATACTCCTACCTCTGCGTGCTGGGATTATAGGCATATGCCACCATGCCCAGCTACCAGTTGCATTTAAAAATATATATTTTTTATTTGTTTAATAGAGGAAGAGGCAGATATGGGTGCATCAGGGCCTCGAGGCATTTCAGATGAACTCCAGATACATGCACCACCTTTTGCATCTGGATTACATGGGTTGTAGGGAATTGAACCAGGGTTCTTGGGCTTTGCAGGCAAATGCTTTAACTACTAAGCCATCTCTACAGCCCCCAATCGCATTTTTTAAATTTTTATTTATGAGCAGACAGAAAGAAACAGGGAGAGTATGGGCTGACCAGGGCCTCCTGCCATTGCACACAACTCCAGATGATATACATTTACATGCCACTTTGAGCTTCCAGGCTTATTGAGCATTGAGGAATTCAACCCTGGACCAGCAAGCTTTGCAAACAGTCCGCATTAACTACTGAGCCATCTCCTCACAGCATAAGCAGCATTTATTTGCACACTTTCCTACTGCTTTTTTTAAAAAATTCTGTCAACTATTCCAGCACTCTAGAAGCAGAGGTAGGAAGATCACCATGAGTTCAAGGCCAGCCTAAAGCTATGGAGTGAGTTGTAGGTCAGCCTGGGCTGACCCTGTCTTCGGGGGAGGAAAATTTCTGTCAACTTTTTTTTTTTTTTTTTTTTGGTTACATGAGTTAATGGAGGCAAATATGTGCAAGCCAGTGCACATGTGGCAGTAAAAGGGAAAACTTTATTTTTTGGGTTCTTAAATTTTATTTTATTTTTTTGAAGTAGGGCCTGGTTCTAGCCCAGGCTGATTTGGAATTTATTATGTAGTCTTAGTGTCCTCAGAATCACAGCTATCCTTTTTTTTTTTTTTTTTTTTTTTAATTGGTTTTTGGAAGTAGAGTTTCACTCTACTCCAGGGTTGCCTGGAATTCACGGTGATCCTCCTACCTCTGCCCTCCAAGTGCTGGGATTAAAAGCATGCACCACCATGCCCGGCTCGCTCACTCTCTCGCACTCTCTCTCTCTATTTTATTTTATTTTTTCATTTGAGAGAGAAAGAAGGAAAGAGTGAGGCAGATAGAGAATGGCCACATGAGGGACTCTAACCACTGCAGACACATGTACCTCCATGTGCATCTGGTCTGTGGGTCCTGGGGTGTTGAACCTGGGTCCTTTGGCTTTGCAGGCAAATGCTTTAACCACTAAACCATTTCCCAGCCCCTCTTTTTAACATATTATTTAATTAATGTATTTCTTTCTTTCTTGGAGAGAGAGGGAAAGAGGCAGATAGAATAGACACTCCAGGGCCTCTAGCCACTGTAAACAAACTCTAGACTCAGATGCTACCTTCTGCATCTAGCTTACATGGTACTGGGGAATCAAACCTACATCCAGACATCTCTCTCTTTTTTTTTTTTTCCTTTCTCTCTCGAGGTACTGTCTCACTTTAGCTCAGGCTGACCTAGAATTCATTCCATAGTCTCAGAGTGGCTTCAACCTCATGGTAATCCTCCCTTTGCCTCTGGAATGCTGGGATTAAAGGTGTGTACCACCATGCCTGGCTTTTCTTTTTTTTTTTTCTTTTTTTTTTTAATACTATCCTCTGCCTACAGTGCTGGGATTAAAGGCATGTGCTACCAGTGCTTGGCTTTTTTTTTTCCCCAAGCAAAGAGAGAATGGGTGTGCTGGGGCCTCTAACCACAGCAAGCAAACTCTAGATGCATGCGCCACTTTGTGCATCTGACTTTATGTAGGTACTGGGGAATCAAACCCAGGACCTTAGGCTTTGCAGGCAAGCACCTTAACTGCTGAACCATCATCTCTCCAGCCCAACTGAGTCTATATTACCTTTTTTTTTGGGGGGGGGGGGTTGTTTTTTTTTTTTTCAAGGTAGGGTTTCCCTTTAGCATAGGCTGACCTGGAATTCACTATATAGTCTCAATGTGAGTGCTGGGATTAAAGATGTGGGCCACTATGCCCGGCTTGTACTGTACATTTTTTTTTTTGGTTTGTTTATTTGTTTGTTTGTTTGTTTTTGCAAGGTAGGATCTCACTCTAGCTCAGGATGACCTGGAATTCACTATGTATTCTCAGGATGGCTTCAAACTCACGGCAGTCCTACCTCTGCCTCTGAGTGCTGGGATTAAAGGCATGTACCACCACTCCTGGCTATACATCTCTTTTTGAAAATATATATTTCAGAAAAATAGGCAAGCAGATAATAGAGGCATGGCAGGGCCTTCTGCCAGTGCAAATGAACTATAGATGTATACCATTTTGTGCATCTGGCTTTACGTGGGTAAAGTTGTGAAAACAATTCTTGAACAAGTATCACATTTCCCCAAAATAAGAGTTAAATATACTAAAGTTTTTTGTTTGTTTTGTTTTTGAAGGTAGGGTCTCACTAGCCCCAATTGACTTGGCCTGGGATTCACTATGTAGTCTCAGGGTGACCTCTAACTCAAAGCAATGCTCCTTCCTCATCTACCCTATTGCTCGCCCTCTCCCCCCCCCTTTTTTTTTTTTTTTTTTTTTTTGAAAGAGAGAGAGTCTTACTCTGTAGTCCAAGCTAGGTTAGAATTCTGGGCAATCTTATGTCCACCTCCTGAATGTCAGTAGCTAATTTTGTGTGTTTTGTTTCTTTGTTTGGTTTTTGAGACAGTCTCATGTAGCCCAGGATGTCCTCAAATTCCTTATGTAGCTGAGGATAACCTTGAACTGCTGAGCCTCCTTAGTTCTTGAATTTTTTTTTAATATTTTTTGTTCATTTTTATTTATTTATTTATTTATTTGAGAGTGAGAGAGAGAGAAAGAGACAGATAGAGAGAGAATGGGTGCGCCAGGGCTTCTAGCCACTGCAGACGAACTCCAGATGTCTGCACCCCCCTTGGGCATCTGGCTAACGTGGGTCCTGGGGAACCGAGCCTTGAACTGGGGTCCTTAGGCTTCACAGGCAAGCGCTTAACCGCTAAGCCATCTCTCCAGCCCTAGTTCTCGAATTTTAAATGAACAAACCACTAGGTCCAGGTTAATTCTTTAATAAGTTAGTACAAAAACATAAATTTTTTATTTTATTTCATTTTTCCAGTTAGGGCCCCAGCACTCAGGAGGCAGAGGTAGGCTGACTTGCCATGAGTTCAAGGCCACTCTGAGACTACATAGAGAATTTCAGGTCAGCCTAAGCAGAGTGAAACCCTTCCTCGAAAAATATAACCACACTGAGGAGGGCCCCCAGGGTGATGGGAGCAGGGTTGAGGGGATAAAAAGTTTAACCTGTTATAATATATATAAAATAAATTTTTAAAAATTTACAAAACAGAGACTTGCTTGGCTCTCTCCTGTCTTCGCCCAGAAAGCATCCTTGAAGCTTCTCATCTCACAGCCACCATGTCATCGAAGTCCCAGGCCCCTAAGGAGCCAGAACAGCAGCGGAAGCTCTTCATCGGAGGACTGAACTTCGAGACAACGGAAGAGGGTCTGAGAAACCACTTCCAGCAATGGGGAACACTCACCGACTGTGTGGTCATGCGGCATCCAGACACCAAGCGCTCCAGGGGCTTTGGGTTTGTAACCTACGCCACTGTAGAGGAGGTGGATGCAGCCATGGCTGCCAGACCACACAAGGTGGATGGAAGTGTTGTGGAACCCAAGAGGGCCATGTCAAGAGAAGATTCTCATAGACCAGGGGCCCACTTGACTGTGAGGAAGATCTTTGTTGGAGGCATCAAAGACGACACGGAAGAGCATCACCTACGAGATTATTTTGAACAGTATGGGAAAATCGAAGTGATTGAAATCGTGACTGACAGAGGCAGCGGGAAGAAGAGGGGCTTTGCGTTTGTGACCTTTGATGACCCCGACTCCGTTGATAAGATCGTCATTCAGAAATACCATACTGTGAATGGCCACAACTACGAAGTCAGGAAAGCCCTGTCGAAGCAAGAGATGGCTGGTGGCTCGTCTGGCCAAAGAGGCCGAAGTGGCTTTGGAAAGTTGGGTGGTGGTCGTGGAGGTGGTTTTGGTGGCAATGACAGTTTTGGTCGTGGAGGAAACTTCAGTGGTCGCGGTGGCTTTGGTGACAGCTGGGGTGGTGGAGGCTATGGTGGCAGTGGGAATGGCTATAATGGATTCGGTAATGATGGTTATGGAGGAGGTGGCCCTGGTTATCCTGGAGGCCATGGAAGTGGAGGATATGGTTATGGAAACCAGGGCTGTGGCTATGGTGGGAGTGGCAACTATGACAGCTTTAGCAATGGTGGAGGTGGCTTTGGTGGTGGTAGTGGAAGCAATTTTGGGGTTGGAGGAATCCATGGTGATTTTGGCAATTATGACCATCCATCTTCAAATTTTGGACCCATGAAGGGAGGTAATTTTGGAGGCAGAACCCCTGGCCCTTACGGTGCTGGAGGCCAGTACTTTGCCAAGCCACGAAACCGAGGTGGCTATGGTGGTTCCAGCAGCAGCAGTAGCTATGCCAGTGGTAGAAGATTTTAATTACTGCCAGTAAACAGCATCGCAGGAGAGAAGTGACAGGGAAGCTACAGGTTACAACAGATTTGTGAACTCAGACAAGCACAGTGGGGGCAGGGCCTAGATGCTAAAGGAAGGCATGTTTTAGATAATACTCACGTGTATGGCAAAAAAAAGAAAAAAGAAAAAAAAAACCAACCCTCAAGGACTGTATTGTTCCTAAGTGTTATAAAGGTTATTTTAGTTTCTGTTCTGTGAAAAGTGTAAAGCGTTCCAACCAAGGGTTTTAATGTAGACTCTTTTTTCACCCATGCTGTTGATTGTAATAGTCTGATCATGACACTGAATAAATGTGTCTTTTTAAAAATAAAAAATTTACAAAAAATGAAGGTGGATGGTGAGTGATTGAGGAAACACCCAAAGTCCCGCATTTGGCCTCCACACATACACAAACACCCCCTTATAGAAACACATACATGTTGCATAACACACACACAAAAAAAAAATTAATTATTTTCTTGACACAGAACGAAAGACGCAGAGAGAGAATGGGCGTGCCGGGGCCTTTACCCATTGCAGATGAACTCCAGACACGTCCCACCTTGTATATCTGGCTTTATGTAAGTACTGGGGAATCGAGCCCGGATCATTAGACTTTGCAGGCAAGCCTTAACTTCTGAGTCATCTCTCCTGCCCCCAACTTTTTTGTTTTTGTTTTTCCCCAAAGTAGGATCTTATTCTAGCTCAGGCTGACCTGGAATTCTCTATTGTAGTCTCAGGGTAGCCTTGAGCTCTTGATGATCTTTATACCTCTGCCTCCTCAGTGCTGGAATAAAAGTCATGCGCAACCATGCCCAGCCTCAAATTTTTTTAACTAAATTTTTTGTTTGGTTTTGCAAAGTAGGCTTTCACTCTAGCCCAGGCTGACCTATAATTCACTGTGCAGTCTCAGGGTCTGGAACTCACAGTGATCTACTTGCTTCTGTCTCCAGAGTGCTGGGATTAAAGGCATGTACCACCATGCTCCAAATTTTTTTTATATATTTTATTTATTTAAGAAAGAGAATGGGTGCAGCAGGGCATCTAGCTACTGCAAATGAACTCCAGATGCATCACCCTGTGCTTGTGGGTACTGGGGAGTTGAACCTGGGGCCTTACATTTCACATCTTAACTGCTAAGCCATCTCTCCAGTCCCCCTATCCCAAACATTGTTTCAAGGTAGGATCTCGCTGTAGCCCAGACTGACCTGGAATTCACTGTGTAAGTCTCAGAGTGGCCTCAAGCTCATGGCAATCCTCCTACTTCTGCTTCCTGAGTGCTGGGATTAAAGGCATGCACCACCACGCCTGGCAAATTTTTAAATCAAACTAATTAGTCCTGACTGGGCACTCCACCATGAAGCTTCTGTCAGTGAAAAAATGGCAAATCAGGTTTCATGTCCACTAAAATTTGACTTGGTTTAAGATACTCTTTAAAATGGAACCTACCCAGGTATAGTGGCCAACACATCTAATCCCAGCATTTGGGAGCCTGAAGCAGGAGGACCATGGAAAAGACAAGGTCAGGCTGGAGAGACAGTTAAGGTGCTTGCCTGCCAAGCCTAAGGACCCATGTTCAAGTTGCCAGGTCCCAGTTAACTCAGATGTACAAAAGACAGTGCGTGAAGTCACACATGCGTGAGGTGATGGTCACATCTGGAGTTCACTTACAGTGGCTGGAGGCCCTTGCACACTAATTCTCTTTCTCATCCTCTCATTAAAAAAAAGAAAAATTCTGCTTTGGGGGCTGGAGAGGTGGCTTAGTGGTTAAATCCTTTGCCTACAAACCAAAGGAGCCAGGTTCGATTTACCATGTAAGCCACATGCACAAGGAGGCACGTGCATCTGGAGGTTGGTTGTGGTGGCTAGAGGGCCTGGTGCATCCATTCTCTTATCTGCCTCTCAAAAAATTTTTTAAAGTTGTACTTTGGGCTGGAGAGATGAATTAGAGGTTAACTTGCTTTCTTGCAAAGCCAGAAGACCCAGGTTTGATTCTCCAGGACCCATGTAAAGCCAGATGCAAAGTGGTACATACATTTGGAGTTTGTTTGCAGTGGCTAGAGGCCCTGGCACACCTATTTTCATTATCTGCCTCGCTCTCTTTCAAGTGTTTTGTTTGTTTGTTTGTTATTTTTTGTTGTTGGGCATAATGGTGTACACCTTTAATCCAAGCACTCCAGAGGCAGAGGTAGAAGAACCACAGTGAGTTTGAGGCCACCCTGAGACTGCATAGTGAATTCCAGGTCATCCTGGGTTAGAGTAAAACACACACACACACACACACCACAAAGAAAAAAATCTTGAAAAAAACTAAAGTTCTCCTTTGGGCTGGGGAGGTGGCTCAGCAGTTAAATGGGTTAATGTGCTCACTTGGAAAGCCTGCTGGCTAGGTTCAATTCCCTAGCACCCACATAAAGTTGGATACAAAAGTGGTGCATGAGCCAGGCGTGGGGGTGCACATCTGTAATCCCAGCACTCGGGAGGCAGAGGTAGAAGGATTGCCGTGAGTTCCAAGCCACCCTGAGACTCCATAGTGAATTCCAGGTCAGCCTGTTATAGAGTGAGACCCTACCTCGAAAAACCAAAAAAAAGCAAGTGGTGCATGGAGCTGGGTGTGGTGGCACACACCTTTAATCCCAACACTCGTGAGGCAGAAGTAGGAGGATCACAGAGTTCTAGGCCACCCTGACAATACAGAGTGAATTCCAGATCAGCCTGAGCAAGAGTGACACCCTATCTCATAAAAAAGAACACGTATCTGATTTCCTTCTATATGGAGTACACGTGCATGCACACAGGTAACATGTGCATAATGTACAAGTTCACTGTAGTAGACAAAAGTAAATCTTTGGGCTAGAGAGATAGCTTAGCAGTTAAGGCACCTAAGAACTCTTGTTCAGATCTCCAGGTGTCATGTAGCCAGAAGCAGTGACGCAAGTGCACTGTGTGTGCACAAGGGCGTGCACATATCGAGTCTGCAGCAAGCTAAAGGTCCTGTTGTGCCCATCCTCTTTCTGGTTCTTTATCTCAAAAATAATTTAAAAGAATCTTTAGGCTGGAGAGAGTGCTTAGTGGTTAAGGCACTTGCCTGCCCATCTAAGGGCCCAGGTTCAGTTCCCAAGCACCAACATAAGCTAGAAGCACAGGGTGGTACATGCATTTCAAGTCTGTCTGCAGTGGTTCTAGTGCCTGGCGTTTCCATTCTCTATTTGCCCCTTTCTCTCATATAAATAAAAATAATATAAATAAATAACAAAAAGAGATTTAAAAAATCTTTAATATAAAGCAAAGGTGTGGTGGCACACACTAATCCCAGCACTCGGGAGGCAGAGCTGGGAGGATCACCATGAGTTTGAGGCTACCCCGAGACTAATAGTGAAGTCCAGGTCAATCTGAGCTAGAGTGAGACCCTGCCTCAAAAAAACAAAAAAAAAATCTTTAATATAGAAACAATATGTGAGGTCGTATATCAGTGTACTCCTTTGTACTTTGCAGGAAAAAATAGAAATGCCTGGTAGAGATAATCCTAGAAATAACACAAATGGACACTTATGAAAATAAGCATTCTTTTTGAACATGCTTCACAAAACCATGCCACCAACAATATGGTTAATTTTGAAAACTGACAGCCTGTCAGTAAGGAAAAGGCAATGAGGAAGAGTACTAGTTCACAAGCACTGTGATGCCAGATGTGGTTTATGGCTATAAGGCTGGCCCCAGAGGCAGGAAGAGTAGGAGTGTTCCACATTCCAAGTCAGCCAATGCTGTCCCAAAAACCAAGGATTATTATACCAACCCACTTCCATTATATCACTGGTTATCTTGAGAAATGTAGTAGAAACCTTAAAGACGTTATCCTTAGCCCTGGTCTTACTGCTTGATTTGCCTATCATGGTTTACTGATTTACAACTTTGAAAGCATAGGAGCAAAGGGTACTGTTTAATAACACTGAATCAAATGCATAGCCAAGGAAAATTCCCCTTTTCGTGGAGTCTAAGGGATCTTCCTGATTGTATGCTAATTATTATTATTTTTTATTCTTTTTTCTTTTTCAAGGTAGGGTCTCACCCTAGCCCAGGCTGAACTGGAATTCACTCAAACTCACTGCGATCCTCCTATCTCTGCCTCCCAAATGCTGGGATTAAAGGCTTGCCCCACCATACCAAGTATGAATGCTAGTATTTTATCTCTTTGATGTTTGGTTATCATTGTTTAAATCCTCAAGACTTTTAACTCTTGAAAATCCATCTATATATCCATCTCTAACCTTTTCAATATTATATGTTTGGTCCCCTTTATGAGATATGACAGAGATTAAATTTATTTCTGAATTTTTTAATGTGCAAAAGACTAACTTTTTTAAAGCAAGCAACAAATAACAATATGGTACCATTCCAATAATCAAATGCCCATGAAAATGGCATCAGTACAAAAAGAGATAAACACATCACAAAGACAACATAGTTACAATATATTGGATTAATTTTTAATCAGGAATAACCATAACAGGTAAATTAGCAACATATCACATTGAATATTAAAGTATGTAACCATAATTTAGAAATTCTTCATTTTTATAACTAGTTGCATTTGAATACAACATTTAAGCCTCCTTTTTAAAAATGACCATTCAACAAGCCAATTGAACACATATATCCAAATTTACATCCTAAAATACAAAAGTAAACTGGAAACATTATTCAAAGATGAGGAAGAAAGTTTATTCTTTTTCATCATCTCTGTGATCAGGTTGTAAAGGACACGCTCTGTGAAAAGAACAGAAACTTTCATCAACCATGTATCAGCTGTTGAAAATGCATGTAAGTAAGGGACATTAATAGTGCAGTAGGTCTGATCAAATAGCTAGAAGACAAACTTCATTAACTGGCAAATGTGTATAGTATTTTTTTGGTTGGTGTTTTTTGTTTTTCAAGGTAGTCTCACTGTAGCCCAGGCTGACCTGGAATTCACTATGTACTCTCAGGGCAGCCTCAAATACACAGTGATCCTCTTACCTAGGCCTTCCAGGTGCTGGAATTAGTGGTTAAGGCACTTGCCTGCCCATCTAAGGGCCCAGGTTCAGTTCCCCAGTACCAACATAAGCTAGAGGCACAGGGTGGTACATGCATTTCGAGTCTGTCTGCAGTGGTTCTAGTGCCTGGCATTTCCATTCTCTATTTGCCCCTTTCTCTCACATAAATAAAAATAATATAAATAAATAACAAAAATAGATTTAAAAAATCTTTAATATAAAGCAAAGGCGTGGTGGCACACACTAATCCCAGCACTCGGGAGGCAGAGGTAGGAGGATCACCATGAGTGCCACCATACCTGGCACAACTTTTTTTTTTTGTGACTTTACTATATGAACATTTTACATATTAGTCATATTTCAATTTGATTATACTTATGGTACCTCCCCCAATATAACTGAAAAAAAAAAAAGTCATCCTGGATTAGAGGAAGAACTTACCTTGAAAAAAAAAAAAAAAAAAAAACTTTAGGGCTGGAGATGGTTTACTGGTTAAGGCACTTACTTCCAAAGCCTACGGAACCAGGTTCAATACCCCAGAACACAGGTAAGTCAGATCACAGGTGACACATGCATCTGGAGTTCCTTTGCAGTGGCTACAGGCCTGGTGTGACCATTCTCTCTCTCAAATAAATAAACAAAGATTCTTGAAAGTTTTTAAATTTATTTGCAAGCAACAGAGAGGGCAGGAGAGAACCGAGGCACCAGGGCCTCTAACTACTATAGACAGACTCCACAATCGTCACCATGTACATCTGGCAAACATGGGGACTAGGGTGTCAAAATCTGGTTGTTAGACAAGTGCAACAATGGCTCAGCCATCTCTCCAGTCCCCCCAGGACAATTTTGTAGGGTTGTTGTTTTTTTTTGAGGTAGGATCTTGCTCTATCCCAAGCTGACCTGGTATTAAAAGTGTGTGCCACTACTCTTGGCTCCAGCACAACTTAAAAAAATATTTAGAAGCCGGGCATGGTGGCTCACGCCTTTAATCCCAGCACTAGGGAGGCTGAGGTAGGAGGATCACCATGAGTTCGAGGCCACCCTGAGACTACATAGTGAATTCCAGGTCAGCCTGGGCTAGAGTGAGACCCTGCCTTGAAAAACCAAAAATTAGAGAGAGAAAGAGAAAATGGGTGCACCAGGTCCTCCTGACACCACAAATGAACTCCAGACACATGTGCCTCCTTATGCATCTGGCTTTATGTAGGTAGTCAGAAATGGAGCCCAGCCTATCAGGCTTTGCAAGCAAGTAACTTTAACTGCTGAGCCATTTCTACAGCCCCCCAATAATAACTTTTATTTTTCAAGGTAGGATTTCACACTAGCTCAGGCTGACCTGGAATTCACTATGTAATCTCAGGGTGGTCTCAAACACATGGCGATCCTTCTACCTTTGCCTTCTAAATGCTGGGATTAAAGGTGTGTGCCACCATTTGCAGGCCCAATAACTTTTTAAAAAATATATTTTGGGCTGGAGAGATGGCTTAGCGGTTAAGCACTTGCCTGTGAAGCCTAAGGACCCCAGTTCGAGGCTCAATTCCCCAGGACTCACGTTATCCAGATGCACAAGGGGGCACAAGCGTCTGGAGTTTGTTTGCAGTGGCTGGAGGCCCTGGAGCGCCCATTCTGTCTTTCTCTCTTATCTGCCTCTTTCTCTCTCTGTCCCTCTCAAATAAATAAATAAAACAAAAAAATATTTTAAAAAATATATTTATTTTATTTTATTAATTTGACAGGGAAAGGAGGAGAGAGAAGGGCATACCAGGGCCTCCAGCCACTGTAAACACTCTCCAGATGTGTGTGCCCCTTGTGCATCTGGCTAACGTGGGTCCTGGGGAATAGAACCTGGGTCCTATGGCTTTGCAGGTAAACATCTTAATCAGTAAGCCATCCCTCCTGCCCCTCAATAACTTTTAAGTACTTGTTTTGTTTTGTTTTTTGTTTTTTTGTGGTAGAGTCTCACTCTGGCCCAGGCTGGCCTTGAAATCATAGCAAACTCACTCTCCTGAGTGCTGGGATTATAGGTGTTAGCCACATGCTCAGCTTTAAGTACAAAAAAGGTTCTTTCTAACAAATTGTTTTGTAGAATTGGTGTTTCTCATTTACAATGTCATTTTTATATAAAATAAAATCCCTCAGCTAGGTGTAGTTGTATAAACCTGTAATCCCAGCATTTGGGAGGCTAAGGCAGAAAGAATGCAATTGCAAGTTCAAAGTCACTTGAAGCAAGTACATGGCCAGCCAGGGCTACATAGTGAGGTTCTGTCTCAGAAAAAAAGAAAAAGAAAGAAAAAAAAATGAGGAAAAGAAAAACTAGGAATCCAGGCATGGTGGTGCACACCTTTAATCCTAGCACTTGGGAAGGCAGAGGTAGGAGGATCTCCGTGAGTTCGAGGCCACCCTGAGACTCCATAGTGAATTCCAGGTCAGCCTGGGCTAGAGTGTGACCCTACCTCAAAAAAAGAAAAAGAGGACTGAAGAGATGGCTGAGCAGTTAAGTCCTTGCCTGTAAAGCCTAAGGACCCAGTTCAAGGCCTGATTCCCCAGGACCCACATAAGCCAGAAGCACAAGGGAGCGCATGCATCTGGAGTTTGTTTGCAGTGGCTGGAGGCCCTGGCGTGCCCATTCTCTATCTATCTGCCTCTTTCTCTGTTACTCTCAATAAATAAAAATAAAATCTTTTTAAAAGAGGGGGCTGGAGGGATGGCTTAGCAGTTAAAGTGTTTGCCTGCTAAGCCAAAGGACCCAGGTTCAATTCCCCAGGACCCACGTTAGCCAGATGCACAAGGGGGCACACATGTCTGTAGTTTGTTTGCAATAGCTGGAGACCCTAGTACGCCCATTCTCTCTCTCTCTCTTTCCCTCTTTCTCTGTCGAATAAATAAATAAAGTACTTAAAAAACAAAAAAGAAAAGAGAATAGGGCTGGAGAAATGACTCAGCAGTTAAAGGCACTTGCTTGAAAAACCTGATGGCCCTGGTTCAATTCCCCCGTGACCCCATGAAGCCAGATGCACAAAGTGGTACATGTGCCTGGAGCTCAGTGGCAGGCCCTGTTACATCCATACACACTCTGCAATAAATAAATAAATTGTAGCTGGGTGTGGTAGCACACCTTTAATCTCAGCACTTGGAAGGCAGAGGTAGGAGGATCGCTGTGAGTTTGAAGCCACCAGGCACCCTGAGACTACATAGTGAATTCCAGGACAGCCTGGGCTAAAGCGAAACCCTACCTTGAAAAACCAAAATAAATAAGTAAATAAAAT
The DNA here is from genome assembly GCF_020740685.1 of Jaculus jaculus. NCBI lineage: Eukaryota > Metazoa > Chordata > Mammalia > Rodentia > Dipodidae > Jaculus > Jaculus jaculus. The sequence continues at coordinate 11,526,353 of NC_059111.1, forward strand.
AAATAAAAATCTAAGCAGGTGTGGTACAGCCAGCTTAGGGCTACAGAGTGAGTTCTAGGTCAACCTGGGCTATACAAAGAACCTGCCTCAAAAAAAAAAAAAAAAGTGGGCATGGTGGTGCACACCTTTAATTCCAGCACTCAAGGGGCAGAGGTAGGAGGATTGCTGTGAGTTCAAGGCCACTCTGAGACTACATAGTGAATTCCAGGTCAGCCTAGATTAAAGCACGACCCTACCTTGAAAAACCAAAGAAAAAAAGTCTAAATTAGTAAATACATCAATCACACTCAGCCAAGTGTGATGACATATGCATATAACCCAACACTAGGAGGCAGGACTGCAAATTCCAGTTCCTACCTGAGCTGCCTACTGAGTGACAGGACAGCCCGTGCAAGACCCCGCACAAAGAAACCAGTCAAGCGTGCAAGGTCGCCCATGTGCACAGGGGGTGCATGCATCTGGAGTTTGATTGCAGGCGTGGTGGCGCACACCTTTAATCCCAGCACTCGGGAGACAGAGGTAGGAGGATTGCCATGAGTTCAAGGCCACCCTGAGACGACATAGTAAATTCTAGGTCAGCCTGAGGTAGAGTGAGACCCTACCTCTAAAACAAACAAACAAACAAAAAGTTCTAAAAATTGGGCTGCAGAGGTGGCTTACTGATTCTATGCAAAACCTAAGGACCCAGGTTCAATTCTCCAATCCCACATATAGCCAAACGCAGAGGATGGCATAAGTATCTATAGTGCCCTTGCACACCCATTCTCTCACTCCCCTTCTCCTTGCAAACAAGTAATTAATTAATTTTTTTAAAATATGTGATTTTATTTTATTTTCATTTATTTATTTATTTTGAGGTTGGTTCTCACTCTAGCCAGGCTGACCTGGAATTCACTATGGAGTCTCAGGGTGGCCTTGAACTCACTGCGATCCTCCTACCTCTGCCTCCCGAGTGCTGGGATTAAAGGCTTGTGCCACCACGCCCGGCTAATTAATTAATTTTTTAAAAAGACTTCCAGCTGGACGTGGTGATGCATGCCTTTAATCAGCACTTGGGAGGCTAAGGTAGGAGGATTGAAGAGTGAATTCCAGGTCAGCCTGTGCTAGAACGAGACCCTTATTTCGAAAAACAAACCAAAAAAAAAGACTTCCTGTTTAAAAAGTGCTAAATTTATTTGCTAGTATTTAATAGTTGCAGCTTTTGAAGGAGGGTATGTTTACACTATCACAAAGCCATTTTGTACTTTTCCTTCTTGTAGAGGTAGGGTCTCATTCTAGCCCAGGCTGACCAACAATTGATTATGTAGCCTCAAGCTGGCCTTGAATTCATGGCAATTCTCCCAAACCTCTGCTTCCTCAGCGCTGAGATTAAAGACGTGCACAACCATGCCCGGCACTTTTTTTCTTTTTCACTGCTTGTTATTTATTTTCAAGAGAATCTTTTCTTTTATCTTGTGATATATATAAACTTACTTTCTCTTCTTTTTTCCTAAGCCGCTGCATCCTGGTTCTTCAGGAATTTGATTTTCTTTTCCGGAATCTTTAGGAGACAGCCTAAAGAATTCTCCAATTCCCTTTTGCCACTTAGGGGTTGGACGTACACAAACTGGATTGCCTCCTGCATATTTATTTTCAGCTGTAAAATTCATTAAAAAAAACAATTAAATAAAAACTAAGACAATAATTGCCATTCATTAAAGAATTCATTCTTGCCGGGCGTGGCGGCGCACGCCTTTAATCCCAGCACTCGGGAGGCCGAGGTAGGAGGATCGCCGTGAGTTCGAGGCCACCCTGAAACTCCATAGTGAATTCCAGGTCAGCCTGGGCTAGAGTGAGACCCTACCTCAAAAAAACCAAAAAAAAAATAAAATAAAATAAAAAAAATAAAGAATTCATTCTTGGGCTGGAGGAATGTTTTAGTTGTTAAGGTGTTTGCCCGCAAAGCAAGTTAAGCACTTGCCTGTGAAGCCTAAGGACCCCAGTTTGAGGCTCGATTCCCCAGGACCCACATTAGCCAGATGTACAAGGGGGCCATACGTCTGGAGTTCGTTTGCAGTGACTAGAGGCCCTGTCGCACCCACTCTCTCTCTCCCTCTCTTTCTCTTTGTCAAATAAAAATAAAATATAAAAAATTTCATTTAAAAATTTATTATTTATTTATCTGAGAAGAGGGAAAGGGGCAAATAGAGATAGAATGGGCACACCAGGGCCTCTAGCCACTGGAAACAAACTCCAGACACATAAATCAACTTCTGCATATGGCTTTGCATGAGTACTGGATAATTGAACCTGGGTCCCTTGGCATTACTAGCAAGTGCCTTGACTGATAAGCCATTTCTCCAGCCCAAGAATTCTTTCTTAAACATCAGACTCTCCAGGGTATTACATAAAAGTATATCCATCTTAGCAAGCAACTTAACTGCTGAACCATCTCTCCAGCCCCAGTAAAAGAATTATTTTTTTCTTTTTCATGGTAGGGTCTTGCTCTCGCCCAAGCTGACCTGGAATTCACTATGTAGTCTCAGGGTGGCCTCGAACTCAATGGCAATCCTCCTACCTCTGCCTCCTGAGTGCTGGGATTAAAGGCATGTGCCACCACACTGGACCAGTAACAGAATTTTTATAAGTGCAAAACATCTTTCATATTTTGTCCACAAGACCTAGTCATCTGGTCTGATGTAGTGTCTTACTAAAATACTGGACACGATTTGGTGGTTTTGGTTTAGTTTTTTGAAGTGGGGTCTCACTCTAGACCAGGCTGACTTGTAAATCATTATATAGTCTCAAGATGGCCTCAAACTCAGTGATCCTCCTACCTCTGCCTCCCTCCCTATTGCTGGGATTCAAGGTGTGTGCTACCATGCCAGGCTTGGTTTTGGAGACACCATCTCACTATGAGGCAGACGCTTGCCTCAAGCACACTATGTACTCCAAGCTGGCTTTGAATTTACAATGCTCTGTCTCCTGAGCGCTGGGAATACAGGCTAGCCTATTATGCCCACTCCTGATACTTTTTTTTTTTTTAAGTAGAGTCTACTCTAGCCCAGGCTGCCCTGGAATTCACTATGTAGTCTCAGGGTGGCCTCAAACTCATGACAATCCTCCTACCTCTGCCTCCCAGTTGCTGGGATCAAAGGCATGCCCCTCCATTCCTGGTCTTTTACATTATTTTTTTTATTTGTTTTTATTTATTAAAGACAGAGAGAGGGAGAGGGAAAATTGGTATGCTAGGGCCTCTAGCCACTGCAAATGCACTCACATGTGCCACTCTGTGCATCTGGCTTACGTGGGACCTGGAGAATGGAACCTGGGTCCTTAGGTTTCGCAGGCATGTGCCTTAATCGCTAAACCATCTCTCCAGCCCTCTTTTACATTATTTTTGAAAGATATCCAGGAATTAGATTTCCTCTATGAATTGAAAAAGAACCAAATGCTTTGAAAAGTAGAATCTGGCCAGGTGTGGTGACTCACGTTTTTACTCCCAGCACTTGGGAGGCACACATAGGAGGACTGCTGTGAGTTCAAGGCCAGCCTGGTCTAGAGCAAGACCCTATCTTGAAAAGCAAAACACAAAAAACAAAAACAAAATGTAAAGAAAAATTAAAGAAGAAAATATTATCACATTATAAAATAATGATACAATAGCAAAAAGAGTTGTGGTGTACACCTGCAATCTCAGCACTGGTGAGTTGAAGGCAGGAGGATGAATTTAAGACCATCCTCAGCTACATACTGAGTTTGTGGCTAGCCTAGGCTGCATGAGATCCTGTTTTGTTTTGTTTTTCCGATCCTGTTTTTTAAAAAATATTTTAAAGAGCTAGGCATGGCTTGGCATGGTGGCACACACCTTTAATCCCAGCACTCAGGAGGCAGAGGTAAGTGGCTAGAGGCCCTGGCGTTCCCATATTCCCCGCCCCCTTTTCTCTCTCTCTCTCTCTCTCTCTCTCTCTGTGTGTGTGTGTGTGTGTGTGTGTGTGTGTGTGCTTCTTTCTCCATCTCTCTAAAATAAATAAAAATAGAAAATTTTTTTAAAAAGTAAATGATTACACTGGGGAAGTAACTCTGCGTTTCAAACCCTTAAGGTGCTTGTTTGCAATGACTGCCTGCCCAGATTTGATTTCCCAGCCTCCACATAAAGCTGGATGCCAAAAGTGTTGCACACATTTGGCACTTACTTGCAGTGGCATGTGGACGTGTGGGCACACACACAAGCGTGCACATACACATTTACAAATAAAATAGATGGTTTGCAGTTATACTGTTAGTACTTCTCTAAACTAATGACAGAAAAACTAGTGAGTTAGATCACACAGGCTTGTAGTCACAGCACTTAGGAACCCAAGGAAGAAAGATCTAGGGGGAGAGAAGGAGATGTTTAAGCTAAGACAATGTGATCTGGGGATGTCCCTCCGTGGTAGAGTACTTGCTTGGCATGGGCAAGGCTCAAGGTTCCAATCCTTCACACACCTCCCCCCACAAAGAAGACAATGTGGGTTGGCAATGTCAACCCTTATCCTGCATCCAACGTGCAAATGCCCAAGTAGCCTTTAAGAAGATACTGAAGATTAATATTTAAGAAAAATTTAAAAACACTAACTTAGTACCCACATAAGAAAAAGTGGCGCATGAATCTGGACTTTGTTTGAAGTACTAGGGGCCCTGGTGTGCCCATTACCCCGCCCCCTTTCTCTCTTTCTCTCTCTCACTCTGTCAAATAAATAGGGCTGGAGAGCTGGCTTAGCTGTTAAGGTACTTGCCTGCAAAGCCTAAGGACCCAGGTTTGATTCCCCAGGACCCATGAGAGCCAGATGTACATGATGGTGCATGCATCTGGAGTTCGTTTGCAGTGCCCCATTCTCTCTCCCTCAATTAAATACTCAAATAAATAAAATTAAATAAAACTTTGCAAGTGCTCATGTCTTTAATTCCAGCACTGAGGAGGCAGAGGGAGAAGGATTGCTGTGAGTTAGTGTTGTTAGTGCTGTGTGTAACTGCAAAGTGAGGTCCAGGTCACCCTGGGCTAGACTGAGACCCTCCCTCGAAAATAAATAAATAAAATAAACTTTGCCCCCCCTCCCAAGGCTTGTCTATCCCACTAAAAAGACCCTCATGGTGCAAAGAATAAAGTTAGCCATGAGGATGATGATATTAATGGAATTAAATTCCATGGAAGCGAAAAATCAATCAAAAAGAATCCAAATAGGTGTGGGGAGTCACAAGTCGGAAGGGCTGTGGTACCAGGCCTGCTCCCCTTTTAGGAGGGTCCCTCTTTTCCCGGGAACCTTTGCAGGAACCTTCTTACCTTTCCTGGAGGAAACCGAAGGAGAATTAAGGACAGAAGTGGAGGAACCCAGCACCTTCCTGGGGGCTCGAGAAGCCACCACTGCAAAGCAAAGGGAGGCAATCAGAAGGGGACAGATGGGGAGGCTTCAGGGTCTTTGTGCTCCCTCCCCACAGTGCCGGGAGAGGCTCGTGAGGGTCCAGACCTAGACCCCGCAGAAAGACCTGTCGCTGCCTGCGGTGTCCTCCTAGGTGAGGGGTCCGGGAAGCCGCTTCCAGACTGCCTGGAGGGGGTGGGCGCAGTCGGGAGGGAGGGGGAGAGCCTGGCATCTTCATCCCAGGGGCGCACAGGGTACCGGGAGGACCCCCGCCCTCACCCTCCCCTACTGCACCCATCCCTTCACCTTTTCGGTAAGTGCCGGGGACACTGTCTGCTCTGGTCCGCACCATGTTCAAAGGCGACGAGACGGCCAAATGCAGTGGTTTCCTAACGGAGGACGAGGCTTCCCTGGAGCAGGAGGAGCCGGTAGCCGAGCGCAGTCTCCCGCCACCGTTTATATGGGCCTCTTTCCCGCGCTCTCCGCGGTCGCCCGCGAGCCCCGGGCCGCCATTGGCTGAGCGCTGGCCCTCCCCAGCCAATGGCCAGAGCCCAGCGCGTGACAGCGGCGAGACCGCTGGTCCTGCGCGCCAGTCCATCAGTCGCAGAGGCCGCGTGATTCGTACCCGCTCCCAGGTGGGGCGGCGCCCAGACCCTGGCGGCGGGGTGGGGGCGCGGAACAGTGTGGGTTGCTGAGGCTGTGAACTAGCTTACAGAATAAACCCGGGGTGGGGGGGATAAAACTGCAAAGAGTTGGACTGTTTCTTCAAAAATCACCATGCCATAAAATTCATGGCGATCACAATAAATGGGACCCAAGGGCCAGAATATCCTAAACATGAACTCTACAGTATTCTACTAAAACAACTTTCTTGGATGGGAGGAAGGAGACTAGCGGGACTTTCTTCTCTCTTGCGCTCTCGCCTCTTTCAATCTCTGTCTCTCTCTCTCTCTCTCTCTCTCTCTCTCTCTCTCTCTCCCTCCCTCCCTCCCTCCCTCCCTCCCTCCCTCTCTCTCTCTCTCTCTCTCTCTCTCTCTCTCTCTCGTTTTTCGAAGTAGGGTCTCCCTGTAGCTCAGGATGACATGGAAGTCACTCTGTAGTCTCAGGGTGGCCTCGAACTCACAGCATCCTCCTACCTCGTCCTCCTGAGTGCTGGGATTAACGGTGTGGGCCACCACGCCCGGCTCTAGCATTCTCTCTCTTTCTCTCTCTATCTCTCTCTCTCTCACTCTCTCGAGTTTTATGAATTACGTAGGATGAAATAACTGAGTGAACTGTCCACATATACACATGTAAAAATAACTAAATATAGTCACAAAGCTAAAACTCTGCCAAATGTTCTAAGGCCATTAACAACAATAAAGAGGTCGTAATTATTCTGTTTTAAAAAAATATTTGTATTTAGCCAGGAGTGGTGACACACGCCTTTAATCCCAGCACTAGGGAGGCAGAGGTAGGAGGATCATGAATTCGAGGCCACCCTGAGACTCCATAGTGGATTCCAGGTCAGCCTGGGCTACAGCGAGACCCTACCTGGAAAAAACAACAACAACAACAACAATAATAATAATAATTATTATTATTATTATATTTACTTATTTGCAATGAGAAAGAGATAGAGAATGGGCATACCAGGTAATTTTCCTGCTGCAAATGAACTCCAGACATGTGGCTTGATATGAGCACTGGAGAATTGAACCTTATGCTAGGAGCAGACTTTGTAAGCAAGCAGGCACCTTTAACCGCTGAGCCACCTTCCCAGCTTTTCAAAATTTTACTCTATCCCTATGTTTATCATCTAATTACAACACCTCCAAGAAATGATTTTTTTTTTTTTTTTTTTTGAGGTATGGTCTCACTCTAACCCAGGCTGACCTGGAATTCACTATGTAGTCTCAGAGTAGCCTCGAACTCACAGCAATCCACTTACCTCTGTGTCCTGAGTATTCGGATTAAATGATATTTTCTTTCCACTCTGAATGCCTTGTAAAAAACAGGGCCATAGGGACTTTTTGTGTGATGTTTTCTGTTAATTGTTCACTTGAAAGGCAACCCTGGAAGTGTTAATGCAGAACCATTTCTCTCCAACTAATTGTATTGGTCAACAAGGAAAGCTATTCAGGACCTTAAAAGGAATGAACAATGCATTATGGTGCAGAATTAAGGAACACTTTATAATATTTTTCATTTGAGAATGGGGTGCGCCAGGGTCTCCAGACACACTTCAAATGAACTCCAGAAACATGCACCATGTTGGGCAGCTGGTTTATGTGGGTCCTAGGGAATTGAACCTGGCTCCTTAGTTTTCACAGGCAAAGAGCCTCAACCGCTAAACCAAAGAATCCTTTCTATTTTTTTTTTTAAATTTATGTTTATTTATTTATTAGAGACAGAGAAAGGGAGAGAGAGAGTGAGAATGGGCATGCCAAGGCCTCTAGCCACTGCAAACAAACTCCAGACACACGTGCCACTATGTGCATCTGGCTTACAAGGGACGTGGAGATTCGAACCTGGGTCCTTTGGCTTCGTAGGCATGTGCCTTAACCACTAAGCCATCTCTCCAGCCCTAAACCAAAGAATCCTTAAAGCGCACTTTAATAATCTCAGCACTCTGGAGGCAGAGAGAGAAGGATGTTGAGTTCTGTATTAGATGGCAAGACTCTATCTTAAAAAGACAAAGAAAAAAAAAAAAGGAGAGGAACCAGTCCTGTCAAAAAAGGGGGGGAGAGTGGGGGAAAGGATTTAAGCAATAGGTTAAATTAACATTATACTAGCAGGGAGTGGATTAGCAATTACTTTTCAGTTTTGTTTTCATCCTGAATAATCAACCAGCCTCAGGGTATGCCTTTGTTCTCAACAGGTTCCCTATCAATGTATAGTGGTTTTTTTGTTTGTTTGGTTGGCAGGTTGTTTCCTAACCCCCTCCCTCCCCAAGGAAGGGTCTCTAACCCAGGCTGACCTGGAATTCACTACTTAGTTACCTGGTGGCCTCAAACTCACAGTGATTCTCCTACCTCTGCTTTCCAAGTGCCGGGATTAAAGTCATGGGCCACCATGCTGGGTGAAGAGTGATTTTTTAAATTAGTTTTTCAAATTGATTTTATTTATTTGAAATAAAGAGGCAGATAGAGAGAATGGACGCACCTTCAGCTGCTGCAAATGAACTCCAGATGCATGTGCCACCTATGTATCAGTCTTATGGGTCTCCTGGAGAACGGAACCTGGGTCCTTTGGCTTTGCACCAAGGGTCTTAACCACTAAACCATCCCACCAGTCCAAATAGTTTGTTTTTTTTTTTTTAAGATTTATTTATTTATTTGAGAGACAGAAAAAGGGAGAGAGGGAGAGAGAATGGGTGCACCAAGCCTCCAGCCACTGGAAATGAACTCCAGATGCATTCACTACCTTGTGCATCTGGCTTACGTGGTTCCTGGTAAATCAAACCGGGATCCTTTGGCTTTGTGGGCAAATGCCTTAACTGCCAAGCCATCTTTCCAGCCCCTTTATTTATTTATTTGAGACAAAGGAAGAGAGACAAAGAGTGAGAATGGGCATGCCAGGGCCTCTAGCCACTGCAAACTCCAGATGTATATGCCACCATGTGCATCTGGCTTACATGGGACCTGGAGAATCAAACCTGGGTACTTAGGTTTTTGCAGATATGTGCCTTAACAGTTAAGCCATCTCTCCAGCCCCAAATAGTAAGTTTTTGTTTGTATGTTTATTTTTCAAGGTAGGGTTTCACTCTAGCCCAGACTGACCTGGATTTCACTATGTAGTCATAGGGTAGCCTCTAACTTGTGGTGATCCTCCTACCTGTGCTTCTTGAGTGCTTCTTAAGAATTATTTATTTCCGGGCTGGAGAGATGGCGTAGCGGTTAAGCGCTTGCCTGTGAAGCCTAAGGACCCCGGTTCGAGGCTCGGTTCCCCAGGTCCCACGGTAGCCAGATGCACAAGGGGGCGCACGCGTCTGGAGTTCGTTTGCAGAGGCTGGAAGCCCTGGCGCGCCCATTCTCTCTCTCTTCCTCTCTCTGTCTTTCTATCTGTGTCTGTCGCTCTCAAATTAAAAAAAAAAAAAAAGAATTATTTATTTCCTTTCAAGTGGATTTTTCTCCATATTGTTTTGTGAATTCATTAAATACAGCCATTTGGGATTTTTGCTGTCACTGATCACTTTTACTAGTATAAGCAAGTTTACATATAAACATTCCTTGAATGTTCTATGACTACTTTAGCATAAGTTTTCTTTTTTAAATTTTGAGACAGTGTTCTCATGTAGCCCAGGCTAGCCTTGAAGTCACTACAGAACTGAGGCTGGCCTTGAACTCTTGACCCTCCTGCCTCTACCTCCTGAGTGCTGGGATGCTAGGCGTGTGCCACAATATCTGTCTTTAACATAATTTATTTTTTAAGAGTTAGAGTATCAGTGTTGTCAATGCTGGCATTTTTAGGTATAACTTATGAAACATTTCTGACCCAAAAGCCTTACTTTTGAGCCTTATTGCCACCTCAGTAGGATAATCAAATAATTAATTTTTTAAATATTTTTATTTATTTAATTTGCAAGCGAAGAGAGAAGAGAAACTGAAAGAGAGAATGAGAGCATCAGGGCTTCCAGCCGTTGCAAACGAGCTCCAAATGCATGTGCCACTGGGCATCTGGCTTTACGAGGTACTAGGAAGTCAAATATGGATCCTTAGGCTTTGCAGGCAAGAACTGCCGAGCCATCTCTCCAGCCCTGATACAGTATTTTTTAAAGGCATGCGCCACCTCACACTCTTTTGCTCGTTATTTTTTTGTTTTTGTTTTTGTTTTTTCGAGGTGGACTCTCACTCTAGCCCAGGCTAACCTGGAATTCTCTAAGCAATCTCAAGGTGGCCTCGCACTCAGGGCAATCCTCCTACCTCAGCCTCCTGAGTGTTGGGATTAAAGGGGTGGACCATCAGGCCCTCGGGGGTTCATGTATTTTAAAAAAATTTATTTATTTAAGAAAGAGAGAAAGAGAGAGAGAGGGCGAGGGAGAATGGGCGCCCCAGGGACTCCAGCCATTGCAAATGAACATCAGACGCATGCGTTCCCTTGTGCATCTGCTTTACGTGGGTCCTGGGGAATCGAACCGATGTCCTTTGGCTTTTCTGGCAAACGCCTTAAGCAACAAACATGTGTGTATGTACATGTATGTATGTATATATATATATATATACATGTATGTATGTATATGTATGTATGCATGTATGTGTGTATATACATCAGTATTCTCTTCCTTTCTTCAGGGTCTCACTCTAGCACAGGCTGGCCTCGAACTCGCCTCGAACTCATAACGATTATCATACTCGAGCCCCTCTTCCCCCCAAGCGGTGGGATTAATGGCGTGCGCCACCTCGCCCGGCTCGAGGCAGTATTTTGTTTCATTCCTGAACTACAGCTTTTACGAGTACGAGTAACTATCTTCTTTTCGGGCTTCGCAAAGGCCTTCCCCGCGTTCTACGTGACACAAAGCGGGAGAGCCGCGCGCACCTCCCACACGCGCGAACGCGCGACAGGAAGCTGGTCGGAGCCGCAGGCCTTTGGGCCCGGGTGGGCGGGATCGCCGAGGGAGCCGGCGCGGCGGTGCGCGCGGGCGGAACCCTCCGAGCGAGGCCCGCGTTGCGCGGGGACGCGGGGCTTTTGCGTCCCAGCTGTTTCCGGCCCGCGGAAGATGGCGGTGGCTGGGCCCGCGAGCCGGGAGCCTCTGGTGCGCTGGTGCACGCAGCAGTTGCGGAAAGCCTTCGCCCTGGATGTCAGCGAGGAGATCGTACAGTAAGACGGGTTTGGAGCTCCGGGCGCGAAGCCGCTGTGCGACGCGCGCCGGTAGAGCGCACAGGGAAGCCGAAAGGACTAAAAAAGTTGACGAGAGAGTGAAAAAAAAAAAAAAAAAACAAAAAACGATCAGAAGAGGATGGCCGGGCGTCTGTGCAGGTCGAATGTCGGCCGCCACTTTGCGTTCAGCTTCTGCCCAGGCGTGTCAGCTTCCACAGATGTCCCATTGGGGACCTGTAAGATTGTCCCAGGATCCAGTTCCCTTAAATTCTGGAGAGAATGGGCAAGGCAGCGTGAATTTCCTGAAATTCCTTGCGCTGAACGGTTGTAGTTTGTCGGATTTGAACCCTCATCCACATAAGACCGGGAATATGAATGAGGGGTGGTTCCTGACTTGAGAGCCACGGGTTCTATTTTAGGTTGTCATTTTTGTTGCTGTTTTGTTGACAATAGTGTGGACTTGAGCTATATCCTAGGTATTTATTTATTTTTACCCAGGCTGGCCTTAAACTCATAGTAATCTTCCTGCCTTAGCCTCTGGACTGCCGTGATGACGGACATGTGTCATCATACCTTGCTTTCTGCACATCTGGTTTATTTATTTTTTTTGGTTTTTCAAGGTAGGGTCTTTCTAGAGGCCAGGCTGACCTGAAATACACTATGTAGTCTTAGAGTGGCCTTGAACTCACAGCGATCCTCCTACTTCTGCCTCCTGAGTGCTAGGATTAAAAGTGTGCGCCACCACGCCTGGCTCTTTTTATTTTGTTTTTAATTTTAAAAAAAGTATTTTATTTCTTTATTTATGAGAGGAGAGACAGGTAGAGTGTGTAAGAGAAAATCAAAAGAGAACACTGGACTTCCAGACAGACTATTTATTGACAGAACCAGCTAGTGGGGTGGGGGGAGACTTAGCTCTCCCTTGGGATGAAGGCTGAAGCACTGGGCCAGGCTGGGGTGTAAGTTTATGAGGATCCTAAGAAAAACAGACTGAACCAGGTGCAGTTGATAAGAAAATTGTAGCTGTTTGTGTCCTTGTTCAGAATAGACTTCTTCAGCCAGGAATGTCTAAGGGAGGACACTCAATTGGTCTCTGGTCCTTCAAAGCCATCTAGGCGAAGAGGAGCGCATCACTCAGGGAAGGTGCCAAACTTCTTTATTGCCGGAAAGCTTTAGGGATAGCTATTAATTCTTTAGTTCCTTTTAGTTTTCAAGGAAGGCTATTAACCCTTCAGAGAGAGAAAGAGAATGGACACACCAGGACCTCCAACCACTGCAAACAAACTCCAGATGCATATGCCACTTTGTGCATCTGTCTTTACTTGGTTACTGGGGAATCAAACCTTGGCCCTTTGGCTGTGCACACAAGTGCCTTAACTGCTAAGCCATCTCAACAGCCCTTTTTTTTTAATTTTTTTTTTAAATTTATTTATTTGAGAGCAACAGACACAGAGAGAAAGACAGATAGAGGGAGAGAGAGAGAGAATGGGCGCGCCAGGGCTTCCAGCCTCTGCAAACGAACTCCAGACGCGTGCGCCCCCTGGTGCATCTGGCTAACGTGGGACCTGGGGAACCAAGCCTCGAACCGGGGTCCTTAGGCTTCACAGGCAAGCGCTTAACCGCTAAGCCATCTCACCAGCCCCTTTTTTTAAATTTTTTTAAAAAGTATTTTATTTAGCCAGATGTGGTGGTGCACGCCTTTAATCCCAGAATTTGGGAGGCAGAGGTAGGTGGATTGCTATGAGTTCGAGGTCACCATGAGACTACATAGTGAGTTCCAGGTCAACCTTGAGTAGAGTGAGACCCTACCTCAAAAAAAAAAATTTTTTTTTTTTATTTATTTGAGAGAGAGAATGGGCATGCCAGAGCCTCTAGCTACTGTAAACAAACTCTGGATTCATGTGCCACCTTGTGTACCTAGCTTTGTGTGTGCACTGGGAAATCGAACCAGGGTCCTCTGGTTATTGGCAAGTGCCTTAACACTGCTAAGCCATCTCAACAGCCCATATCTGGTTTCTTGAGTGTACTTTTATTTATTTATTTATTTGAGAGAAAGAGAGAGAGAGAGAATGGGTATGTCAGATCTTGCAGCCATTGCAAATGAACTCCAGAGGCATGTGCCACCTTGTGCATCTTGCTTACACAGGTACTGGGGAATAGAACCTGGGTCCTTAGGCTTTTCAGACAAGTGTCTTGACCGCTGATGCCATCTCTCAGCCCTGGAGTGTACTTTTAGCTATCTGTTTATTGTTTTGAGATGGGGTTTCATGAAGCTCAGGCTGGCCTCAAACTCCTTGTGTAACTGAAGATGACACTGAAATACTGGTACAACCGTCTCTGCCTCCTGGGTGCCGGGATTACAGGCATGCACCACCACATCCACTTTATGTGGTGCTGGGAAATGAACTCAGGATTTCATACATGCTAGGCAAGCGTTCTGCAAGCTGAGCCACAATGCCAGTCCTCGCTTTTATTATTTTATTTTATTTTATTTTATTTTGGTTTTTTGAGGTAGGGTCTCACTCTAGCTCAATTCACTATGTAGCCTTAGGGTAGCCTCGAACTCATGGTGATCTTCCTACCTCTGCCTCCCAAGTGCTGGCATTAAAGGCGTGCGCCACCACGCCCAGCTCAGTCCTCACTTTTAATTGTAAGACAGGGCCTCACTAAATTTCCTAGGCCGACCTTGGACTTGCAGCCACCCTGCTTCACCCTCCCACATCGCTGAGATCATGGGCCTGCATGACCAGGCCCAGCAGCTTTGAGGTCGAAACTGGCTAAACATTCTCTTACATCTTTCTTATTTTTTTTTTGTTAATTTTTATTAACAACTTCCATGATTATAAAAAATATCCCATGGTAATACCCTCCCTCCCCACATCTTTCTTTTGTTTTTGTTTTTGGTGTTTTGAGGCAGGGTCTTACTGTAGTCCAGGCTGACCCGAAATTCACTATGGAGTCTCAGGGTGGCCTTGAACTCAGCGATCTTCCTACCTCTGCCTCCCAAGAGCTGGGATTAAAGACCTGTGCCACTACACACACACTTAGCCACTTAAATCTTTCTAGCAAAAGTTAGACAAAAGTGTTCTGAACGTAAGCACCAGAGCTAACTATAACATCTACTAAGATCTAACCATAAGTACTATTTGAACCACTTAATAGATATTGTTGCAGAGCAGGCTATTATGTTGTGATGAAAGCATCTGCTGTGCTTGTCTGGCATTTAGTTGAAATTAATGCATATGTTTACATCCATAGAACCCTGAACACACCTGGTCTTGTCTGGCCTAAATGTTAAAAATAGCACAGAATAAAAAAAAAAATAGCACAGGATGCTGGGCGTGGTGGTGCACACCTTTAATCCCAGCCCTCAGTAGGCAGAAGTAGGAGGATCGCTGAGAGTTCGAGGCCACCCTGAGAATACATAGTGGATTCCAGGTCAGCCTGAGCTAGAGTGAGGCCCTACCTCGGAAAACCGCCACATCCAGCTTGATATACATTCCTTTTATGGCAAGTGAGAACATCAACTACATAATCTGCTGCAGTAACTATCATTTTGTGATCATGTCCTCAGGTGAGTTATAATTAAAAGTTTTATCAAAAAAAAAAAGTACTGTCGGGCTAGAGAGATGGCTTAGTGGTTAAGCGCTTGCCTGTGAAGCCTAAGGATCCCGGTTCGAGGCTCGATTCCCCAGGTCCCACGTTAGCCAGATGCACAAGAGGGCGCAAGCGTCTGGAGTTCGTTTGCAGTGGCTGGAGGCCCTGGCACGCCCATTCTCTCTCTTCTCTTCCTATCTGCCTCTTTCTCAATGTGTCACTATCAAATAAATAAAAATAAACAAAAAAAAATTAAAAAAAAAATTAAAAAAAAGTACTGTTAGCTGTCTGTGGTGGCACATGCCTTTAATCCCAGCACTCGGGAGGCAGAGGTAGGAGGATCGCCATTGAGTTCGAGGCCACCCTGAGACTCCATAATGAATTCCAGGTAGTCTGAGCTAGAGTGAGACCCTACCTCGAAAAACAAAAAATAAAACTTTTACCTGTGACATGTTACATATCGCAAAATCCAAAAATTTAATTCACTTACTCCTTCCCCTATCAATGAACATTTTAAAACTTTTGGGGGGTTTTCGAGGTTTATCACCCTGCAGCTGGTTGTCAGGCTAGCATGGCACCACTTCCACTGCAAGTTTTCCTGGACCCTGGCAAATGTGGAAGAGGTGGCAAGTGTTATGGTGGGCAGTTATCTTGTTGCTTTATAATTTTTAATATTAAATTAATAACTGGGGGGCTGGAAAAATGGCTTAGTGATTAAGGAGTTTGCTTGCAAAGCCAATGGACCCAGGCTTGATTCCCCAGGATCTATGTAAGCCATATGCACAAGGTAGCACATGTGTCTGGAGTTTGTTAGCAACGGCTGGAGGCCCTGGTGTGCCCATTCTCTCCCTCTCTATCTCTCTCAAATAAATAAAATAAAATAATTTAAAAAATCTAAAAAAAGAAAGCAATAACTGGGGGCTGGAGAGATGGTTCATCGTTTAAACACATTTGCTTGAGAAGTCTGCCATCCTGGGTTCAGTTCCCCAGTAAAACCAGGTGTGCAAAGTGGCATATATGTTTAGTTTGCTGCAGCAAGAGGACTTAGCAAATCCATATTCTCCCTCCTTCTCTCTCTCAAATAAATAATAATACTTTAAAAATTAATAACTGGTTAGGTTACGTATTCCTATCATTAGCAAAAATAAGACAGTTTAGATTTTAGAGAATCTTTTTAGATTTACAATATAGTTATTGGAGCTGGGTATAGTGGCACACACACCTTTAATCCCAGCACTTGGGAAGCAGAAATATTATTTTAAATATTTTATTATTTTATTTAATCAATTTATTTTATTTTTGTTTTTTTGAGATAGAGTTATTTTTTTCAAAGTAGGATCTCACTCTAGCACAGGCTGACCTGGAATTCACTCTGTAGTCTCAGGGTAGCCTTGAACTCACAGCAATCCTTCTATCTCTGCATCCTGAGTGCTGGGATGAAAGGCATGTGCCACCATGCCCAGCTTTATTTTATTATTTATTTATTTGTTTGTCTTTTGTTTTTTCAAGGTAGGGTTTCACTCTAGCCCAGGCTGACCTTGGGCTGGAGAGATGTGCAGCGGTTAAGTATAGCATCTAGCATAGTACTTTGCTCAAACTTAACACTCTCTATAAATTAATGAAGAATTTTTTTAAAGAATTTTTTAATGTTTTTTAATTTTTATTTATTTATTTGAGACCAACAGACAGAGAAAGAGGCAGAGAAAAAGAGAGAGAAAGAGAATGGGCGCGCCAGGGCCTCCAGCCATTGCAAACAAATTCCAGGTGTGTGCGCCACCATTGCATCTGGCTAACGTGGGTCCTGGGGAATCAAGCCTCGAACCGGGGTCCTTAGGCTTCACAGGCAAGCACTTAACCGCTAAGCCATCTCTCCAGCCCCTAATTTTTTTTCTTTCCTTTTTTTTTTTTTTAAGTCGGGTCTTGCTCTAGTCTAAGCAACCAATGATTTTTGTTTTTAAACATTTCTTGAGGATTGAACCCAGGACCATATGCATGCTAGGCACCTTTCTATGACTAAGCTATATCTCAGCCCCAATGAGTAGTTTTTGTGACCTTAATCTGTGTTTTGCTTATTGAAAAACATAAGATACTGTATCCTTGGTTTTTGGGGTTTTTGTTTGTTTGTTTGGTTGGTTGGTTGGTTTTGGTTTTTCAAGGCAGGGTCTCCCTCTGACCCAGGCTGACCTGGAATTCACTACGTAGTCTCAAGCTGGTCTTGAACTCATGGCGATCCTCCTACCTCTGCCTCCCAAGTGCTGAGATTAAAGGCGTGCACCACTGTGCCTGGCTTTGTTTTAATAATATATATCTTTGTCTCCTGAGGTATGTTTTGTCAATTGAGAATATTGAAGAGATACGAGAATATATGACAGACCTCCTCCAAGGAAATGAGGGCAAGAAAGGTCAATTCATAGAAGATCTTATAACTAAATGGCAAAAGAATGATCAAGAGTTGATTTCTGATCATTTACAGCAGTATTGCAAGAAAGATGGTGAGTGAGTGTAACTGAATAAAGACTGAAAAATACTCTAGTTGGTAAAGGGTCAGTGTTAAATACTTTGTTACCTTCTGCCACTGTATTTCTTCACAGCTAACTCAAAGAGAGTCTTATACAGATATGGTTCAGTTCACTTCTATTTAGTGTGCTTGTAGGGTTTTGGCTTTTTGAGGTAGGGTCTCACTTTAGCTCAGGCTGAACTGGAATTCACTGTGTAGTCTCAAGGTAGCCTTGAATTCACAGCGATCCTTCTACCTGTGCCTTCCAAGTGCTGGGATTAAAGGCATGTGCCACCACACCCAGCTAATAATGAATATTGAAGGTGTTTTTTTTTTTTTTAAGGTAGGGTCTTGTTTTAGCCCAGGCTAACCTGAAATTCACTATGTAGTCTCCGGCTGGCCTTGAACTCATAGTGATCTGCCTATCTCTGCCTCCCAAATGCTGTAATTAAAGGCACATACCACTATGCCACGTTTATGAATATTGTTTTATTTTATTTTATTTATTTATTAGAGACAAGGGTGGAGAGAGAGTGAGAATGGTCATGCTAGGGCCTTTAGCTACTGCAAATGAACTCCAGACACATGAGCCACCATGTGCATATGGCTTACATGGGACCTGGATAATCGAACCTGGGTCCTTAGGCTTCACAGGTGTATGCCTTAGCCACTAAGCCATCTCCCTAGCCCATGAATTTGTTGTTGTTGTTGTTGTTGTTGCTTGTTTGTTTTTTTTGAGGTAGGGTCTCACTCTTGCCCAGGTTGGCCTTGAACCTCAAACTCCCAACGATCCTCCTAGCTCTGCCTCCCGAGTGCTAGGATTAAAGGCATGAGCCACCATGCCCAGTGAATATTGTTTTAATACCCATGTTTTGTTGTTGTTTTTGAGGTAGTTTCTCATTCTAGCTTAGGCTGACCTGGAACTCACTTTGTAGTCTTGGGCTAGCCTTAAACTCACAGTGATCTTCCTACCTCTGTTTTCCAAGTGCCTGGATTAAAGGCATGTGACACCATGTCCAACCTAAATTTAATTTTTTTTTCAAGGTATGTTCTTGCTCATGTCCAGGCTGACCTGGAAGTAATTATGTAGTCAGGGTGGCCTCGAGTTCATGGCAATTCTCCTACCTTTGCCTCCCAAGTGCTGGGATTAAAGTTGTGTGCTACCATGCCTGGCCTCTAAATTTGATTTTGATTGAGAGCAATTCTACCTGAGTTCATGTTTTTTGTTGTTGTTGTTTTGCATGTATATATTATATGCGTGTCGTATATGTATAGGTGAATATGTTTGTGCACATGTGTATGGAGGCCAGAGATTGATATTGTATGTCTCCTTCTATGGCACTCCAACTTATTATTTTTTTATTTTTTGGTTTTTCGAGGTAGGGTCTCACTCTAGCCCAGGCTGACCTGGGATAAACTATGGAGTCTCAGAGTGGCCTCGAACTCATGGCGATCCTCCTACCTCTGCCTCCCGAGTGCTGGGATTAAAGGCATGCGCCACCACACCCGGCTCCCACCTATTTTTTGAGACAATGTCTCTCACTTGAACCTGGAGCTTAAAGATATGGCCATCTAGCCAGCCAGCTCGCCCTGGGGACCCACCTGTCTCTGTCTCCCAAGTGTCCATTACAGGCATGGCTCCATGCCCAGCATTTTCATGCAGATCCTCATGTACTTTTATCAACTGAGCCTTCTCCCCAGCCCATGATGCTTGGACTGTAAATACTGTCATCCTGTATTTATTAGCTACAGAAATTTATAGAGCTTTATATCTCTGTACTATATTTCATTCTTCAAAGAAATTATAGATGGGCAGAGGTCCACAGACCAGCTGAAGCGAGGTAGGCGGAAAGGAAGAAACAAACAGGAAGTTCCTGCATTTGCTGAACCTGATACAACTGTAGAGGTCAAAACACCTTTTGATTTGGCCAAGGTAAGCACTTACAACACCAAGCCTTTTCTCTCCATGTGGAGAAGTGACTGAAACATTTCGAAGAGCAAAGTGTGCAACTTGGTCCACAAACGCAATTTTTAACATTATGCTTGAATTTTTAGTGAGAGGAGTGGTAATGATTATGTACTTCTTTCTGGTTTATTTGTTTGTTTTTTGAGGTAGGGTCTCACTCTAGCCCGGGTTGACCTGGAATTCACTGTGTAGTCTCAGGGTGGCCTTGAACCCTCGGCCCTCCTCCTACCTCTGCCTCCTGCATGTTGCATGTACTTCTTTTTGTATGAGATAAGGTATTAGTTGTCCCAAGCTGGTACTGAGCTCACTGTATGTTGCCCTTGAAATTTTTATCTTTTTGTTTCTCCCTCCTAAGTGCTGTGATGACAGTGGTGTGCCACCATGCTAGGCAGGAGTGTTTGCTTGATGGCGCTCAGGACGGACCTTGTGTTTACTATGTCAGCACTCCGTCACTGAGCTGCACTTCCAACCCGGGATGAGGAATATTTAGTGGAACTCAACATTTTCCAGGCTGGAGTGGTGGTGTACACCTTTAATCCCAAAACCTGGGAGGGAGAAGTAGGGGAATCTCTGTGAGTTCAAGGCTAGCTTGGAACTACAGAGTGAGTTCCAGATCAGCCTGAGCTACAATGAGACCCTATTTCAAAAAATAAAATAAAGGGAAGAGGGGCCAAAACTGGCTTTACATGTGTCCTGGGGAATTTATCCCAGACCATCAGGCTTTGCAAGCAAGTCCCTTAGTCCCTTTAACTGCTAACCCATCTCTCTAGCCCCTCTGTTTTATTTATTTATTTATTTATTTATTTATTTAGGATTTTGGGTCTAAGACTTTATTGTAATGGGAAAAAGGAAGGGGGAGAGGCAGGTGTGTATCAGACAGAAAGAAGCTGGACGTGGTGGCCAAGTCTTTAATCCCAGTACTTGGGAGGCACGGGTAGGAGGATCACCGTGAGGGCTCCCTGAGACTACATAGTGGATTCTAAGTTAGCCTGAGCTAGAGTGAGATCCTACTTCGACACACACACACACACACACACACACACACACACACACAAACACACACAAAACAGAGAGAAAGAAAAGAAGAAAAGAAGGGTGATAAGGAAGGTGGGATGCACACATTTGGAGCAGGAGAATTGAAAGACTGATTTGCATATTTCTGAGTATATATCCAGGAGTTGAACTGATGTTTTACAGAAGACAGGTGGGATCAGTAAACATTCTTTTTTTTTTTTGGTTTTTCGAGGTAGAGTCTCACTCTAGCCCAGGCTGACCTGGAATTCACTATGGAGTCTCAGGATGGCATTGAACTCACCACGATCCTCCGACCTCTGTCTCCCAAGTGCTGGGACTAAAGGTGTGCACCACCATGCCTGGCCTTTTTTTTATAATTTAGAAAATTTTTATTTATTAGAGAGGGAGAAAGAGAGAGAGAAAGAAAGGGCGTGCCAATTCCTGTAGCCACTGCAATGGAACTCCAGACACCTGTGCCACCATGTGCTTCTGGTTTACGTGGGTACTAGGGAATTGAACCTGGATCCTTAGACTTTGCAGGCCTTAACCGCTAACCCATCTCTCCAGCCCTGTTTGATGCCAGCTGGGAATACATGACACCCTGTCCCAAAGAAAAAGACATATTGAAGGCTGAGAGTGTTGCTCAGCAGCAGAGCACATGTCTAGCACACACAGGCCTCTGTGTTCAATCTCCAGCACCACAAAACAAAAGAAACAACCTCACTGCATTTGAATCATAACATGTTTGTATTTGGAATGTTTTTGAGAGATATAAAATACGCTTCTTCCTTTGTTTCATTTAACTTGTAATAATACTAGGATGCTGAGAGCTACTAACAGAAAAAGCTAGGTAACCATAAATTAGTTTTTTCTAGAGAATAATGTTTCCTCAGACCCAATTACAACTAGTTTCTACTTCCTTTCATAATGCTTGGATAATGTGTAAGTCATCAGTGAAGAGAACTGAAATATTTCCACCCTGATTCTTTTCATTGTTGTCATCATTCAGTATTCTCCTGATGTCTTTGTACAATTAGGCACAAGAAAGCAACTCGGCAAAGAAGAAGACAAAATTTGTCAATTTATACACAAGAGAGGGACAGGACAAACTTGCAGTCCTACTTCCTGGTCGCCACCCTTGCGATTGCCTGGGCCAGAAGCACAAGCTCATCAACAACTGTCTGATCTGTGGGCGCATTGTCTGTGAGCAAGAGGGTTCTGGCCCCTGCCTGTTCTGTGGCACATTGGTAAAGTCCTTTTTTCCCCTTTGTTTTTTACCATGCTTTAAGTTAATACACAGGGCTATTCAGATCCCTTGTAATTTCTGTTTTTCTTTAGTGAATGTCTCCCCTAACATGTCTAGTGAAATTCTGGCACTCAGAGGCTGAAACAGAAATAAGTTCATTGAACTGAAATAGCAAAGATTGGGTTAGTAAAGAACCCAGTAGTTTGTTGCTGAGGAGAGTTTTTGTGTTTTGGTAGGGAAATATGTTTTCTGTTTAGGGGTATTTTTGTTTTTGTTTTCTTTTTTTATTTTAATTTATTTACTTGAGAAAGAGAGAAAGAGGCAGACAGAGAGAGAGAGAATGGACACTTCAGGGCCTCTAGCCACTGCAAATGAATTCCAGATGCATGTGCCAACTTGTGCATCTGGCTTACCTGGGTTCTTTGGCATTATAGGTACCTTAACTGCTAAACCATCTTTCCAGTCCTTTTGGTTTTTCAAGGTAGGGTACAGAGGTGGGGGTTTCACTCTAGCCCAGGCTGACTTGAAATTTATTCTGTAATCTCAGGCTGGCTTCGAACTCATAGCAATCCTTCTACCTCTGCCTCTGGAGGGTTGAGATTCAAAGTGTGGGTCACTGCAACAGTTTTTTTTTTTTTTTTTGGTGGGGGAGGTTATTATTTATTTATTTATTTGAGGTAGGGTCTCACTCTAGCCCAGGCTAACCTGGAATTCACTATGTAGTCTCAGGGTGGCCTTGAACTCACAGTGATTCTCCTACCTCTGCCACCATAGTGCTGGGATTAAAGGCGTGCACCACATGCTTGGTGATGGGAGGTTGGTTTTTGATACCAGGTTTTTTTTCTATGTATACCAGGTTAGTCTCCAACTCATGATCCTCCCATTTCAACCTCCTGAGTATTTGGATTATAGGTGTACCATAATGCCTAGCTCCTACAGTCATTGCATTTTTTAAAAATTAATTATTTTTGGATTCTTTTGAAGCAGAGTCTCACTATAGCCCAGACTAACCTGGAACTCTGTTGTTACAGAACGGCCTTGAACTTATGTTGATCCTCCTACCTCTGCCTATTGCGTGCTGGGATTTTATGATATATGCCACCATGCTCAGCTTTATTTTCTAATTATTTGCTTGAGAGAAAGGGTGAGAGATTTACACACCAGGGCCTCTTTCTTCTGCAAATCAACTCCAAGTGCCTGTTCCACTTTGTGTGTCTGGCTTTTGTAGGTACTGAGGAGCGGAATCCTGGCTGGCAGGCTTTCCAGTCAAGCACCTTTAATAGCTGAGCCATCTCTCTTGCCCCTTACTATGTTTTTGTTTTGTGCCCTCCCCTCGGGTCTCTTACAGTACAAGCTGGCTACTTGAGCTTGATTCATAGCCAGGGCTTGCTGTGGATGTCTTATCCTCCGCCCCCCCACCTCTCAAGTGCTGAGATTATACACGCATCCCATCGAACCTGGCTTCTGGTTTGTTCTGTCGGTCTGTCTGTTTTGTTTTGTTTTGTTTTGTTGTTTGTTTGTTTTTGAGGTATGGTCTTGCTGTAACCCAGGGTAATCTGGAATTCATTATGCAGTCTCAGGGTAGCTTTGAACGTATGGCAATCCTTCTACCTCTGCCTCCCAAGTGTTGGTATTAAAGGCATGCACCACCATGCCCAGCATTCTTTTGGTTCTTTCTAATAATAATATTTTTTTTTATTTATTTGTTTTGTTTTGGTTTTGGTTTTTCGAGGTAGGGTCTCATTCTAGCCCAGGCTGACCTGGAATTCACTATGTAGTCTCAGGGTGGCCTCGAACTCATGGTGATCCTCCTCCCGCTGCCTCCCGAGTGCTGGGATTAAAGGCGTGCGCCACCACACCCGGCTAATAACATTTTTTTAAAACTGCTCGTAATTTTCTAATCAAATTGGCACTTTATTATTAGAACTGGGTGGCTTTTGAAAAAGTTTCATGATTTTCTCTGTAGTCTCATCAAAATCAAATATCTGTCCTTGGAAATTGGTGAGTGTGTGTGTGTGTGTGTGTGTGCGTGCACACACATGTATTCCATTCAGTCCTTTAGAAGTATTTGCAGTGAGATAAATTTTTTGTGTAGCTCATTAAAAAAAGAAGTGAGGCTGGGTGTGGTAACTCAGGCCCCCCCCCCCCTTTTTTTTTGAGGTAGGGTTTCACTCTAGTCCAGGCTGACCTGCAATTCACTATGTAGTCTCAAGGTGGCCCCAAACTCACAGTGATCTTCCTACTTCTGCCTCCTGAGTGCTGGGATTAAAGGGGTGCGCCACCACGCCCGGCTGACTCAGGCCTTTAATGTTAGCACTTTGAAGACTTAGGTAAGGAAGATTACTATGAATTCCAAGTCAGCCTGGCCTGGAGTAAGACTCTGACTGGAACAATCAAACATAACAAAAAGGAAGAGCCATGCATGGTAGCACATGCCTTTAATCACAGCACTAAGAGGGCAGAGGTAGGAGGATCACTGTGAGTTTGAGGTCACCCTTAGACTACATAGTGAATTCTAGGCCAGCCTAGGCTAGAATGAGACCCTACCTCAAAAAAACAAAACAAAACAAAAAACTGGGGGCTAGAGAGATGGCTTAGTGGTTAAGTCACTGACCTGCCAAGCTTAAGGACTCAGGTTTGATTCCCCAGTACCCATGTAAGCCAGATGCACAAGGTGGCACATGCGTCTGAAGTTTGCTTGCACTGGCTAGAGATTGTGGCATGCCCATTTTTCTCTTTTTCTCTGAAATAAATAAATTATTTAAAAAATAGTGAATTGGGCTGGAGAGATGGCTTAGCGGTTAAGCGCTTGCCTGTGAAGCCTAAGGACCCCGGTTCAAGGCTCGGTTCCCCAGGTCCCACATTAGCCAGATGCACAAGGGGGCGCACGCGTCTGGAGTTCGTTTGCAGAGGCTGGAAGCCCTGGTGCGCCCATTCTCTCTCTCTCCCTCTATCTGTCTTTGTCTCTGTGTCTGTCACTCTCAAATAAATAAATAAAAAATTTAAAAAAAAAAGTGAATCATGTACCTTTCTTTTGTTACTATATAGGTATGTACTCAAGAAGAACAGGATATTTTACAGCGTGACTCAAACAAAAGCCAAAAATTGCTGAAGAAGCTTATGGCAGGTAGACACAGTTTTATAATTGAATCACCATGGCAGTGGGTGCATTTTGTTGTTTCTGTGATTTTTTTTTTTTCTATGTCATGGTATGCAACATATTCATTCAAGCCTGTTTTTCTTTTCTTCTCTTTTTTATTTGATTTTTTCAAGGTAGGGTCTTGGTGTAGTCCAGACTGACCTGGAATTCACTATGTAGTCTCAGGGTGGCTTCAAATTCATGGCAATTCTCCTACCTCTGCTGCCTTTTTTTTTTTAATTTATTTATTTTTTATTAGTTTTCTATTCAGCAAATACAGGCAGTTTGGTACCATTATTAGGCTCATCCATGACCTACCCCCTCCCCATTGGCCCCTCCTTGTTGAGGTATATGGGTCATGCCTTGTGGAGTTAGCCCACAGTTATTGGTGCAATAAATGTCTCTGCATATCCTGACCCAACATATGGCTCCAACATTCTTTCCTCCCCCTCTTCCACAAAGTATCCCTGAGCCATGTTGGGTTCATTTTTGGTCTGCTTCAGTGCTGAGGTGTTGGGGGCCTCTGAGGCTCTGGCTCTCTGATTTGGTAGGAGTTGATTTTTCTCTGTGTTCGTCTCCTTCCCCCTTGTGCTGGTATCTGGTTCATCAGGAAAACAGCACTGTTGCTTGTTTTGCTAATTTTACTTAGTTTCACCCAGGGCTCTTTTCAGGTATGATGGGGTGGCTCTCTCCTTAGGATCTGTATCTATCTGAAAAAGAGAAGCAGATTCTCCCTGCCTCCTTTTCTTAATCTCTCTGAAATAAAAATAAAAAATAAAACAACTAAGAATAACAGATTTGCAAAAGTTTAGCATTGCCAGGTGTCGTGGCGGATGCATTTAATCCCAGCACTTGGGAGGCAGAGGTAGGAGGATCGCCGTGAGTTCAAGGCCACTCTGAGACTGCAGAGTGAATACCAGGTCAGTCTGGGCTAGAGTGAGATCCTACCTCAAAAAAATAAAAAAAGCATCTGTTAGAGGATTTTTCTAGAAAACTTTGTGTGTGTGTCTGCACATGTGCACACATGCCACAATGAATATATGTGGAGGTAAGAAGACAACACTAGGTGTTAGTCCTCACCTTCTAGTAGAGTAAGACCCTGGCTCAAAAAAAAAAAGTGGACTGGAGAGATGACAGTGGTTAAGGTGCATGCCTGTGAAGCCTAAGGACCCATGTTTGATTGTCCAGGTCTCATGTAAGCTGGATGCACGTGTGTCTGGAGTTTGTTTGCAGTGGCTGGAGGCCTTGGCATGCCCATTCATATTCTCTCTCTCTATAATAAATAAATAGATAAAAATAAATCTTAAAAAAAAAGAATTTTTTAAAAAAGTGCTACAGAGATGGCTTACTGGTTAAGGTGCTTGCCTGCGAACCCAGGTATGATTCTGCAGGACCCAAGTAAGCCAGGTGCACAAGGTGGTGCATGCATCTAAAGTTTGTTTTCAATATCTGGAGGACCTGGTATGCTAATTCTTTCTATCTGCCTGCCTCTCTCTCTCTCTCCAATAAATTAGAAAAAAAAATACAGGCTGGAATCAAAGATGTGTACTGGGCTGGAGAGATTGCTTAGTGGTTAAGGTGCTTGCCTGTAAAGCCTAAGGACCCATGTCAACTCCCCAGATCCCACATAAGCCAGACATGCAAGGTGACGCGTGTGCACCAAGATGCACATGCACACAAGGTATTGCATGTTTCTGGAGTTCATTTGCAGTGGCTGGAGGTCCTGTTGCACCAATTCTCGCTCTCTGTCATTAAAAAAACTTGCCAGCCAGGCATGGTGGTGCATGCCTTTAATCCCAGCACTTGAGAGGAAGAGGTAGGAGGATCACTGTGATTTTGAGGCCACCCTGAGACTACATAGGGAATTCTAGGTCAGCCTGAGCTACAGTGAGACCCTATCTACCTCAAAAAACAAAAACAAACTAACAAAAAATTATGTTCCATCATGCCTGTTGACCCTCACGGTTTTTGAGAACCTGGTATGTGTCAAGCACTCTGGATGCTTACACATCAGGCCTTACCTTGGTCCTGCTTCTTTTCCATTGAAATGATGGCTTCAGATCATCAGGACAGAGCAATATCTTAGATATGTTGTTCACTAATGCACAGTAATTTGATTGACTTGTACTGTAGGCTGATAACATTTGATTTTCTTATTGAATTTCAGGGATGGAGAATTCTGGAAAGGTGGACATTTCTTCCAAAGACCTTCTTCCTCATCAAGAATCTCGAATTAAGTCTGGTTTAGAGAAGGCTATCAAGCATAAAGAGAAACTATTAGAGTTTGACAGAACCAGGTATGATAGAATCAGAACAATAGCTTCTAAGACCCAAACTAATCCATAGAATATGGCTGTTAAAACATTATTTTGGCCAAGTGTGGTGGCTCACACCTTTAATTTCAGCACTTGGGAGGCAGAGGTAGGAGGATCGTTGTGAGTTTGAGGCCACCCTGAGACTACAGAGTGAATTCCAGGTCAGCCTAGGGTAGAGTAAGACCCTACCTCAAGAAACCAAAAAAAAAACCCCACCAAACCCCCAAAAAACAAAATCATTATTTTGGCACTTGATACCTTCTCGAGGATGGTGAAAGTGTTTGAGGCAAAAGAGGAGCTGAATGCTCTATATAAGAGGCCTGTGTCTTGTTTTGGATTCATGTTTGGATGAGAGAGGCTCTCCCCGACTCCTGTTCTGTAACCTTGTCTGACTCATATAACAACTGCTAGTAAATCCTGGATAGTCGATTTGAGTTGACATAATCCCTCAGTTCCTGGCATGTTTTATTTGCAGCCATTTATCCATCTAGTCCACAAGTACAGTCATCTATTGCTTAATGATGCATTCTGAGAAATGCATTTGTGTTTGAACATCAAAGAGTGTTTTTCAAACCTAGAGGTATGGCCTACTACACATCTAGACTCTTGGCATAGCCTGTTGCTTCTGCTGTAATGAGCAAAATAGGGAATTAAATCAA
Organism: Jaculus jaculus; assembly: GCF_020740685.1. Classification (NCBI taxonomy): domain Eukaryota; kingdom Metazoa; phylum Chordata; class Mammalia; order Rodentia; family Dipodidae; genus Jaculus; species Jaculus jaculus. The sequence goes on from NC_059111.1 coordinate 11,553,960, forward strand.
GCACAAGAGAAAATGATGTAATCCAGTAATAATGTAAGCTGGGTTTGGTAGTGTACACGCACACCTTTGATCCTAGCCCTGGGGAGGCAGAGGCAGGAAGATCACTGAGTTCAAGGTTAGGTTGGAACTACAGAGTGAGTTCCAGGTCAGCCTGGGCTAGAGTAATACCCTACCTCAAAAAACTAAAAAAAAAAAAAAGAAGAAGAAGAAGAAAGAAAACAATACAAACAAACATAAATAAATCATGTAGCCAGGCATGGTGGCACATGTCTTTAATCCCTGCACTCAGGGAGCAGAGGCAGGAAGATTGCCATGAGTTCAAAGCCAACCTGGGACTACACACGCTTACCTTCTCTGAAGTAGCTTTTGATTTCCTGTCAAGGAGAAAGGCAGTTATCTGCCAGGTGCCAGATCCGCCCACCTGCCTCTCCCAGTGTGCCTGGCCTTTATTCATGCCCAGGAGACTGGGTCCAGCTGGGCCCTGGCTGCTCTTTCCTCCCTCTGCTTTTCTTGTTCTTTGCCCAGGTCTTACTTGTCCCTCACCCCAGAAATCCCCTGTGGGATCCTGGGTCAGAGATTCAGGATCACGAGAAAATAGTTCTGCAAAGCTGGGCGTGGTGGCACACACCTTTAATCCCAGCACTTGGGAAGCAGAGGTAGGAGGGTTGCCGTGAGTTCGAGGCCACCCTGAGACTCCATAGTGAATTTCAGGTCAGCCTGGGCTAGAGTGAAACCCTACCTTGACAAACCAAAATATATATATATGTATAACTTCTGCAGAGAGGAAAGGAATCCGGGCTAAGACCTGCTGTCTGTGTTTCTGCTTTGGGAGCTGGAGTGTTTTAGAGATGAAGGAAGTGGACTCTTTACAAAAAGCTTTGGAATCCTCATGGGGATAATTGCCATCCCCAACAAGGAGGGTACCTTCGGGGGTGAGGTGCAGAGATGAGGGTAAGGATGGTACCATTATGTACTGTTTACACAGTATGTATGTAACTTAAAAAAAAAAACAAAACAGCTTTTGTCTGGAGAGATGGCTCAGCAGTTAAGGAACAAAGCCTACAAAGCCTAACGACATGGATTCCCACGTAAAGCCAGATTCACAAAGTGGCACATGTGTCTGGAGTTTGTTTGCAGAGGATAGAGGCCCTGGTGTCTCCTCTTTCTCCCCCTCTCTCCCTCCCCCCTCCCTCCCTCCCTCCTCCCTCTCCCTCTATCCCCCCCCCCAAATAAATGAATATAAAAATATATATTTAGCTGGGTGTGGTGGCGTAAACCTTTAATCCCAGCACTCGGGAGGCAGAGGTAAGAGGATCGCCATGAGTTTGAGGCCACCCTAAGAATACATAGGGAATTCCAGGTCAGCCTGGACTAGAGTGAAACCCTATCTCGAAAAACAAAACACAACAATAACAACAACAAATATATATACATATATATTTTAAACAGCTTTAATCCAGGTGTAGCACTCAGAAGGCAGAGGTAGGAATTCTGAGTTCCAGGTCAGCCTGGGCTAGAGTGGGACCCTACCCTGAAAAACCAAAGAAAAAAAATAAAAATAAAAAATGAATGTAAAAACAAACAATAACAAAAGAAAAATACTGGGCAGGAATGTAGCTCGGGTAGAACGCTGTGTAGCTCGGGATGCGCAGGCTCCAGATGTGATCGCTCGTGCTCCCCACTCTCCACACACAGCCATTCCGCACTTAGGAGGCTTAACCAAAAGACTCCAGGTTCAAAAGCCAGTCTAGGCTACATAGATGCACGCCAGCCTGGGCTACAAGCAAAACCCAATGTGGAAAAAAAAATCAGCATATTAGCACATACCTCAATTTGCTGTACACTCTACACTGTGGCTTAGCCTACTGACGTCTTACTGTTTTTTGAGGCAGTCTTTCATTTCACTCTTGCCCAGGCTGGTCTTGGACTCATAGCGACCCTTCTACCTCAGTCTCCCTGGTGCTGGGAGTGTAGCATGGGCCACAGCGCCCAGCAGTTGACTTTAAGAAGTAGGTTTGTGGTTTTTTTGTTTGTTTGTTTTTTTGGTTTTTGGTTTTGCTTTTGGTGTTTTGAGGTACCTGGAACTCACTGTGTAGTCTCAAGGCGGCCTCAAACTCTCAGCAATCCTCCTGAGTGCTAGGATTAATGGTGTGCTGGTTTTCTTTCTCTCTTTCTTTCTTTCTTTCTTTCTTTTTTTTTGGTTTTTCAGGGTAGGGTTTCACTCTACCAGCTCACTGACCTGGCTGACCTGGAATTCACTATGGAGTCTCAGGGTGGCCTGGAACTCACGGTGATCCTCCTACCTCTGCCTCCCCAATGCTGGGATTAAAGGTGTGCGCCACCACACCCAGCTGGTTTTCTTTCTTAATGGGTTTCTCTCTATCTCTCTTTTTTTTCTTCTTCTTTCTAACTTAAGTATGCATTGAAACCAAGGCCAGCCTGGGCTATTGATGGCCTGAGCACTGAGATTATAGGCATATGCCCCCAGGACTGGTTTATGTGGTGACCCCAGGGCCTTGTGCATGCTGGACAAGCACTCCACCAACTGAACCATGTCCCCAACCCTCTGAATCTGTTTTAAGACAAAGTGTATTTATAATTTAAACTGGGCACTGAACATTTCAAATCAAAATGTCAATATAATTTCAGTATTTTCTTTAAGCCTATATGTCACTAATTTGTATTATGGGCAGTTTTGAGTTTAACTGGATTATGGCTTTGTATTAATCACCTTACTTCTGCAAGACCCTGGTTTATTGTCAGAAGAGTTAAGTGATTCCTTCAGGATTCCTTCTCGCCTTCAATTTTCTTGTTATTATAGGCTTGATTGTCATATCTTGGTTCTTGGAGCAGTATACTAGTGAAGAACTGGAGTCTGGGAGAAGGGATGTGGAAACTGCTAACAGCAGTAGACTATAGAATGTCCTGAAGATAAATATTGTAGCTATGAGAATGATTTCAGGACAGTTGGCCAATCAGTAATGGACTGGACCCCAATCAGTTGTAAAAGAATTTATGTATTTGAGTAGGTTATCAAAACACCAGCTCAGATAGAGCAAAACCAGATTAGAAACCAGTTATCCAAAGGTAAAAACCTGTGATTCTCATCATTGGACTTGGAGGAAAGGGAGAAGGATGACAGATCACAGTGCTGGGTCTTTCCCTGCCCGAGACTGAGTTTAATTCTAGGAGCAGAACTAACAGTGTGAAAACAAGATATATGTAGTAGCTGCAATTTAAGCAGTGCTTGACCTGAATATAGAACATTTTTGGCCTTGTATTGTTGAGACCATAACCTTAAGACAGCAGTGGTTAAGCTACACTGAAACAGTTCTTCAATAATAGTCCTAATGATCAGGCGACCTAATAGGTGCTCACTTTTTGTTTTTCTTAGCATTCGGAGGACCCAAGTCATTGATGATGAGTCAGATTACTTTGCCAGTGATTCTAACCAGTGGCTTTCCAGACTTGAGCGAGAGACCCTTCAGAAGCGAGAGGAAGAACTGAGAGAGCTTAGACACGCCTCTCGACTCTCTAAAAAGGTCACCATTGACTTTGCAGGCCGGAAGATTCTGGAAGAAGAAAACCCCCTGGCAGAGTATCACAGCAGGTAAGTGAAAAGCTCCAGAAAAGGTCGGAACAAAGGAGCAGGCTGAGGCCAAAAGGTTTTCCCTCTCTAATTTCTCAAACCAGATTGTTTTTATTTTATCTTATTTTATTTTTATTTTTCAAGGTATGGCCTCACTCTAGCCCAGGCAGACCTGGAAGTCACTGTGTAGTCTCAGGCTAGCCTTGAACTCTTGAACAGCTATCCTCCTACTTTAGCCTCGGTGCTCAGAATAAAGGTATGCACCACCACTCCAGACTTAACTGCCCATTCTTTTAAAAATACTTTATTTGGGCTGGAGAGATGGCTTAGTGGTTAAACGCTTGCCTGTGAAGCCTAAGGACCCCGGTTCGAGGCTCGGTTCCCCAGGTCCCATGTTAGCCAGATGCACAAGGGGGCACACGCGTCTGGAGTTCGTTTGCAGAGGCTGGAAGCCCTGGCACGCCCATTCTCTCTCTCTCCCTCTATCTGTCCTTCTCTCTGTGTCTGTCACTTTCAAATAAATAAATAAATAAATTAAAAAAAATACTTTATTTATTTATTTATTTATTTGAGAGAGAGTCATAGAAAGAGGCAGATGAGAAAGAGAACAGGCATACCAGAGCCTCTACCCATGGCAAACTTAACTCCAGACTCATGTGCCACCTTGTGCCTCTGGTCTATGTGGGTACTAGAGAATTGAACCTAGGTCCTTAGGCTTTGTAGGCAAGTGCCTTAATCACTAAGCCATCTCACCAGCCCTTAACTGCCCATTCTTAATTCAGCTTAGGATTTAAGGCACTTGTTTACAAAGCCTGTCTGTCTGGTTTCCATCCCTAGTACCTACATAAGTCAGATGCACAAAGTGGCACATACATCTGGAGTTCCTTTGCAGTGGCACAAAACCCTGTCACATCCATATTGTCTCTCTCTTTCCTTGCAAATAAATTAAAAATAAATAAATAAATAAAGGCAATTGCCGGGCTTTGTGGCTCATGCCTTTAATCCCAGCACTTGGGAGGCTGAGGTAGGAGGATTGCCCTGAGTTTGAGGCCACCCTGAGATTACCTAGTGAATTCCAGGTCAGCCTGAGCTAGAGTGAGACCCTACCTCAAAAAACAAAAACAAAGACAAAAGAAAAAAGGAATTATGTAGGTGTGGTGGTACATGCCTTTAACTCCAGCATTTGGGAGGCAGAGGTAGGAAGACTGCTATAAGTTTGAGACCAGCCTGAACTACACAGTGAGTTCCAAGTCAGCCTGCACTAGAGTGAGACTTTACCTCAAAAAATCAAAAGAAAAAATGAATGGGCAATTATGTGAAGTATGAACTTGGACTTGATGCAACTGTTTGCCTTCTGTCTCTGTGAACATTGAAGCTAGTGCATTAAAAAATACATCTTGGGCTGGAGAGATGGCTTAGCGGTTAAGCGCTTGCCTGTGAAGCCTAAGGACCCCGGTTCGAGGCTCGGTTCCTCAGGTCCCACGTTAGCCAGATGCACAAGGGGGCGCACGCGTCTGGAGTTCGTTTGCAGTGGCTGGAAGCCCTGGCGCGCCCATTCTCTCTCTCTCCCTCTATCTGTCTTTCTCTCTGTGTCTGTCGCTCTCAAATAAATAAATAAATAATTCAAAAAAATTAAAAAAAAAATACATCTTTAGGGCTGGGAGTTGGCTTAGTGGTTAAGGTGTTTTGCCTGCAAAGCCAAAGGACCTTGGTTTGATTCCCCAGGACCCATGGAAGCCAGGTGCACAAGGGGGTGCATGCATATGGAGTTCATTTGCAATGGCTGGAGGCCCTGGTGTGCCCATTCTCTCTCCCTCTCTCTGCTTCTTTCTCACTCACGCTCTCAAATGAATAAATAAAAATAAAGTTAAAAAATACATCTTTGGAGCATTGTATTAGCAGTGTAATTAATATTTGGTTTTATAAATTATTCTGATAATGTGCTTCCTGGACTCTTTAAAAAAATCTCCTAGTCTGGGCTGGAGAGATGGCTTAGCGGTTAAGCGCTTGCCTGTGAAGCCTAAGGACCCCGGTTCGAGGCTCGGTTCCCCAGGTCCCACGTTAGCCAGATGCACAAGGGGGCACATGCGTCTGGAGTTCGTTTGCAGAGGCTGGAAGCTCTGGCGCGCCCATTCTCTCTCTCTCTCCCTCTATCTGTCTTTCTCTTTGTGTCTGTCGCTCTCAAATAAATAAATAAAAATTAAAAAGAAAAATCTCCTAGTCTCCCAAGTTTTTTTTTTGGGGGGGGGGTTTCGAGGTAGGGTCTTGCTCTAGCCCAGGCTGACCTGGAATTCACTATGGAGTCTCAGGGTGGCCTCGAACTCACTGCGATCCTCCTACCTCTGCCTCCTGAGTGCTGGGATTAAAGGCGTGTGCCACCATGCCTGGCCTCTCCCAGGTTTTGTATGGGATCTCACACTGTGGCTTAGATTGGCTTGGACCTCAGTATATAGTCCAACCTGGCCTCAAACTTGTAGTAATCCTGCTGTTTCAGCCTCACAAGTGCTGATATTAAAGGTGGGAAACACTATACCCAACTTGATTTTTTTGTTGTTGTTTATTTTGTTGAATTTTGGTTTGTATGTTTTTGAGGCAAACCAAAGTTTACCATACCTGTCTCTTCTCGTTTCTCCTCTCTGTGTTACTGAGGATTGAGCCTAAGCTTCACATATGCTAGGTAGGTGTTCTACTGAACTATGTCTCCAGAACTTTCGTAATCTTGAAATAAATTCATTATAGCCAGGCACACCTTTAGTCCCAGCACTTGGGAGGCAGAGGTAGGAGGATCGCCATGAATTCAAGGCCACCCTGAGACTACATAGTGAATCTAGAACAGCCTAGGCTAGAGTGAGACCCTACCTTGAAAAAAAACAAAAAATCATTATATATTGGTCTGGAGAGATGGTTTAGTGAAGCCCAAGGAAACCATGTTCGACTGTCCAGGCCCCACGTAAGCCAGATGCACAAAGTGATGTAAGTGCACAAAGTTGCACAGATGCACAAGGTGACACACACACCTGGAGTTTAACTGCTGTGGCTGGAGGCCCTGATGCACCAATTCTTTCTGCTTCTCTCTCTCTCTAGCTCTCACTCTCTCACATAAAAAAAAAAAAAGAGGCCAGTGTGTTGGATTTAATTTTTAAAAAGTCATTATTGCCAGGCGTAGTGGTGTACACCTTTAATCCCAGCACTCAGGAGGCAGAGGTAGGAGGATGGCTGTGAGTTCAAGGCTACCTTGAGACTACATAGTTAATTCCAAGTCAGCCCAGGTAGAGTGAGACACTACCTTGAAAAACAAACAAACAAACAAAAATCATTATCTATTCCTTCATAGGGTTAGGGTCAAACCCACAAATCCAATGGCACAGCCAAGATTATTAGGTAAGAAATGCTATAGGATTTTAGAAGATGATGTAAACACTTGTGTGGTATGCAAGTTGGGACATGGTTGGAACTTCTGAGCCTTGAGGCAAGGATAACATCCAGATTAGCATGGAAGGGGACTTCTCAGGAGACAGAGGAATAATTATGATGTATTGAGCAAATTAGCTAACATAGAGTATTCTTCTCTGAGCCAGGTGTAATGGCGCACGTCTTTAATCCCAGCACTCAGGAGGCCAGCCTGAGACTATATACTGAATGTCAGGGCAGCCTTATCTAGAGCAAGACCTTCAAAAAAAACAAAACAAAAAAAAAAGAATATTCTTCTCTGAATCCAGCTATTTCTAGGCAACTCTTCTAGTCCTGCTATGTTTATTGGTCTTGTTAAACAGATGGACAACTCTACCCATTTTTCTTAGGATTCCAGCAGTGTGGTGTGGGGAGCAGGGAAAAGTGTCCATGCCTACAACAACTTTTTTTGAGAGAGGGAAAGAGGCAGAGAGAGAGAGAATGGGTGCACCAGGGCTTCCAGCCACTGCAAACGAACTCCAGATGCATGCACCACTTTGTACATCTGGATTACATGGGTCCTGGGGAATCAAACCGAGGTCCTTTGGCTTTGCAGGCAAGCGCCTTAACCACTAAGCTATCTCTCCAGCCCCTACAAAAACTCTTGGATTTAAGTTTTATTACTATGAGAGCTTGTATGTTGGTTAGTCAGGATATTCTGAGTATAGAAGGTTAATAAATACTGTATTATTTTGTTTTATTATCACAGATTAGATGAGACAATACAGGCCATTGCTAGTGGAACATTGAACCAGCCACTGAACAAATTGGATAGATCTTCTGAAGAGCCTTTGGGAGTTCTGGTAAATCCCAACCTGTACCAGTCGCCTCCCCAGGTTAGTGGACCTTTCCTCAACTGATAATGAGAATTTTGTCCCCAAATATGTCTTCTTTCAAGTGTATCTATTTCATAGGCTTTTGGATACCAGTCTTTTTTTCAGCATACCTTACTCTTTGGTCTAGTTTCTTTTCCAGTTTTTTAAAAATATTATTTATTTGTTTATTTATTTATTCATTTGAGAGAGAGAGAGAGCAAAAAAAGGTAGAAAAGGTAGAAAGAGAATGGGAACACCAGGGCCTCCAGCTTCTTGTGCATCTGGTTTACTTGGGTCCTGGGAAATTAAACCAGGGTCCTTTGGCTTTGCAGGCAAACATCTTAACCGCTAAACCATCTTCTCCAGCCCCAATTTTTTTTGTTTGTTTTCTTTGTTTTTTTGAGGTAGGGTCTCACTCTAGCCTAGGCTGACCTGGAATTCACTCTGTAGCCTCAGGGTGGCCTCAAACTCATGGCAATGCTCCTACCTCTTCCTCCTGAGTGCTGGGATTAAAGGTATGTGCCACCACTCCCAGCCTAAATTTTACTTATTTATATGCAAGCAGAGAGGAGCTAAAGAGAAAGAGAGGGAGAAAGGTACACCAGGGCTACTAGCTGCTGCAAATGAACTTCAGATGCATGTGCAATTTTGTGCTTTGGCTTTATGTGGATACTGGGGAATCAAACCCAAATCATTAGGCTTTGTAGCTAAGCACCTTAACCACTAAATCATCTCTCCAGCCTTCCCCCCCCCCTCCATTTTTTTTGTCTGTTTGTTTGTTTTTTTAAGGTTGGGTCTCACTCTAGCCAAGACCAACCTGGAATTCACTATGTAGTCTTAGGGTGGCCTTGAACTCATGGGGATCCTGCTGCCTTTGCCTCCCAAGTGCTGGGATTAAAGGTGTGCGTCAACTTTTTTTTTTTTTTTTTTTTTTTTTTGAGGTAGGGTCTCACTGTAGCCCAAACTGACTTGGAATTCACCATGTAATCTTAGGGGCCTTGAACTCATGGCGATCCTCCTACCTCTGCCTCCCAAGTGATGGGATTAAATACGTGTGCCACCACACCTGGCTTTTTTTTTTTTTTTTTACCAATTTTCATTGAGGCCATTTCTATGTAGTCTCAGGCTAGCCTCAAACTCACAGTGATCCTCCTACCTCAGCTTCCCAAGTGCTGATATTAAAGGCATGCACCACTATGCCTGGCTATTGAAGCATTTCTAACAAAATGACCAATATTTTCATATTATTATAATTAATATAAAATTAATAATGATAAGATTTTTATATTTTTGAATTTCTAACAATTTAAACATTTTTATGAAGTCTAATGTATTTATTTTTTGTTTTGGATACCAGTCTTTTTTTCAGCATACCTTACTCTTTGGTCTAGTTTCTTTTCCAGTTTTTTAAAAATATTATTTATTTGTTTATTTATTTATTCATTTGAGAGAGAGAGAGAGCAAAAAAAGGTAGAAAAGGTAGAAAGAGAATGGAAACACCAGGGCCTCCAGCTTCTTGTGCATATATTTTCTAGCCCAAGCTTACCTGGAACTCACAATAATCCTACCTCTGCCTCCTGAATGCTGAGATTAAAGGTGTGGGTCACTATAGTCTGCCCACTTTTGCTTTTTATTTTGAGACAAGATAACTTGTCAAAGCCAGCCTTGAACTTGTGATCTTCCTGCCTCAAAGTATCTGTAATTATACACCTGTATCTCCAGGCCTAGCCAATAAGTTTGTTAAAAGAAAGAACTGTATCTTCTTAATATCTTATGTGTCTTCTGTACTTATGTGCTTTTCATATAGTTTTTATTAGTATTTAATAAGTATTAAATAGGGCTGGAGAGATGGCTTAGCAGTTAAGCGCTTGCCTGTGAAGCCTGAGGACCCCGGTTCAAGGCTCGATTCTCCAGGACCCACATTAGCCAGATGCACAAGGGGGCACATGCATCTGGAGTTCGGTTTGCAGTGGCTGGAGGCCCTGGCATGCCCATTCTCTCTCTCTCGATCTGCCTTTCTCTCTCTCTCTCTGTCGCTCTCAAATAAGTAAAAATAAACAAAAAAAAATTTTTTTAAATAAGTATTAAAATTTATTATTACTGAATAAGATGGGCATGGTGGCACAGACTTTTAATCCCAGCACATGGAAGGCAGAGGTAGGAGGATTACTGAATTTGAGGTCAGCCTAGGACTAAGAGTGGGTTACAGTTCAGCCTGGGCTAGAGTGAGACTTTACCATGAACAAAACAAAACAATAGTATTTAATAAATGTGGGTTGGGCCAGGTGTGATGGCACACACCTTTAATACCAGCACTTGGGAGGCAGAGGTAGGAGGATCACTGTGAGTTCAAGGCTACCCTGAAACTACATAGTGAATTCCAGGTCAACCTGGACTAGAGTGAAACCCTACCTTGAGAAACCAAAAAATAAAAAATAAAGTAATGTGGGTTGGGTTTTTTGTTGTTGTTGTTTTTCAAGGTAGGGTCTCACTCAAGCACAGACTGACTTGGTTTTGTGTTAATGCAGTACAACACTTATTTATTTATTTATTTGTGAAAGAGAGGCTGAGATAAAAAGAATAGGCACATCAGGGCCTCTAGCTACTGCAAACAAACTCCAGATACATGTGCCTCCTTGTGCATCTGGCTTTACTGGGAAATCAAACCTGGATCCTTAGGTAAGCACCTCAACCACTGAGTGATCTCTCTGGTCCAAATATGGTATTAATTTTTTTTTATTTTTTATTTATTTATTTGAGAGCGACAGACACAGAGAGAAAGACAAAGAGAGGGAGAGAGAGAGAATGGGCACGCCAGGGCTTCCAGCCTCTGCAAACGAATTCCAGACGCATGCGCCCCCTTGTGCATCTGGCTAACGTGGGACCTGGGGAACCGAGCCTTGAACTGGGGTCCTTACGCTTCACAGGCAAGTGCTTAACCGCTAAGCCATCTCTCCAGCCCAGGTATTAATTTTTTTTAAATTTGTTTAAAGAGAGATAGGGAGATAGGGATATTTATTTAAAGAGACATAGGGAGATAAAGAGGAAGGCACATAGAGGGAATGGGCGCTCCAGGGTCTCTAGCCACTGCAGATGAACTCCACATGCATGTGCCACCTTATACATCTGGCTTTATGTTGGTACTAGGGAACCGAACCTGGGTGCTTTCTGCTTGCAGGCAAGCACCTTAACTGCTAAGTGCTCTCTTCAGTCCAAATGTGGTGAATGCAAGGCCCTTGGTTCAGTCTCCATCACTGGTGGAGGGCGTGGACTTGGAGCACTTGATCATGTTCTGGAAGAAACTTTAGCAATCCCTCTTTGAAGTGTTGCCAAGACTTTAGTGTCCTTCGGTTGTGTGCACGCTGCAGTGCTCTCTTTCACTTTGTAGGATGGAGCTTTGTTTCAGTAGTGATCCATCTTCCTTTTGGTCACAAGTTTTTCGTTTCAGGGTCCTAGAATACGTCATACAGCCCACATTCAGATCTGCTGCCCCTGAAAGTAGCTGTTTGGCTTTCATGGCACACCCAACGTGTGGCTCTGCCCTAAACATTTAAAGAATTGTAGACAGAAATGTTGAGCCTGGTCTGGAGAGATGGCTTAGCAGTTAAAGCGCTTGCCTGCAAAGCCATAGGACCCAGATTTGATTCCCAAGACCCATGAAAGCCAGATGCACAAGGAGGTACTGTGTCTAGAGTTTGTTCGCAGTTGCTGGAATCCCTGGCACGACCATATTCTCTCTCTCTCTCTAATAAATAAATAAAAATAAAATATTTTTAAAACTAAGAAATGGGCCTGGTGTGGTGGCGCACACCTTTAATCCCAGCACTCGTGAGGCAGAGGTAGGAGGATCATCAAGAGTTCAAGGCCACCCTGAGACTACATAGTGAATTCCAGGTCAGCCTAGGCTAGAGTTAGACCCTACCTCAAAAAAATAAATAAACAAATAAATAAATAAATAAATAAAAGACATTCCGGGCTGGAGAGATGGCTTAGCGGTTAAGCGCTTGCCTATGAAGCCTAAGGACCCCGGTTCGAGGCTCGGTTCCCCAGGTCCCACGTTAGCCAGATGCACAAGGGGGCGCATGCGTCTGGAGTTCGTTTGCGGAGGCTGGAAGCCCTGGCGCGCCCATTCTCTCTCCCTCTATCTGTCTTTCTCTCTGTGTCTGTCACTCTCAAGTAAGAAAGAAAGAAAGAAAGAAAGAAAGGGAGGGAGGGAGGGAGGGAGGGAGGGAGGGAGGGAGGGGGGGGGGGAGGGAGGGAGGGAGGGAGGGAAGGAGGGAAGGAGGGAAGGAGGGAAGGAGGGAAGGAGGGAAGGAGGGAAGGAAGGAAGGAAGGAAGGAAGGAAGGAAGGAAGGAAGGAAGGAAGGAAGGAAGGAAGGAAGAAAGATAGAAAAAAGAAATGGTAGTACATGCTTTTAATCCCAGCACTTGAGAGGCAGACGTAAGAGGATTACTCTGAGTTTGAGGCCATCCTGAGACTACATGGTACATTCCAGGTCAGCCAGCTAGAGTGAGACTCTACCTTAAAAAGCCAAGAAAAAGAGCTGGGGCGATTGCTTAGTGGTTAAGGTGCTTGCCTGTGAAGCCTAAGAACCTGGGTTCGATTCTCCAAGTCCCACATAATCCAGATGCACAAGGTGGTGCATGCATCTGTAGCTCATTTGCATTGGCTAGCGGATCTGGCATGCCCATTGTCTTTCTCCCTCTCCCTGTCTCAAATAAAAATAAAAACTTAAAAAAAAAAAGGCCAGGCATGGTGGTGCACACCTTTAATCCCAGCACTCGGGAGGCAGAGCTAGGAAGATCACCATGAGTTTGAGGCCATCCTGAGACTACAGAGTAAATTCCAGGTCAGCCTGAGCTAGCGTGAAACCCTACCTCGGAAAAACATCAACCAAAAAAAAAAATTAAAAAGACATGAAAAAAGAAAGTTGACCCTGTCACAGAAAATTAACCAAAATCCAGTATTGACCATTTGTTAAGTATAAAATGGAAATAATTATAGCCCTTTGTCCTAAAAGTTATGCTGTTACTAGAATCAGAAAGCAGGCCAACTTCAGTTATATAAGGCCCTGTCTCAAGGAAAGTAAAAATCCAATTTTTCGTGTTGCTTTTTTAAAAGTGTGTGTGTGTACACACACGTACACCCAGCTCTCTTGACACTACAAACAAATGCCTGGCCCACGTTGCCTAGGTTGCTAAGGTTGAACTCAGGTGGCAGTGTTTGCAAACAAGCACCTTTAACCTCTGAACCATCTCTCCAACCACTGTATATGATTTCCTTGTTTTACTATTAATAAATTTGATTACTTTCCCTAGGTTCTTCCCTTGTCAGGCTGACCTACTTGTTTCTGTTGTTTGTGTTTTTCCTGTTTAGTGGGTGGACTACCCAGGTGCAACCTCACAGAAGAGGACTTTACCTTCGGCAGAGTTCAGTTTATACCAGCACCAGTTGCGAGTCCAAGATCAGGAATTTCAGGAAGGTTTTGATGGTGGCTGGTGTCTGTCTATGCATCAGCCTTGGGCCTCCCTGCTTGTCAGAGGCATTAAAAGGTAAGACTAGAAGTAGATCTTGGCAGCCAGGCATGGTGGCGCACGCCTTTAATCCCAGCACTCAGGAGGCAGAGGTAGAAGAATCACCATGAGTTCAAGGCCACCCTGAGACAGAGTGAATTCCAGGTCAGCCTGAGCTAAGTAAAACCATACTTTGTTGTTTTTTTTTGTTTGTTTGTTTTTGGTTTTTCAAGGTAGGGTCTCATTTTGGCCCAGGCTGACCTGGAATTCACTATGTAGTCTCAGGGTGGCCTTTGATCTCACAGCAGTCCTCCTACCTCTGCCTCCCGAGTGCTGGGATTAAAGGCGTGCGCCACCATGCCCAGCCAAAACCATACTTTGAATAAATAAATAAATAAATAAATAAAACTGCAGGAAACTAGAATTTCGATTCTTCCCACTAACTCATATTTATTTAAGGGTGGAAGGCAGATCCTGGTACACCCCCCACAGAGGACGACTTTGGATAGCAGCCACAGGCAAAAAACCTTCCCCTCAAGAAGTCTCAGAACTCCAGGCTACGTACTGTCTTCTTCGTGGAAAAGGTAACAGCCTTATATCCTCCTCTCCACCTCACTTTGTGGAAGGAAGTCATTGTCCTTCTTTAATTCCCTTCTTTTTTCTAGAGTTTCTTGGATTAAAGAGACTTTTAAAAAGTATTTATTTATTTGCAAGCAGAGAGAGAGAGAAGAGAAACAGAGAACGGGCACACCAAAGCCTCCAGCCACTGCAAACATGTACCACTTTGTGCATCTGGCTTTATGTGGGTGCTAAGGAATCAAACCTGGGTCATTAGGCTTTGGAGGCTACCTCTTTCCATCTTTCTCTTTCTAAAATACATAAATATATATATATATATATATATATATATATTTTTTTTTTTTTTTTAATTTATTTGAGAGCGACAGACACAGAGAGAAAGACAGATAGAGGGAGAGAGAGAGAATGGGCGCGCCAGGGCTTCCAGCCACTGCAAACGAACTCCAGACGCGTGCGCCCCCTTGTGCATCTGGCTAACATGGGACCTGGGGAACCGAGCCTCGAACCGGGGTCCTTAGGCTTCACAGGCAAGCACTTAACCGCTAAGCCATCTCTCCAGCCCACATAAGTATATTTTTAAAAACCTCATTGTTTCCCTGTTGCAGTCAGGTTCGCATTGCTGGTAGAAATCACCTGACCAAGAGCAACTTGTGTTAAAAAGAGGTTTATTTTTGGCTTATAGACTCAAGGGGAAGGTCCATGATGGCAGGGATAACAATGGCATGAGCAGAGGGTGGACATCACCCCCTGACCCACATAAGGTGGACAATAGCAAAAGGAGAGTGTGCCAAACACTGGCAAGGGGAAACTGGCTGTAACACCCATAAGCCCGCCCCCAACAATACACTGCAGCAGGTGTTAATTCCCAAATCTCCATCAGCCGGGAACCTAGCATTCAAACTACCTAAGTTTATGGGGACACCTGAATCAAATTGCCACATTCCCTTATGTCTACAAGTAGATAAAGGAAAAGGGTATTTGTTGGGAATTAAAAACAGATTCACGAGTTCCAGGAACACAAGGGGGGGAAAATTAATATTCCTTTTATTGTTATTTATTCAGATGTGGAATTTCCAAACGATTATCCCTCAGGCTGTCTCCTGGGATGTGTGGACCTAATTGATTGCTTGTCCCAGAAGCAGTTTAAGGAGCAGGTAAGTAACAAGTGCTTTCTTTGGGCAGGTTCTGTGTTTGCTATCACAATTGGCTCAGAGTTTTTGTATGGTTTTTTTTTCAGTTTCTTTTTAAAAAATATTTATTTATGAGAGAGAATGGGCGTGCCAAGCCCTCTAGCCACTGCAAATGAACTCCAGATGCATGTACCACCTTCTGCATCTGGCTTAAATGGGTTCCAGGGGATCGAACCTGGGTCCTTATCACAGGCAAACACCTTAATCACTAAACCATCTCTCCCCAGACATTTTTTTGTTTTTTCGAGGTAGGGTCTCACTGTAGCTCAGGCCGACCTGGAATTCACTTATGTAGTCTCAGGGTGGCCTTGATCTCATGACAGTCCTCCTACCTCTGCCTCCCATGTAAGTGCTGGAATTAAAGGCATGAGCCACCATGCCTAGCTCACTCGCTCACGCTCGCTCTCTCTCTCTCTCTCTCTCTTTTTCGAGATAGGGTCTCACTCTAGCCCAGGCTGACCTGGAATTCACTATGTAGTCTCTGAATAGCCTCGAACTCATGGCAATCCTCCTACTTCTACCTCCCCAGTGCTGGGATTAAAGGTATGCACTACCACACCGGGCCTGTGTGGTTGTTTTGTTTTTTTTGAGACAAGGTCTGTCAGTGTAGCCCTGACTACCTTAGAACTCACAATATTACCATTTCTGCCATCATAAAGAGGCAGTTTTGTTTAGTTGTGTTGTATTTTGATAGAGTCTCATTTGTAGCTCAATCTGGACTAAAACTCATTGTGTAGTCCAAGCCGGCTCCAAAGTATGACAATCCTCCTGCCTCTGTCTCCGGAGTGTTTGGATTACAGATGTGCGTTGCCAGGTCTGGCTGGAGAGGAAGAGGGTGGCGGGTGGGTGTGTGCGCACACGCGCTCATGAATGCGTGCGTACCACAGTGCATATGTGGAAGTCAGAGAATAATTTCAAGTGTCAGTCTTCGCCTTTCAGAGTCTCTGGTGGACACTGTTGTGTTCCCCAAGCTAGCTGGCCCATGAATTCCCAGGCAGTTCTCCTGTCTCCACTGCCTTCTCATCCTAGGCACACTGGGAATGTGGGCTCTGGGGATCCAACTCAGAACACTCAGGTTTGCATGGCAAGCACTTTATCAACACTGAGCCATCTTCCCAAAGCAAGTGTAGTGTTTTAGTAAGGATACATTGGAGGAAGAAGAGAAATAGACAGGTTAGAAACAGAAAGCACTTAGTGATGCTCTAGTATCTGGTGTGTGGGGAAACCAATTTGTCTGCATTTCTGCACAAAAAGCTGTAGTCACAATCCAGGCAAAAATTCAAGATCAGAGCCGACATGGTGGCACATGCTTTTAATCCCAGCACCCAGGAGGCAGAAGTAGGAGGATCACCATGAGTTCAAGGCCACCCTGAGATGACAGAGTCAATCCAGGTCAGCCTGGACCAAAGTGAGGCCTTACCTCGAAAAAAAATAAAAATACAAGGTCAGTGAGACCCTACCTCAAAATCCAGGCATAGTGGCATATACCTTTAGTCCCAAGCACTTGGGAGACAAAGGTGGGTGGATCACTGTAAGTTCGAGGCCACCCTGAGACTACACAGTGCATTCCAGGTCATTCTGGGCTACAGCGAGACCCTACCTTAAAAAAAAAAAAAGTCTGGAAATGGCTTAGAGGTTAAGCCCTTGCTTATGAAGCTTAAGGACTCCGTTTGGTTCAAGTCTTGATTCCCCAGGACCCACAGAAACCAGATGCACAAGGTAGCACATGCATCTAGAGTTTGTTTGTAGTGGCTGGAGACCCTGGTGTACCCATTCTCTGCCTCTTTCTCTGTCTGTCTGTCGCTCTCAAATAAATAAATAAAAATAAACAAACAAAATTTAAAAAGAAAATGCAAAGTCAGCCTGGTGTGGTAGCGCACACCTTTAATCCAAGCACTGAGGATGCTGAGGTGGAAGGATCGTAGTGAGCTCCAGGCCAGCCTGAAGGTAATGAGTGAGTGCCGGGTCATCGTGGGCTAGAGTGAGACCCTACCTCAAAAAGACACTCCTCCCCCTCAAAAAAAAACTCATGATAGGCAAATGTGTTTGAACCTGAATTGCTCTGCCATATTGGGAGAGTATGTAAGTATAAGTGTATTTATATATGTATTTATGTGCATTTTTAATATTTTATTTGTTTGAGAGAGAGAGGGAGAGAAGCAAATAGAGAATAGGCGTGCCAGGGCCTCTAGCCATTGCAAACAAACTCCAGATGCATGCACCACCTTGTGCATCTGACTTATGTAGGTACTGAGGAATCAAACCTAGGTCCATAGGCTTTGCTGGCAAATACCTTAACCACTGTGCCTTCTCTCCAGCCCTTTTTTTGTTTTGTTTTGTTTTGAGGTAAGATCTCATTCTGCCCCAGGCTGACTTGGAATTCATTCTATAGTCTCAGGGTGGCCTTAAACTCATGGTGATCCTCCTTAGCCTGTCTGCAGTGTGCAGTGATTAAAGATGTGCACCACCATGGCTAGCTTAATTTTATTTTATTTTGAGTTAGGGTCTCACTCTAGCTCAAGCTGACCTGGAATCCACTATGCAGTCTCAGGGTGGCCTTGAACTCACAGCGATTCTCCTACCTCTGCCTCTTGAGTGCTGAGACTAAAGGTGTGTGCTATCATGCCTGGCTAAAGAGTTTTGTTTGCTTCTTTTTTTTTGAGGTAGTGTCTTACTCTAGCTCAGGCTGACCTGAAATTCACTATGTAGTCTCAAGGTAGCCTGGAACTCATGACAGTCCTCCTACTTCTGCCTCCTAAGTGCTGGGATTAAAGACGTGTGCCACCATGCCCGGCTCAGCTTAATTTTTTTTTTTTTAAGTGGTCGTGCAAGGGCCTCTAGACACTGCAAAAGATCTCCAGACACATACACCATCTTATGCATCTGGCTTACCTGAGTATAAGGGAAACAAGCCTAGGTCCTTAGGCTTCATAGGCAAGCTCTGTAACCTCTATGTTCTGTCTCCAGCCCCAGCTTAATTTTTTAAAGTATGTTATTTATTTAAATAAAGCAAGATAATGGGAGCACCAAGGCCTCTAGGTACTACAAAAAACTCTAGAAGAATACACCACCATGTGCATATGGCTTACATGGGTAATGAAGAATCGAACCTAGGTCTTTAGGCTTCACAGGTAAGCGCTTTTACTGCTAAACCATCTCTGCAGCTCTATTTTTATTTTTTTTAATAAAAATATTTTTATTTATTTATTTGAGAGCAGGAAAGAGGCTGAGAAAGAAAAAAGAGAGAGAATG
The DNA here is from genome assembly GCF_020740685.1 of Jaculus jaculus. Lineage (NCBI taxonomy): Eukaryota > Metazoa > Chordata > Mammalia > Rodentia > Dipodidae > Jaculus > Jaculus jaculus. The sequence continues at coordinate 11,572,349 of NC_059111.1, forward strand.
GATATGCCAGGGTTTCCAGCCACTGCAAAGGGACTCCAGATGCATGCGCCATCTTGTACCTTTCACGTGGGTCCTGGGGAATCAAAACAAGGTCGTTTGGCTTTGCAGGCAAACACCTTACCACTAAGGCATCTCTCCAGCCCCTATTTTTAATTTTTGATGTTGAGAAAGTAAACTGCCCTGACTAAAGCACATTTTGGAACAGTAGGGGGAGCTGAAGGACTTTAGTTTCTTTAGAAAAAATTCCTGAAATATGGCTTCATTATGTTTCGGCTCAAACTGGCAGAACTCCAACATGGGAAAATCCATCTTGGAAACTGAGAGCCTGACACTGTGGTTTTCCTGCCTTTGAGCACATAATTAGGTAAGCTTCTATCGCTCACGTTAGGCAGACACCCTAACCCTGAGCCCTGCTTTTCATTCATTCATTTATTTATTTGTAAGCAGAGAGAGAGAGAGAATGGGTATATCGGGTACTCTAGCTGCTGCAGGCAGATGCCGCATGCATATGGCACTTTGCATTTCGTTCTATGTGGATACTGGCAAATTGAATCCGGGTCATTGTACAGGCAAGCGCCTTAACCACTTAGCCATCTCTCCAACCTTCCTTAAAGAATTTTTTTTTTTTTTTGAGGGGAGTGGTTTTCAAAGTAGGATCTTGCTCTTGTCCAGGCTGACCTGGAATTCACTATGCAGTCTCAGGGTGGCCTTGAACTCATAGCAATTCTCCTACCTCTGCCTCTTGAGTGCTGGGACTAAAGGTGTATGCTACCATGCCTGCCTAAAGATTTGTGTTTGTTTCTTTTTTTTGAGGTAGTGTCTCTGGCTCAGGCTGACCTGGAATTCACTATGTAGTCTCAAGGTAGCATTGAACTCCTGGCAGTCCTCCTACATCTGCTCCCGAGTGCTGGGGTTAAAGGCGTGCACCACCATGCCTGACACTAAAGATTTACTTATTTATTTTTATTTATTTGAGAGAGAGAAATACAGAAATAGGCAGGTAGAGAGAGAGAGAGAGAGAGAGAGAGAATGGGTGCACCAGAGCCTTCAACCACTGCAAATGAACTCCAGATGTGTGTGCCCTTTGTGCATCTTGCTTACATGGGTCCTGGAGAGTTGAACCTGGGTCCTTTGGCTTTTTAGGCAAGCACCTTAACTGCTAAGCCATCTCCAGCCCAGTAAGGCGTTTGCCTGTGAAGCCTAAGGACCCATGTTCTTCTACTTTCCAGATCCCACTTTAGCCAAACACAGTAAGGTGAAGCAAGCACATGGTCGCACATGTCCACTAGGTGGCGCAAGTGACCAGAGTTCAGTAACTGGCTGAGGCCCTGGCATGCCTATTCTCTCTCTCACTCTAAAATAAAATATTAATAAAAATAAATATTTTTACTGGGCTGGAGAGATGGCTCAGCATTTAAGGTGCTTGCCTACAAAGACTAATGACCCGGGTTCAGTTTCCTAGTACCCATATAAAGCCAGATGCACAAGGTGGCACATGCATCTAGAGTTTGTTTGCAGTGGATGGAGGCCCTGGTGTGCCCATTCTGTCTCTCTGCCTCTTTCTCTCTTGCTCTTTCCAGTAAATAAATAATAAAAATTTTAAAATGTTTTAAAGATACTTATTTATTTGTGAGCAGAGAGAGAGAGATTTGGTTGCACCAGGGCCTCCTGCTGATGTAAATGAACTCCAGATGTATGCAGCACTTTGTGCATTGGGCTTCATGTGGATACTGGGGAATTAAGCCTGAGCCAGCAGGCTTTGCAGGCAAATGCCCTTTTTTGTTTGTTGGATTTGTTTTTCTATGTAGGGTCTCATTCTAGCACAGGCTGACCTGGTACTTTGTTGTCCAAGGCTGGCCTCAAATTTACGGTGATCATCCTACCTCTCTGCCTCCCAAGTGCTAGGATTAAAGATGTGCACCAACATGCCTGGTCCTCAAATATCTTTTTTAAATATTTTTATTTATTTATTTGCAAGCAGAGAGAGATAGAGGAGAGAAAGGTGGGCATAATGGGTATTGCTAGGGCCTCCAGTCGCTGGCCTCCAGCTGCTGTAAACAAACTCTAGACATATGAGCCAACTTGTACATCTGGCTTTGTGTCAGAACTGGGGAATCAAACCAGAGTCATTAGGCTTGGCAGGCAAGCTACTTAACCTCTGAGCCATCTTTCCAGCCCTAAAATTTTTTGTTTGTTTGTTTGTTTTTTGAGGTAGGGTCTCATTGTAGTCCAGGCTGACCTAGAATTCACTGTGTAGTCTCAGGGTGGCCTCACAGTCATGACGATCCTCCCACACGGCTCAGCCCTAAGATATTTTTTAGCCAGGTCATCCTGGGCTAGAGTGAAACCCTACCTCAAAAAAAATAAATAAATAAAATATTTTTTATTATTTACTTGAGAGACAGAGAGATTGAGTATGGGCATGCCAGGGCCTCCTGCCACTTCACACGAACTCCAGACACAGGTACCACTGTGTATCTGGCTTTACGTGGACAACTGGGAATTGAACCCAGGCTGTTAGGCTTTGCAAGAAAGCACCTTTAACTCCTGAGCCCTCTATCCTGCCTTTAAGAGCTGAGTCACGCTCCCAGCCCCTTCCTTTCAGATGTGTGCCAGTGATTCTTTTTTTTTTTTTTTCTTTTAATGATTGTTATTTCTCTGGATTTCTTTTTAAATTTTTTAATTTATTTGCGAGCAGGGAGAGAATGGACATGCCAAGGCCTCTAGCCACTGCAAAAGAACTCCAGATGCATGTGCCACTTTGTTCATCTGGCTTTATATAGGTACTAGGGAATCAAACCTGGGTTCTTAGACTTTAGAAGGCAAATGGCCTTAACACTGCTAAGCCAGGTCTTTAGGTCTGTATTTCTTGTCTCTTGTGTTTGTTGGTTTTGACTTCAGGGTTTTATTTTGGTTTTTTTGGTTTTTGGTTTTTCAAGGTAGGGTTTTGTTCTAGCCCAGGCTGTCCTGGAATTCACTGTGGAGTCTCAGGGTAGCCTCGAACTCACAGTGATCCTACCTCTGCCTCCTGAGTGCATGTGCCACCATTAGCAGCTTTTTTTTTTTGAACTAGGGTCTCACTGTAGCCCAGGCTGACCTGGAATTTACTATATAGTCCCATGGTGGCCTCAAACTCATGGTGATTCCCCTACCTCTGCCTCCCAAGTGCTGGGATTAAAGGTGTGAGCCACCACACCCAGCTTTCAGGTTTGGTTTTGAGACAAGGTCTCACTCTATAGTCCTGGCTGGTCATGAATTTGCAGTACTCCTGCCTCAGCCTGAGTGCTGGGATTAGATGTACACCACCATTCCCAGTGTGTTTTTATTTTCTCTTTTTTTTTAATTTGAAGCTATTTGATCTTTTTAAAATTTTATTTATTTATTTATTTGAGAGAGAATGAGAATTAATGGAGCACACCAAGGTGTTTTGCAATTACAAACAAATCCCAGACACACGCGCCACTTTGTGCATTTGGCTTTATATGGGCATTGGTGAATAGAACCCTGGCTGTCAGACATTACAAGTAAATGCCTTTAACCACTGAGCCATTTCTTCAGCCCTATTTTCATTTATTTGTTTGTTTTTTGCTTTTTCGAGGTAGGGTCTCTGGCTCAGGCTGACATGGAATTTACTATGTAGTCTCAGGGTAGCCTTGAACTCATGGCGATCAAGTGCTGAGATTAATGGTGTGTGCCACCATGCCCGGCTTCATGTAAAAAAAAAAAATTATTTATTTATTTGCAAGCAGAGGGAAAGAGAGAGAATGGGCATACCCCTGCCTAGTGCCACTGCAAATGAACTCCAGACACATGTGCCACTTTGTGCATCTGGTTTTTTATATGGATACTGAAGAATTGAACCTGGGCTACCAGGCTTTGAAAGCAAGTGCCTTTACCCACTGAGCCATCTCTCCAATCCGAGTATTTTTTTTTTTAAAGAACATTCTTGGGCTGGAGAGATGGCTTAGCGGTTAAGCGCTTGCCTGTGAAGCCTAAGGACCCCGGTTCGAGGCTCGGTTCCCCAGGTCCCACGTTAGCCAGATGCACAAGGGGGCGCATGCGTCTGGAGTTCATTTGCAGAGGCTGGAAGCCCTGGCGCGCCCATTCTCTCTCTCTCCCTCTATCTGTCTTTCTCTCTATGTCTGCCGCTCTCAAATAAATAAATAAAAAATGAACAAAAAAAAATTAAAAAATAAAAAATAAAAAAACATTCTTCCTTCGGGTCAGCATGATGCTCCTTGGCTTGTACTTGTTGTATTTTATGTCATGACGTTGCTGAGGGCAGAATGCAGAAGTGGGGAATCCTTCCATATGTTTCCTGCGGGGGTTCTGGCAGCTCTCCTTGTGCATTTCCCTATGTATGACATTAGGATATACTTAAATGTCAGAAGCCGATTCGTTTCATCCCATAGCATTTCCCCATTGTCATCAGCTTTTCTGTGGCTTTTCCTCATTAGTACTTTTCTGTGTTTGAGGGTACACATGAGTATATTCAAAGTGGGTATTAGCCATATTTTAGCATTATTATTGTGTAAGGATTTTGTCACTCTTAAAAATTAAGGGCTAGGCATTCTCTCTCTCTCTCTCTCTCTCTCTCTCTGCCTCTCTCTCTCTCTGTCACTCTCAAATAAATAATAAAAATTTAAAAAAAAAAGGCTAGGGCTTTGGTTTAGTGGTAGAGCACTGGGCTAGCATGAACAAGGCCCTTCATTTGATCCCCAGTGCTGTAAAACAATAAAAAGTTGTTGTAGCTTTGATATTTGACTGCCACTTAAAAACATTCAGCCTAGCCGGGCGTGGTGGTGCACGCCTTTAATCCCAGCACTCGGGAGGCAGAGGTAGGAGGATTGCCAAGAGTTCGAGGCCACTCTGAGACTACATAGTGAATTCCAGGTCAGCCTGAGCCAGAGTGAGACCCTACCTCGAAAAACCAAAAAAAAAAAAACAAACAAACAAAAAAAAAAAAACATTCAGCCTACCCCTGAGTCCCTGATAATCTTCTGTCTGTGAACTAGAGATCTACCTTGTAGTAAGGGTAGTTTGCCTAGTCTCATAAGCGCTGCTTATGTTTGTTTGTTAAATTTTGTGGGTTTTTAAACATTTTTTATTTTTATTTATTTATTTGAGAGTGACAGAGAGAGAAAGAGGGAGAGAGAGAGAGAATGGGTGCTCCAGGGCCTCCAGCCACTACAAACGAACTCTAGATGCGTGCACCCCCTTGTGTATCTGGCTAACGTGTGTCCTGGGGAATCGAGCCTAGAACCGGGGTTCTTAGGCTTCACAGGCAAGCGCTTAACCGCAAAGCCATCTCTCCAGCCCTTTTTTGTGTTTTTTGAGGTAGGGTTTCACTGTAGCCCAGGCTGACCTGGAATTCACTATGTCGTCTCAGGGTGACTTTGAACTCATGGCCATCCTCCTACCACCTCCCTAGTGCACCACCACACCCGGCTTGTTTGTTAAGTTTTTCTGGTGCTATAGTTCAAAGCCAAAGCCTTGCTCATGGTAGGCCAATGTTCTACCACTTCGAGCTTCATTCTTGTTTCTAAATAAATAAGTAAGGCTGGAGAGATGGCTCAGTGGTTAAGGTGCTTGCTTGCAAAGCCTGACACCTTGGGTCTGATTCCCAAGTACACATGTAAAGCCAGATACACAAAGTGGCACTTGCATCTGGAGTTTGTTTGCAGTGGCAAGAGACCCTTGTACACCTATACTCTCTTGATCTTTCTGCTTCTTTCTGTCTGTCTCAAACAAAGATAAGGTGCTTGCCAGTGAAGCCTAAGGATTCATGTTTGACTCTGCAGATCCCACATAAGCCAGACCCACAAAGTGATACCAGCGCAGAAGGGAGCACACACGTGTCTGGAGCTCAGCTTCAGTGGCTGCAGGCCCTGGTGCGCCAATTCTCCCTTGCACTCTCACAAATTGAAGAGAAAAAAGGCTAGTTTGTTGGGCTTGCCTCAAAAATAAATAAATAAGTCCTAAATTATTTTAGGAACAATAACTCTATACTAGTATTTCCCAAACTTTTTTCATAGTGTGGGTGTAATCTGAAATAAATATTCATGTGGGAGACATGCTTGGGTTAAACAAATTAGTTTGTTTACCACAGAATTTCTCAGAGCCCTTCATGCTCTTGTACTTGGGATGGCTCTCTGGGAGGTTAATGTAGCGTGTGATGTTCCCAAACCTTCCCCCCGCACCCTTTGGCCATGCTAGGGACTGAGCCCTGCACGCACTGGACAAGAGCTCTACACTGAGCTGCTTTCCGAGCCGCTCCAAAACTCTTGAGCATCATCTCCCTACACACGCGCGCACTCGCGCACAATCTATTTATGCACTACTAACGTATTGGCCTAGTATATACAGTTTAAGGAGTGTTAGTCTACATATATTTGGCTTTCTTTTATCCTGAAACATCATCCAACTGAGCAAGAACCATCTAGGAAACAGTTTCTTAAACTATCTTTCTTCAGCATCTCAGCACTTACTTCCTAGCACCCAGCTGAGTTGAATTTTCCTTGAAAAACAATGTGGGTCAAATAATTTTTATTGTCAATTGAAACTAGCTTCCTATGTGACTTGAACCACATTTTTCTTCTCCTTTCAGTTCCTAGCATTTTCCTTCCCCAAAGTAATTCAGTAATTTATTTCTGACCTCACATTCTTGGCCTGTCTTTGATAAATTAAAATACACTAAGCCTTCACTATTTTTGGCATAGTGTGATCATTTAGTTTTCTAAAAACGAGTAAGAACAGAAAAGATTCTGTTCATAATAGTTTTAAAATCAAGTGCACTGCCCTGTAAGAGGCTTTTAAAACGTGTGTGCTTAACAAGCTTAAGAACTTGTCTTCCTTTTATCTTTCAAGACTAGTTTGGCCAGCATGGCTAATTTGTGCCAGAATAAAATCCAACTCAACCTTCAGCCTCCTGAGGAACAGCAGGGGATCAACCTAGATAGGGGAGGAATGAAATAGAAAAGGATGTGGGCTCAACCCAAGGGAGGATGGTAGATGAGAGCCATCTCCTTGAAGCTCCCCCCCACCCCCAATCCCCCTGGAAGGAAACCACGCTGTTTGCCGGCATCTTATCTGCCAGCCGCAGATGTAAGCTCTCAAAAACAGCAGGGAGGATGTTGACTGCGACAATGCATCAAGGCTGCGGTTTGTAACCTCAATAGTAAGGCAGTTAAAAAAAAAATTTTTTTTTAACAAAGACGTTTTGATTGCCAAATCCATAACCATTAGCAGCTGTGGTTGTGAACAGTTCTGGAGATCTAACAAGTTTTCAAACAAAAAGTTGAGTTGATGGCTTTTGTTTCTATGGGTCTGTGTTTGTTTGTGCTATTTATAACCCTGACTTCAAAAGAAAAATCTGATTTTTCTGAAATCTCCAAGGTCATAGATTATTCTATTTCTCCTGCACAGAATCTGTTCCTCTTTTGCCAGTTTTCTGACCCCTTAGTCTATTTGATGTGGTGGCTGTTGTAACAGACAAGACCATATCTTCAAGGGATTATGCTGAAGCAGGTCTGCTGGGTTCCTGTACCCAGCAGCTGATGCCAACAGTAGAATTTGCAGTCTTGCAGTAGAGGTTAGAGTATTACCTGTTCCCTCTTCTCTAAGTATGTGAAGGTTCCAGGTGCCATTTCATGTGTGGAAATCAGGATTTTCTATGACTAATGCATGGTCTCTGAGTCTGAGAAGTTAGAAATTGATGGAAGGAAGTAATGCTCAACATTCAACTATGCACTGGCTTTGAAAATTCATAAATTCTCTGTCTCTACTTACTTATTTAGAGTATTATTTACTATATTTAGAGAGAGAGAGAGAGAGAATGGGCGCATCAGGGCCTATAGCCACTGCAAACAAACTCTAGATGCATGCGCCACCTTGTGTACCTGGTGGTTTATATGGATACTGAGGAATGGAATCTGAGGCCTTAGATTTCTCAGACAAGCACTTAAACCGCTAAGCCATCTCTCCAGCCCCCATATTTTAATTTTACTTTATCTTTTTTTTTTTTTTTTTTTTGATTTAGGGTTTCTCTATAGTCCAGACTGACCTAGAATTCACTAGGTAGCCTCATGCTGTCCTCAAACTCATGGCAGTCCTCCTACCTTTGCTCTCCAAGTGTTGGCATTAAAGGCAAATGCCACCATGCCCAGTTCAATTCTGAGAATTCTTTTGAAGAATAGAGCACTAACTAGAGTTTGTAGTCAGAACAGAGTATATTTATTGTCTGAGTATCAAGTAATCATTTGAAATAAGGTGAACAGCCTAACCATACCAAGGGGAACCCCACAGCGGGCCATACCCATATCTGCAACAGGTCTCCAAGGTGAAAATGTGTGTGTGGGTGTGCACTTAAATTTTTTATTCATCTATTTTATTTATTTGAGTGGGGGTAGGGGAGAGAAAGAGGCAGATAGAGAGAATGGGCACCCCAGGGCCTTCAGCCACTGCAAACAAATTCCAGACATATGCGCCACCTTGTGCACCTGGCTTATGTGGGTCCTGGGGAATCGAACGTGGGTCCTTTGGCTTTGCAGGCAGTCACCTTAACCGCTAAGCCATCTCTCTATCCCGTGTGTGTGTTTTAATCTAAGGACAATTGTACTTTCTGTTCGGAACATTATTACCACTTTTATGTTTTGTTTTGTTTTGTTTTTCAAGGCAGGATTTCACTCTAGCCCAGGCTGGCCTGGAATTCACTATGTAGTCTCAGGGTGGCCTCGAACTCATGGTGATCCTCCTACCTCTGCCTGAAAGGTGTGCACCACCACTGCCTGGCACTTGCTAAAATCTTTATTTGAATTCTCTCTTCCGCTGTCTGTCTCACTACAAAATAGTTTTAGGGGCTGGAGAGATGGCTTAGCAGTTAAGGTGCTTCCCTCGAAGCCTAAGAACTCACGTTCAGATCTCCAGGTGCCATGCAGCCAGGGGCACAGGGACGCAGAGCACAGTGTCGCACATGCGCACAAGCATCTGCATTCCTTCACTGCAGGCCGAAGGTCCGGGCCCACCCTTCTCTCTCTCTGCCTCTGTCTGTCTCTCTCAAAATAAAAATAATTTTTAAAATATTTTATGCTGGAGAGACGGCTTAGTGGTTAAGGCACCTGCCTATTGTGGTGGTTTTGACTCAGGTGTCCCTCATAAACTTGGGTATTCTGAATGCTACGTTCCCGGAAGGTGGATATTTGGGAATTAATACCTTCTCAAGACAGTGTATTGTTGGGGGCACACTTATAGATATTATAGTCAGTTTCCCCTTGCCAGTGTTTGGCACACTGTCCTGTTTCTATTGTTAACCTGATGTTGGCCAGGAGGTGATGTCCACCCTGTGCTCATGCCATCGTTTCCTCCTGCCATCTCGGAGCTTCCTCTTGAATGTGTAAGCCAAAATAAACCCTTTTCCCATAGGCTGCTCTTGGTCAGGTGATTTCTACCAGCAATGCAAACCTGACTCCAACACCTATGAAGCCTAAGGATCCAGGTTCAATTTTCCAGCTCCCATGTAAGCCAGGTGCACTTGGTGGCACATACATCTGGAGTTCCTTTGCAGTGGCTAAAGGCTCTGGCATACCCATTCTCTCTTTTTCCAATAAATAAAAAAAATTAAAATTTTATTTATTTATTTATTTTGGCTTTTCAAGGCAGGGTAGAATTCACTCTGTATTCTCAGGGTGGCTAATTTTTATTTATTTATTTTAGAGGAAAAGGAGAAAAGCAGATAAAGAATGGGCACACCAGAATCTTTAGCCTCTGCAAATGAACTCCAAATGCATGAGCCACCTTGTGTAACTGTTTTTACATGGGTACATTGGAATTGAACCTGGGTCCTTTGGCTTTGCAGGCAAGAGCCTTAAACACTAAGCCATCTTTCCAGCCTTTTTTGTTTTGTTTGCTTTTTTTTTTTTTTTTTTGAGGTAGGGTCTTCACTCTAGCCCAGGCTATCCTGAAACCCACTGTGTAGTCCCAGGCTGGCCTCTAACTCACAGCAATCCTCCTGCCTGTGCCTCACATTTGCTGGGATTAAAGGTGGGTGCCGCCTCACCTAGCAACGCTGTCACTTTTTATCACTTACTATGTACCACGCTCATTATGAATGTCACTTTTTAAACCTTACAGCAATTCAAACAAGGTTCCTTATTCCTTCAAAGATGAGAGAATTTTAAGCTCAGAGATAAAGTCACTTGGGTAATGCTGGTCAACAAGTAATAAAATTGGAATTTTGCTGATGTCTTCTTCCTTACATGGTAGAAGAGCATATTCTAAGGTGTGTGTGTTGCTGGTGAGGGCTCAGCAGGTAAAGGTACTTGCTTACAAGGCCTGCTGGCCTGGGTTCAATTCCCTAGTGCCATGTAAAGCCAGAAATTTCTTTGCAGTGGCAGGAGGCCCTGACATGCCTATTTTTCCCACACACACACACTCTCTCACTCTCTCTCTCTCTCCCTGTCTCTTAAGTAAATAAAAATATTTAAAAAGAAAAGCATATTCCCAAGTGAGGAAGTAATGTGAGTAAAGGCATAGGTGGGAAGTTGGGGCATCCTGAAGAAATATGTGAGTGAAGAAAAGGAAGCAGTGGACGAGGATCGAAAGGTAGGCTGTGGTCAGGTGGAAGATAGCTTTAAATGATACGCCACAGGGGTGAGGCCCACTTCAGCAGTGAGTTGGGAAATGGAGAGGAGCGTTTTGAAAGTTTTTATGAGGCAATAGCATGGAGAGTCTGGCCTCAGGAAAACTCATTGGCCCCTGTGTGGAAGATGCATTGAAGAGATTTAGGTAGAAAGACTAGTGAGAAGATTGTTGAAGTTCAGCGTAGAGATAGAAAATGATCTATTTCATAATGCCAGCAGAATGAGATGAGAGAGGAATAGATACAAGAGATTTATGTACTTAGAATCAGTCATTTTCCATGATTCCTTCATTTTACTCTGAAGTGAACCAAGGCTTAGTGAAAATGATCTGTACAATCTGGAAGGAAGCAAGGTAGCCTGGCTTTCTACTTGCAGTCTGTTCAAGCCCTGTCATCTACTGTGTTATCCAAGTGACAGATTTATTCTCAAACTCATAGCTCTTACCTCTGAGTGCTGAGAGAAGGTCTCTCTGTGCAGTCCAAACTAACTCACCATCCTCTACCCTTCAAACAGATTACAGGTAAATGCTGTATGATTACCACTATACACTACTATATCCCACAATATCTTATATATATATATTTTTGAATTTTCATGGTAGGTTGTCACTTTAGCACAGGCTGATCTGGACTTTACTGTGTAATCTCAGGGTAACTTCGAACTCATGTCAATCCTTCTACCTTTCCTGCCAGGATTAAAAGTTTGTGTGCCACCACACCTGGCACTTTTTTTTGTTGTTTGTTTGCTTCTTTTGTTTTTCAAGGTAGGGTCTCTCTCTAGTCCAGGTGACCTGGAATTCAGTATGTAGTTTCAGGGTGGCTTGGAACCCATGGCGATCCCCCTACCTCTGCCTCCTGAGTGCTGGGATTAAAGGCGTGTGCCACCATGCCCCAGCTTTAAAATAAATTTTTTAAAAGTGCCCGGTATATATATATATATATATATATATAAATTAGAGAGAGAATTTGTATGCCAGTGCCTCTTGAAACTAAATGAATTCCAGACACAGGTACTACATAGAGCATCTAGCTTTATGTGAATACTAGGGAATTGAACCAGGCCAGTAGGCTTTGCAAGCAAGTACCTTGTAACTGTTGAGCTATCTCCCCAGCCCAAAACCTTTCTTTATGTTTTCATTTGTTTAAGTTGAAATGAAGCCTGCTATATAAAAAATATAGCAAAAACAATCATCATGAATAGGTGATTTTCACTGATGTCATGTCAGTCTGGCTTAATTTTTTTTTTTTTTTTGAGGTGAGGTCTCCCTCTAGCCCAGGCTGGCCTGGAACTCACAAAGATCCTCCTACCTCTGCCTCCCCAGTGCCAGGATTAAAGGTGTGCGCCACCACTCCCCACCCCGGTTCTAAAATGTGTGGTGGCACAGGCCTTTAATACCAGCACTAGGGAGGCAAAGGTAAAAGGATTGCTATGACTTTGAAGCTACCCTGATACTACATAGTGACTTCCAGGTCAGCCTGGGCTAGAGCAAGATCCCACCTTTAAAATCAAAACAACAACAAAAAGCGTAGGGCTGGAGAGATGGCTTAGTGGATAAGGCGCTTTCCTGCAAAGCCAAAGGACTCAGGTTCTATTTCCCCAGGATCCATGTAAGTCAGATGTTCAAGGTGACATGCATCTGGAGTTGTTTACAGCAGCTGGAGGCCTTGGCATGCCCTTTTGGTCTCTTGCTCCCTCTCTCTCTGCCTCTTTCTCTCTCAAATAAATCAAAGATATTTTTAAAATACAGCTGGGTATGGTGATGTATGCCTTTAATCCTAGCACTAGGGAGGCAAAGGTAGGAACATTGCCATGAATTTGAGGCCTGATTACATAGGGTATTCCAGGTCAGCCTGGGCTAGAGGGAGACCCTACCTCAAAAAACAAGAAAGAAAGAAAAGAAAAAAAAGAAGAAAGCTGTCTTCATACTTTTGATAGTAGTTACTAGGAAAAGGGTTTCTCTGGTGATTATATCTGGCCTAGATGCCTATCAGTCATATTTATCAAACATGCTAACAGAAGATATCCCAAGATAAGAGAAACAGCTGGTGACTTGGGCATTGCTAGAGAACAATTTTTGCCAACCCATAATTTTGGCTTACCTTGTGATTATGTTCCCAGCATACACTTACTTTAGGTTCTGTGTGTGTGTTGTTTTTTTTTTTTTAATTTTTGTTTATTTATTTGAGAGCGACAGACACAGAGAGAAAGACAGATAGAAGGAGAGAGAGAGAATGGGCGCGCCAGGGCTTCCAGCCTCTGCAAACGAACTCCAGACGCATGCGCCCCCTTGTGCATCATCTTAACGTGGGACCTGGGGAACTGAGCCTCGAACCGGGGTCCTTAGGCTTCACAGGCAAGCGCTCAACCGCTAAGCCATCTCTCCAGCCCAGGTTCTGTGTGTTTTTATAGAAGGAACAAAAGTCCTAAGAATACAGGCAAATTTGTTTTACGATAAGAGATGGCAATTTCTAAGCCCTTTTGAGAGTTGTTCTCCCATTACTTTTCACCCCCAGTAGGTCTGGAATAGATCCACCAAACAGCCTTTGCATGTTCAGACCTCTCAGAATGAATCATCTTCCTTCCCTTTAGTGAGGGAAGGATTATGTAGATTGCTTCTGGCAGGTTTTCTACAGATGTTTTCTTTTTCTTTTTTAAATTTTTTTTCCCCATTTTATGTATTTATTTGCAAGCAGAGAGATAAGAACGGCAGATGAAGAGGGAATGGGCACACCAGGGCCTCCAGCCACTGTAAATGAACGCCAGACGCATGTGTCCCTTGTGCATCTGGTACATGGGTCTTGGGGAATCAAACCTGGGTCCTTTGGCTTCACAGGCAAATGCTTCAACTGCTAAGCCATTTCTCCAGCCTCTTATTTTTCTTAAGTCTAATAGTGCTTAACTCTTGCTGAACATAGGGAGCTGCCCCATGTTCCTGCAGGAGGAGGTCCAAGAAGCTCCCAGCTCCCCGTGTTAAAAGAATAGTCATGTGAGCCAGGCGTGGTGGCACATGCCTTTAATCCTAGCACTTGGGAGGCCGCGGTATGAGGATCGTTATGAGTTCGAGGCCACCTGAGACTCCATAGTAAATTCCAGGTCAGCCTGGGCTAGAGTGAGACCCTACCTCAGGAAAAAAAAAAAAATCAATCAAAAGAATAGTCAGGGGCTGGAAGGATGGATTAGTGGTTAAGGCATATGCCTGCAAAGCCAAAGGATCCAGGTTTGATTACCCAGGACCCATGTTAGCCAGATGCACAAGGGGACACACACATCTGGAGTTCCTTTGCAGTGGCTGGAGGCCTTGGCACACCCATTCTCTCTCTCCCTTTCTCCATCAAATAAATAAATAAATAATATTAAAAAAAAAAAAAAAGCCAGGTGGTGCATGCCTTTAATCCCAGCACTTGGAAGGCAGAGGAAGGAGGAGCACCATGAATTGGCGGCCAACCTGAGACTCCATAGTGAATTCAAGGTCAGCCTGGCCTACTGCAAGACCCTACCTCAAGATACCAAAAAAAAAAATAATTATCTTGGAAGACTCTCAGATATCTGTTGTTTAGGAAGCTAGTCCCACTGTAGAAAGCCAGAGATGGCAGGCAAAGGACTGTCTAATACTGAGCTAAGATCTGTAGAAAGAAGTTTCCTTCTTGTTTATTGGACACAGTATCCTCTATGTGTGCAGTGGGGAGTATACCATCAAAATGTTGAGGTGAAGCCTTGGGCATCAGTTGATCTCTTCAAAATTCCAAATCTGTTCCAACTAGCCTGAACATTTATTTTTTATATTTCAGTTTCCAGACATCAGTCAAGAATCTGATTCTCCATTTGTTTTCATCTGCAAAAATCCCCAGGAAATGGTTGTGAAGTTTCCTATTAAAGGAAATCCAAAAATCTGTAAGTCATAGTCTCTGATGCTCTAAATGTGCTCCCCCATTCTTTGCTCTTGCACCTAACTTGTCTGACTTTGGGGGAAAAAAACACCTTTTTCTTTTTAAATTGTGTTCTGTATCATCCTTAGTGTTGGAGGATTAAAAATTACATAATCATTATTTTGGGTTTTTTTTTTCCAAATTTTAAAATTTTTATTCATTTATTTGAGAAAGAGGCAGATAGAGAATGGGCATGCCAGGGTCTTCAGCCACTGCAAAAAAAAAACTCCAGATGCATGTACCAGCGTGTGCATGTGGCATAAATGAGCCCTGGGGAATCAAATCTGAGTCCTTTGGCCTTGCAGGCAAGTGCCTTAACTGCTAAGCCATCACTCCAGCCCCATTATTTCGTTTTGAAAATGTTTTATTTAGCTAGACCTGGTGGTGCAAACCTTTAATCCCAGCATTCGGTAGGCAGAGGTAGGAGAATTGCTGTGAGTTCTAGGCCACCCTGAGACTACATAGTGATTTCCAGGTCAGCCTTGGTTAGAGTGAAACCCTACCTGGAAAAACAAAATAAAAGTTTTATTTGTTTTTTTGTAAGGAGAGAGAGAATGGGTAAGCCAGGGTCTCCAGCCACTGCAAATGAACTCCATACTCATGTACCACCTTGTACATCTGGCTTACGTGGGTACTGGGGAATCAAACCTGGGTCCTTAGGCTTTGAGGGCAAACACCTTAACGGCCCTATTTTAAGTTTTTTGGTTTTCCAAGGTAGGGTCTTGCTGTAGTCCAGGCTGACCTGGAATTTAATTCATTATGTAGTTTCAGGTTGGCCTTAAACTCATAGCGATCCTCCCACCTCTGCCTACAGATGCATGTGCCACTTTGTGCATCTTTACGTGGGCACTGGGGAGAATTGATCTTGGGTCATCAGGCTCTACAGACAAGCACCTGAACCTCTGAGCCATCTCTCTAGCCCTGTGGCACATACCTTTAATCCCAGCACTCTTCAGGCCCAGGCAGGATGATTGCTGTGAGTTCAAGGCCAGCCTTGGACTACAGAGTGAGTTCCATGTCAACCTAGGCTACAGTGAGACCCCAGCTCAAAAACAGCAGCAGCAGCAACAAAAAGAACAGGGTGGAGGTAGCCATGATGTCTTGGCCTCTTTGTGCTTCCTTGGTTTTAGAGTTGCTGCTGTTAGCTGGATGTGGGGGCGCACACCTTTAATCCTCAACCCAGCACTCAGAAGGCAGAGGTAGGAGGATCACTGAGAGTCCGAGGCCACCCTGAGACTACATAGTGAATTATTCCAGGTTAGCCTGTGCTAGAGTGAGACCCTACCTTGAAAAACCAAAATGAAAAAAAAAAAAGTTGCTGCCTTTGATAGTCACCCTGCTAGTTGTCAAGGGCACAAAAGGGCCTTTACTGTGAAGAGCTCTCAGTTTACTGTCACTTGTCTTCTGTTCTTAGGCTGCTCAGTGGATAAAAGAATTCCTGAATCCCTGAGAACAGCCTGGAAATCCTTGTTCCTCTTTTATTTCCTCCTGGTAGTTTTCTTGAAGCCAGAGCTTAGTTTACCTACCACTGCCTGCTTTGTTCTGGTGAGCTATTTCATCTGAGCTAGTCCCACTTGGTAGTTTCCACAGCCAGACTGGATTTTGTTTGCTTTTCGAGGTAGGGTCTCATTGTAGCCCAGGCTGACCTGGAATTCACTGTGTAGTTTCATGTTGGACTAGAGCTCATGGTGATCCCTATTTCTGCCTCCTGAGTGCTAGGATTAAAGGCATGAGCCACCACACCTGGCTTCTGTTTTTATGTTTGTTTGTCTTTTAAATATTTTATTTATTTATTTGTGAGCGAGGAAGAGAGAGTGAATGGGCGCACAAGGGCCTTCAGCTGCTGCAAATGAACTCCAGACTCATGCATCTGGCTTATGTGGGTCCTGGGGGAAAAGAACCTGGGTGCTTTGGCTTTGCAGACAAGTACCTTAACCACTAAGCCATCTCTCCAGCCTTATTTGTGTCTTTGTGTGTTTGTCGTTAAGTCTTATGTACGCTAGACTGTCTTTGAATTGATCCTTGTGCTTCTACCTACTCTTTAATTTTTTTTCTTTTTTTTAATTTTTAAAATTGTTATTTATTTGGGGGGGATTCAGATAGAGAGAGGGAGAATGGGCCCATCAGGGCTTGAAGCCTCTGAAAATGAACTTCAGGTGCTTTCACCCCCTGTGCATCTGGATTACATGGGTACTGGGGAATCAAACGTGAGTCCTTTGGCATTTTAGGCAAGTGCCTTAACTCCTAAGCCATTTCTCCAGCCATATATATATATATATATATATATATTTTTTTTTTTTTTTTTTTTTTTAAGTAGAGTCTTACTTTAGCTCACGCTGACCTGTAGTTCACTATGTAGTCTCAGGGTGGTCTCAAACTCATGGCAATCCTCCTACCTCTGCCTCCCAAGTGCTGGAATTAAAGGTGTGCGCCACTTCGTCCAGCTTTTTGTTTTGTTTTGAAGTAGGGTCTCACTCTAGCCCAGGCTGACCTGGCATTCACTATGTTGTCTCAGGGTAGCCTCAAACTCACGGATCTTCCTGCCTCTGTCTCCCAAGTGCCCCAAGTGGGGATTAAATGTGTGCCCCACCACACCAGGAACCACATTCTCTTCCCCCCCCCTCCCCGCCAAGGTAGGGTCTCACTTTACCCCAGGCTGACCTAGAATTTAGTATGTAGTCTCAGGGGAGCTTTGAACTCATGGTGATCCTCCTACCTCCGCCTCCCAAGTACTGGGATTAAAGGCGTGTGCCACCACACCTGGCTCTGTGTAATTTATATGATGAAGCACTTATTCAGCACCTATCATTTGACAGTCACTGTGGTAATGTTAGGTACACAAAGAGAGTTTGCCCTGTAATGGAACTCTTCACCAGTTTGCTGGCACAAGTTCAGATCTCCAGCCAGGTGGCCTGTGAGAAGAAAGAACTCCTAAATCTCAGTGTGCCCTAGTTGTAAAGCAGTTTGTGACCATTGTAAGTGGCCTAGGAAAGACACAGGGCTATTTTAGAAGCAGGTGTAACCCCACAACAGTTGGGGGAAGAAGTCCCAAGCACACAAGGAAAGTGTTAAGCTAAGGTTTCTTTGCTCCCAGTCTCCTTGTGGTGCTCAAAACATGTATTCTTGTCTTAACTGGACAAGTGACACCATTGAAATCCAGACAGGCTGAATGACGTGCCCAGTGCGTACAGGTCTTGACTAGCTTCTGGTTCAGTGCTCTTTCTGTTACACCTCAGTGCCCCACAAGGGAAAATGTCGCTGTACAAGTGGTGGTGGTTATGCGAGCGTGCCCATGGCATACCTGCTGCCCTTGTACTCCCACATACCCATTCGTGTGTGTGCGTGTGCGTGTGTGTGTGCGTGTGTTGAAGCTGAAATGCACTATTTTCTAGAACTCTGTTAATATTCTCTTCCTGAGAGAGATGGTTTCAAAGGTTGTTGTCATTCAACCAGACTATATCCTGGTAGATAGAAGGATCAGTTCAGAGAACACAGTAGTAAAGTGCCTCTTATTTGGATCATCTGGGACCTGAAAGTCACTTTTTGTTTCCTGTTTGGATTTATATATTTATTTATTTATTTATTTATTTTGAGGTAGATCTCACTCTAGCCCAGGCTGACCTGGAATTCACTATGTAGTCTCTGGGTAACCTCAAACTCATAGTGATCCACCTACCTCTGCCTCCATAGTGCTGGGATCAAAGGCTGCACCACCACACCAGGGATTGTTTGTTTATTTATTTATTTATTTATTTATTATTTTTTGCGGTAGGGTTTCACTCTAGCCCAGGCTGACCTGGAATTCACTTTGAAGTCTCAGGGAATCCTTGAACTCTTGGCATCCTCCTACCTAACGCATCCTCCAAATTCTGGGATTAAAGGTATGCACCACCAGGCCTGGCCATTATTTATTTTTTAAATCATAGTGTTTTGTTACTTAGCCCTGGCTGGCCCAAAACTCTAGTAGATCATAGTGGTCTCCCAAATGTGGTAATCTTCCTACCTCTCCTTCCCAGGTGTTAGGGTTGTGGGCATGTGCCACCACACCTGGCTGAGACTTCTTGTTTTTGAAATTTAACCCTTAGCATGGTGTAGCCTGTGACCTTTACCCTTTTTAGCTGCTGTTTGCACCCTTTGTCAGCAAAGCCTTTATGTGGATTCTACTGCACTGTTTCAGGTCACTCCCCCTATTTAATGAAGCAGCAAAAGGGTTAGTTGAACTTTCCCACTGCGAAGGAGGTTCGTTCATGCATTATACTCAACTAGTTAACGGGTCAGTGGGATGGGTTTCTCGCTGTGTGAAGCACTTTCCTTCATTACATGTGTGTGTGTGTTTGTCAAAAATCAAAAAATTGTCTTAGCATCAGATACTCTGAAAACATGTTTCTTTTCTAGAAATTACAGAGTTAGAAATATTAACTTCTTAGATTCTTTAGATAAATACATGTGTACAGCATTCCCAGTGCTTTCTTATTCCTGGAGGCGAAACTCTGGAAGTGTCCGCATCCTGAAGCTAGATAATTTTTTGTTTGTTTGTTTTTTGGTTTTTCGAGGTAGGGTCTCACTCTGGTCCAGGCTGACCTGGAATTAACTCTGTAGTCTCAGGGTGGCCTTGAACTCAAGGCGATCCTCCTACCTCTGCCTCCTGAGTGCTGGGATTAAAGGCGTGTGCCACCACGCCCGGCTCCTGAAGCTAGATAATTGAATGTGACAGAAACACAGTAACCAGAAGACCTAGGAGGCCATGAGAGATTTGCATTGCAAATACAATAATGATGATGATGATGATGATGATGATGATGAGACTTCTTTTCTCTTACAGGGAAACTGGATTCCAAGATCCATCAAGGAGCAAAGAAGGGGTTAATAAAGCAGAATAAAGCTGTCTGACCCACCCAGGAGAACTGGAACTATCCAGCAAGGTGGAGTCATGGATTTAAGCTGCTGTCCACCAGTCCTTTGGAACTGAAGCAATAGAAACCTAAAAAGCTTGACTCTGCGAATTTAAATTCTTACCAAATCTATATATTTTTCTTAAAGAATGGGAATTCTTTATGCAGTAGACTGCAATTTTTGGATATGTTATTTATAAATGTTTACTTAAGGGCTGGAGGGATGGTTTACCGGTATTTGCCTACAAAGCCAAAGAACCCAGGTTTGATTCCCTAGGACCCACATTAGCCAGATGCACAAGGGGGTGCATACATCGGAGATCATCTGCAGTGGCTGGAGGCCCTGGCATGCCCATTCCCTCTCTCTCTCTCTCCCTCTTTCTCTATCAAATAAATAAATAAATAAAAATAAAATATTAAAAGTTTACTTAAAAAGTTTAGGTGTTTGAGCCAGGTGTGGTGGTACATGCCTTTAATCCCAGCACTCGGGAGGCAGAGGTAGGAGGATCACCATGAGTCTGAGACCATTCTGAGACTACATAGTGAATTCCAGGTCAGCCTGGGCTAAAGTGAGACCCTACCTTAAAAATAAATAAATAATAAAAAGTTTAGGTGTTTGGCATTTTTCTCAGAATGGTGTTCAGAAGACAAAGGAACAACTTGGAAATTTCCTCTTTGAAACTTGTATTTGTAATTAGGAAAATCTTAACCTTGGCTAACAAATTGTGAGGGACTGATTTGATTTAATTTCTTTTAACAAAAGGGGGGGTTGGAGAGATGGCTTAGTGGTTAAGCGCTTGCCTGTGAAGCCTAGGACCCTGGTTTGAGGCTTGCTTCCTCAGTACCCATGTAAGCCAGCTGCGCAAGGTGGTACATCCATCTGGAATTTGTTTACAGTGGCTGGAGGCCCTGGTGTGCCCATTCTCTCTTTCTCTCTCTGCCACTTTCTCTCTCTCTCTCTCTTTCTTTCTATCACTCTCAAATAAATAAAATTTTTTTGATTTAAAAAAAAAATTTTTAAGGTGGGTTGTCAGGCTCATTAGATGGCTTAGCAGTTAAGACACTTGCCTGCAAAGCCTAAGGACCCAGGTCTGATTCCCTAGTACCCACATAAGCCAGATGCACAAGGTGGCACATGCATCTAGAGTTCATTTGCAGTGGCTGGAGGCCCTGGTACACCCATTTGCTCTTTCTATCTGCCTTTCTCCTTCAAAGAAATAATTAAAATATTTTTTTTAATCTAGGCATAGTTATTTACACCTTTAATCCCAGCACTCAGAAAGCAGAGGTAGAAGGATCTTTGTGAGTTAGAGGCCAGCCTGAGACTACATAGTGAATTCCAGGTCAGCCTAGGCTAGAGCAAGAACCTACCTCCAAAAATAAAAACAAAAAAGTTTTGTTTTAAAAAGTGATAATCTGGGCTGGAGAGATGGCTTAGGGGTTAAGCGCTTGCCTGTGAAGCCTAAGGATCCCGGTACGAGGCTTGATTCCCCAGGACCCACATTAGCCAGATGCACGAGGGGGCGCATGCATCTGGAGTTCATTTGCAGTGGCTGGAGGCCCTGGCGTGCCCATTCTCTTTCTCTCTCTCTCTGCCTTTCTCTCTCTGTTTGTTGCTCCCAAATAAATAAAAATGAACAAAAAAAATTTTTCTTTAAAAGTGATAATCTAGGGCTGGAGATATGGCTTACTGGTTAAGCGCTTGCCTGTGAAGCCTAAGGACCCCAGTTCGAGGCTCGAGTCCCCAGGACCCATGTTAGCCAGGTATACAAGGGGGCACACGCATCTGGAGTTCGTTTGCAGTGGCTGGAAGCCCTGGCGTACCCATTTTCTCTCTCTTTCTGCCTCTTTCTCTGTCTGTCACTTTCAAATAAATAAATAAACATTAAAAAAAATTTAAGGGGGAGGGAGAGTATTGCCATGGGATGTTTTTTATAATCACGGAAAATGTTTCAAAAATTGAGAAAAAGTAAAGTTTTCTTTTTTATTTTTTTAATTAAATTTAAAAAAAAATTTTTTTTTAAGTGATAATCTAGGGCTGGAGAGATTGCTTAGTGGTTAAGGTGCTTGTGAGAGGACCCAGGTTTGGTTCCCCAGGACCCACATAAACCAGAAGCACAAGATAGTGCTTGTGTCTGGAGTTCCCACCTCGGGGGCGGGGGGGGGGGGGAGTGATAATTTAGCCAAGCATGCTGGTATACACCTTTAACCCAGCATTTAGGAGGCAGAGGATTGCCCTTTGTTCAAGATAAACTCAAGGTCACCTTGGGACTACATAGTGAATTCCAAGTCAGCCTGGGCTAGAGGAAGATCTTACTTCAAAAAACCAAAAAAAAAAAAAAATATATATATATATATATATATATATACACATACATACATACATACACACATATATACATACACACACACACACACCAAGCATGGTGGCACACATTTAATCTCAGCCCTTATATTCAGGAGGCAGAGGTAGGAGAATCACTGAGTTTGAGGCCAGCCTGGGACTACAGAGTGAATTCCAGGTTAGCTAGGGCTAGAGTGAGAACCTACCTTGAAACCCTCCCCCCAGAAAAATTGCTTTTCTTTATTAACAAGCAGAAAGAGAATGAAAGGGCAGCACCTCCTACCACCAGAAATGAATTCCAGATGCATGTACCACCTTTTGCATCCTTCTTCATGTAGGTACTGGGGAATCAAACATGGCCCGCGAGGCTTTGCACGCAAGCATCCTTAACCACTGAGCTATGTCTCACTCTCCACAAAATGTACTTCTTTTTTGTGCTCCAAATCAGATCTACATCACATTGCCTTTGATACTAACCACATTGAAAGACTGTTTTGCTTCTGGTTTTAGGGTAATGAAAAACAGGGCTTACGCTTAAAATTATGCACACATTTTGAAGTAAGACCTTATGACTTAGATTGTTTAATTACTTCGTTTTCTTAAAATCTATACACGTCCATAGATTTAAACAGCCTTGCCCAATGCCAGGCCGCAGGGAAGAACTCTGGTGCAATGGTTGTGGCAACAGGACACTATGGATTCGTCAGAAGCTAGCACTGACGCACCTCACCGTTTTGAGATGACCAGTTTGGATTTCAGAAAACAAGGACCCTGTACAACACCTGGAGGCTTCCTCATCTCGAGTTTTGGGGAGGCCAACTGAACTAGACTTAGGGGACTTACAAGGTTACTATCCCTTGTAGTGGGCACTGGATAGAAAGCAATTCTATCCAGTTTTTTGAGGCAGGGCCTCTAGCCCAGGCTGACCTGGAATTCAGTAAGTAGTCTCAGGGTGGCCTTGAACCCACAGTGATCCTCCTACCTCTGCCTCCCAAGTGCTGAGATTGAAGGTGTGTGCCACCATGCCCGGCTTTATTTATTTATTAGAGAGAGAGAGGACCTGCCATGGTCTCTAACCACTGCAAACAAACTCTAGATGCATGTGCTACTTTGTGCATCTGGCTTACCTGGATCCTGGGGAATCAAACTTGGTTTCTTTGGTTTTGCAGACAAGTACTTCTTTTTTCTTTTTTTTAAAACAAGTTTTTATTTATTTATTTATTTATTTGAGAGCAACAGACACAGAGAGAAAGACAGATAGAGGGAGAGAGAGAATGGGCGCGCCAGGGCTTCCAGCCTCTGCAAACGAACTCCAGACGCGTGCGCCCCCTTGTGCATCTGGCTAACGTGGGACCTGGGGAACCGAGCCTCGAACCGGGGTCCTTAGGCTTCACAGGCAAGCGCTTAACCGCTAAGCCATCTCTCCAGCCCCAGACAAGTACTTCTTAACTGCAAAGCCATCTCTCTAGCCCCCTCCCCACTTTTTAAAATATTTTATTTATTTGCAAACAGAGAGAAAGTGGCACACCAAGGGCCTCCTGCTGCTACTCCAGACGCGTGAGCCACTTCGTGCATCTGGTTCCATGTGGGCCCTGGGTAATGGAACTAAGTTTGTTAGGCTTTGGAGGCAAGCACCGTAACTGCTGAATCATCTCTCCAGCCCTGAAAAAAAAACAAGTTGAGGGCTGGAGAGATGGCTTAGCGGTTAAGCGCTTGCCTGTGAAGCCTAAGGACCCTGGTTCGAGGCTCGGTTCCCCAGGACCCACGTTAGCCAGATGCACAAGGGGACGCACGTGTCTGGAGTTCGTTTGCAGAGGCTGGAGGCCCTGGCGCGCCCATTCTCTCTCTCTCCCTCTTATCTGTCTTTCCCTCTGTGTCTGTCGCTCTCAAATAAATAAATAAATAATGAACAAGAAAATAAAAAAAAATAAAAAAAAAAAAGTTGAGCCGGGTGTGGTGGCACATGCCTTTAACCTCAGAATGCAGGAGGCAGAGGTAGGAGGCTCCCCATGAGCTCAAGACCACCCTGAGACTACATAGTGAATTCAAGGTCAGCCTGAGCTACAGTGAGACCCTACCTCAAAACCCTACCCCCCCAAAAAAAAAAAAAAGTTGAAGAAGTGGTTACATATGCAGTGTTTTCTAGCTGTGGAGCCAGGACATTGAAGGATGGGATGGGGAAAGAGACAAGCCTCCTGCTAAGGCAGACAGAAACTGCCCTGTTTATCTTGCTGGTATTGCAAAAGCATCATTTGTATGAGGCAAATGTAAATAAATTGAAAAACAACATCCCTTCAGTAAATACATCTAAATACCCAAGTCTCAAATACTGAAATCAAACTTTTTTTTTTTTTTTTTCCTTTCAGGTAGGTAGGCAGGCTGTCCTGGATCTTACTTTGTAGTTTCAGTCTGGCCTGGAGCACACAATGGTCCTCCTACCTCTGCCGCCTCAGTGCTGGGATTAAAGGTGTGTGCCACCATGACCAGTTGAAATCCAACCTCTAATCCTAAGCAGCTATGACTTGGGAAAAACAGAACTGGGTTTAAAGTGATATTGGGGCTGGAGAGATGGCTTAGCGGTTAAGCACTTGCCTGTGAAGCCTAAGGACCCTGGTTCGAGACTCGATTCCCCAGGACCCACGTTAGCCAGATGCACAAGGGGGCGAATGCATCTGGAGTTCCTTTGCAGTGGCTGGAAGCCCTGGCGCATCGATTCTCTCTTTCTCTCTCTGACTCTCTGTGTCTTGCTCTCAAATAAAAAATAAATAAAGTGATATTGGCACTGTTGGCTCTAGTCTTTCTACAGGAAGCACTTTGTTTCTGAGGCTGTTGTAAAAAGCAATCAGAATCTCAGTACTGTGTCCTGGGGAAATTCATGGTCTAAAATGTGTACATTCTGCTTTTCATAACACACCATCACCACCACACCAGGGATGTTGGACTCTGTCTACCAGTTTGCGTGCATGACTTAAGAAAAAGTGCCCTGTGTTATGAGAAAGATTAATTTCTCCTTTCCTTAGTCCTTCCTGTTGAGCATTTATTCGCATTGAACTGCCTCTGCTCACTCCTCATTGATGTCCGCTCAGCTGTGAGCCCTGCTTGTTGCACAGCCTTGGTTCTGCAAGTCCTGAACTCTGGATTCCCAGGGAAATCCAGCAGATTCTTGCTCTGTGGTACAGTTGTACAGCATTCCTTTTTTCTGTCCAACCTCTACAGAGAAGGTGGGAAGGACAACTAACGGTACTTCTTCAGGGAAAAAGAATAAAGTCTTTCTGGTTTTGTGTAACCCTTATCGTCACTGAAGGTAAACTGAGTAGCACTTTGAATTCTGTGCTAAAGTTTTCTGGCACTATTTTATTTTATTTTTATCTGTTTGTTTATTTATTTACTTATTTTGAGGTAGGATCTCACTATAGCCCAGGCTGACCTGGAATTCACTGTGAAGTCTCAAGTTCACTGCCATCCTCCTACCTGTACCTCCCTAGTGCTGGGATCAGAGGCCTATGCCAACCATGCTGGCTGGCTCTCTTAACACCAAAATAAAGCTGAAATGTAGGAAGAGACTAAGGAAAGAAAAATGAAGTGTCTCTGCCTTTTTGAAGGTGACCTACACACAGAGGAGTCTGCATTGCCTTTTCTTTTTTTAATATTTTTGTTCATTTTTATTTATTTATTTGAGAGTGACAGAGAAAGAAAGAGGCAGAGAGAGAGAGAGAGGGAGTGAATGGATACACCAGGGCCTCCAGCCACTGCAAACAAACTCCAGACGTGTGCGCCCCCTTGTGCATCTGGCTAACGTGGGTCCTGGGGAATCGAGCCTTGAACTGGGGTCCTTAGGCTTCACAGGCAAGCACTTAACCACTAAGCCATCTCTCCAGCCCTGCATTGCCTTTTCTACCTGGATAGGTTGTCTGCACACCTAAAAATATCAGGAGCTGCAACAAATCAGGTTATGCAGTTATTCTGTGATAAAATTTCCAAGAACCCACCCCAGAAACCACTTGGAGCCATATGAGTTAATGGCAAAGTAACTTGGAAAATCTTTTCATGGTTAGGCTTTGAATGTCCCTCTTTAGTTCACATGGTAATGGTAGTATAAAGTCTCTCTTATTTGGTGACACACCAGGGAGGAAGTGTGGGAGAAGCTTTCGGGTAGATGGCCCTCAGATGCTCAGTGATGAATAGCACAATTTAAAGTCCAGTGGAAATTCTTAGCAGTCAGAGTGTAAACTTGCCCAAGAACAGCCTGCCAGGCAGTGCTTTCTGACACCTCCCTCTCACCCTGTCTCTGACCCCATCTGAACCTGTCACTTGACCCTGTCACTCACTCTGACCATGTTTCTCCCTTTGATCCTGTCTCTCTGACCTGGTCACTCCTCCTCACTCTGTCACTCCCTCTGACCCTGTCTGTCTGACTCCGTCACTGACCATCAGGCACTCCAACCCTTCACTCACTCTGACCCTGTCACTGATCACCAGTCCCTCCAACCCTGTCAGTCACTCCAACCCTGTCACTCATTCTGATGCTGTCAATCATTCTGTCACCCACTCGATGTCAGTCCCTCTAACTGCCAGTCCCTCTGACATTGTCACTCATTCTGACCCTGTCAGTCACTCTGACCCTGTACACTGACCAGCACCCTCTAACTGTTACTCCCTCTGACATCGTCACTCACTCTGACCCTGTTTCTCCCCATGAACCTCAGTCCTCTGGCCCCATCTGTCCCTCTGACCTGGTCACTCTCTCTCACCCTGTCACTCTGACCCTGTCCCTCAGTTTGGCCTGAGGAAGTTTCAGATTTCTTAGTGAGCTTTCTCTCTCTTTTTTAAATGTCTTATTTATTTGTTTGAGAGAGGAGAAAGGGAGAGAGAGAAAATCAGCATACCAGGGCCTCCAGCCCCTGCAAACAAACTCCAGATGCATGCACCAATTTGTGCATCTGGCTTTATGTGGGTCCTGGAGAATCGAACCCAGGTTGTTAGTCTTTGCAGGCATGCGCCTTAACTGCTAAACCATCTTCTCCTGCCCATAGAGGGAGAGGCTCACTATAGCCCAGGCGCCAAGGAAAAAAAATAGGAAATAGGTTGTTATAAACTTTTAGCTTAAACTAAAGAACAGCCAGTTCTCTTTCTGTAGATTAGCTATAAGGAACCAAACAAAATAAAACAAAACCCAAACCCCTTTCTTGGTTTTTTTTGTTTGTTTGTTTGTTTTTTTTTTTTTTGGTTTTTCAAGATAGGGTCTCACACTGGCCCAGGCTGACCTGGAATTCACTATGGAGTCTCAGGGTGGCCTTAAACTCATGGCAATCCTCCTACCTCTACCTCCCAAGTGCTGGGATTAAAGGTGTGTGCCACCATGCCCCAAACCCCTCTTCTTGGATATTGTTCAAGGTAAGGTCTCACTCTAGCCCAGGCTAATCTCTCACTCACTGTGGTACCAGGCTGGCCTCAAACTCACAAAGAACTATGATCATCCCACCTCTGCTTCCCAAGTGCTGTGATTAAAGGCATGGGCCATTTGGCTTATATTTTATTTTATTTTATTTTATTTATTTTATTTTATTTTATTTATTTTATTTTATTTTATTTATTTTATTTTATTTTATTTTATTTTATTTTATTTTATTTTATTTTATTTTATTTTATTTTATTTTATTTTATTTTATTTTATTTTATTTTATTAAGTTTGAGACAGAGAGGGTTATAGAGAGAGATACTGGGCAGGCCAGGGCCTCTAGCCACTGAAAGTGAACTCCAGACACATGTGCCACCTTGTGCATCTGGTTTACGTGAGACCTGAAGAATCAAACCTGGGCCCTTTGGCTTTGCAGGCAAGTGTCTTAACCGCTAAAACATCTCTCTAGCTTTTGGTATTGGTTTTTCGAGGTAGGGTCTCACTCTAACCCAGGCTGACCTGTTAAAAGCAAATGTCAAAAGCCAAATCTGGGCCGGGCGTGGTGGCGCACGCCTTTAATCCCAGCACTCGGGAGGCCGAGGTAGGAGGATCGCCGTGAGTTCGAGGCCACCCTGAAACTCCATAGTGAATTCCAGGTCAGCCTGGGCTAGAGTGAGACCCTACTTCAAAAAAACCAAAAAAAAAAAAAAAAAAAAAGCCAAATCTGTAAATTGATTATAGTAGCACACACCTTTAATCCTAGCACTTGGGAAGCAGGGGTAGGAGGATAGAGTTAGAGGCTACCCTGAGACTACATAGTGAATTCCAGGTGAGCCTGGGCTAGAGTGAGACTTTATCTCAGAAAAATAAACAACAGAAAAAAGCCAGGTGTGTACTCTTTTTTACTGGAAGGCAGAACTAGGAGGATCCCTGTAAATTCAAAACTGCCCTGAGACTACATACTGAATTCCAGGATAGCCTAGGCTACAGTGAAACCCTACCTTGAGACAAAACAAAACAAAAAAGTTGCTGGGCATGGTGGCACATGCCTTTAATCCCAGCACTTTGGAGGCAGAGGTAGGAGGATCGCCATGAGTTCGAGACCACCTTGAGAGTACATAGTGAATTCTGGGCCACAGTGAGACCCTACCTCCAAAAAACCAAAATAAATAAAAAACAAGTATCTGTGAAACTAGAGAAATAGCAAGCTTCAGTTTGTTAGACTTGGAGGTGGAAAGTCCAGTAGTAAAGCAGTTTCCCCTGATACCCGAGAGTCAAATAGCAAGTACTTATGTGGAGTTCTCAGCTTTTCTGAATGTTTGGAGGAAGGTGACCCATACCATAGACTCCAGGAGCAACAGAGGATCCAACCTGGGAAAAGCTTGTTCTACATGTCTCATGCAGAAAAGAAAGAACATAGTCACAGTACCATTCTCTGTCAGAAAGAACTTGTATAAATGTTTGTCCACTTACGTATGTGGCTACAGTATGGCTTGACTCGTGGGTTGAAATGTAAACTGGTCCAATATTGGGTTTCAGATGTAAAGATGGGATAGTCCAGAAAAAAATCATGATTAAAAATGTCCTAAAAAAATAAATAAAAATAAAAATAAATTTAAAAAATAATAATAATAAAAAATGTCCTAGCTTAAGCTGGGCGTGGTAGCGCACGCCTTTAATGCCAGCACTCGGGAGGCAGAGGTAGGAGAATTGCCTTGAGTTCGAGGCCACCCTAAGACTCCACAGTGAATTCCAGGTCAGCCTGGGCTAGTGAGACCCCACCTTGAAAAACCAAAACCAAACCAAAACAAACAAACAAAAAAATGTCCTAGCTTTGAGTCAGTAAAATCAAGGCATGAAGGGGTTGTTCATCCATAGAAAGATATGTCAGAAAGTAGTGAGATCTTGACACGAGGGGCAAAATGTTAATACAGAACATTTAAGAGTCTAAAGTGGGGCTGGGGAGATGGCTTAGCAGTTAAGCGCTTGCTTGTGAAGCCTCAAGACCCCCGTTCGAGGCTCAATTCCCCAGGACCCACATTAGCCAGATGCACAAGGAGGCACTCGCGTCTGGAGTTTGTTTGCAGTGGCTGGAGGCCCTTGCACGCCCCTTCTCTCTCTCTCTCTTTTTCTATCTGCCTCTTTGTCTCTGCGTCTGTCTCTCTCAAATAAATAAATAAAAATAAAACAAAAAATTAAAAAGAAGAGTCCAAAGTGGTACTAATATGGTAACTACTGGCCACATATGGCTTAAATTTGAATTGAATTTCAAGTAAAGAGTTAGTATTCCATCACTGTTATATCTTAAGTATTCAAATAGACACACTTGGCTGGGTGTGGCAGCCCATGCCTTTAATCCCAGGCAGACATCGAGGCCATCCTGAGAAATTACATAGTGAATTCCAGGTCAGCCTGAGCTACTGCGAGACCATCCCCTCCCCACCATCCCCCCCCAAAAAATAGACATATGTGGCTAGTGACTTCTGAATTGACCAGTAGCCTTGTCTGGAACAAGGGTGAGGAAGCTTTTATGTAAAGGCCCTGATAACAGATAGTTTAGGGTGTTTTTTTATTTTGTTTTGTTTTGTTTTAGTTTAGGTTTTACAAGCCATTCAACTGTGCTGTCGTACAAATGCATCCCTAGGTATTGTAACTAAGTAAGTTTGGCTGGAGCCATAGACACTTCGTAGACACTGAAGTTGTCTCCCCCACCCCCACCCCCCCCACGTCTTAGGATGGAGGATTTTTTTTTTTTTTTTTTTCAAGGTAGGATTTCATTCTGGCTCAGGCTGACCTGGAATTCACTATGTAGTCTCAACTCATGGCAATCCTCCTAACTCTGCCTCCTGAGTGCTGGGATTAAAGGCATGCGTCATCACACCTGGCTTTGGAGGTATTTATTTATTGATTGATTTGAGAGAGTGGGAGAGAAAGGCAGACAGAGAGAGGGAGAGAGAGAAAGAGAGAGAATGGGCGCGCTAGGGCCTCCAGCCACTGCATCTGGCTGACATGGGTCCTGGGGAATGGAACTGAGGTCCTTTGGCTTTGCAGGCAAACGCCTTAACCGTAAGCCATCTCTCCAGCTCCATTGGAGGGTTTTATGGTTATTTATTTTTTGTTTTTATTTTTTATTTTTTTTCTAGGTAGGTGTTAGGTGGGACTATGTTCAGAACAAAGGACCTAACAAGATGGCCATACTTTCCAATACCTTACCACCCATATTCCTGAGCATGATGGGGGGGGACCAGCAGTTTCAAGACTCCCCTGGCGGCCAACGGCTGTGCCCCCCTCCCTAGTTGTAACCTTATAAGGAGATCTGCTTTCCCTCATCCTTGAAATAGTTACTTTCCTCAGCCTGCCCTTTCTTGTAGCTAAGGTGTCAGCTCTTCCCGCCCTCCCCTTTAAAAGACACCTTAGCTCCCGGATGAGACTTCTCTGGCTTACATCTTGGGACCAGTGATCCTCCAGAGGGCAGTGCCAATAAACCTGAACTAGCTTTACTAATCCGGTATGATCTGGTTCCTCACATTGGTCAAGCCTTTAAGGAGTCTCACTCTAGCCCAGGCTAACCTTGAATTTACTATGTAGTTTCAGGCTGGCCTCAAACTCATGGCAAGTCTCTTTCTTACTTCTGCCTCCCAAGTGCTGGAATTAAGGGTACGTACCACCATGCCTAGTGGGTTTGCTGTTTTATTTATTTGACAGAGAAAGAAGGAGGAGGAGGAGGAGGAGGGAAAGAGAGAGAGAGAGAATGGACATGTCAGGGCCTCCAGCCACTGCAAGCAAACTCCAGATATGTGTGCCCCTTTGTGCATGTGGCTAACATGGGTCCTGGGGAATTGAACCTGGGTACTTTGGCTTTGCAGGCAAACACGTTAACTGCTAGGCCATCTCTCCAGCCCCGGATTTTCTGTCTTTGAGATAGGGTCTCCTTATGTAGCCAAAGCTGGCCTTGACATCTTTTTTTTTTTTTTTTTTAATATTTTACTTTTTTTTTTTGTTTTTTTCGAGGTAGGGTCTCACTCTGGCTCAGGCTGATCTGGAATTCGCCATGGAGTCTCAGGGTGGCCTCGAACTCTCGGTGATCCTCCTACCTCTGCCTCCCGAGTGCTGGGATTAAAGGCGTGCGCCACCACGCCCGGCTATATTTTACTTTTATTTGTTTATGAGACAGAGAATGGGCACACTGGGGCTTGTAGCCACTGCAAACAAACTCTAGACACATGCACTGCTGCTACCATCATATTGCATCTGGCTTATGTGGCTACTGGGAAATCAAACCTGGTTCCTTAGGCTTCATAGGCAGACGCCTCAATAGGTAAGCTATTTCTCCAGCCCTGGCCTTGACATCTTGATCCCTAGCTTCAGGCTCCTGAGTTTCTGGGATTACAGGTGTGTATCAACATACCCAGCTTCATATAATTTTTTCTTTCCAAATTTTTTCTTTTTTTTTTTGAGGTAGGGTCTCTGACCTGGAATTCACTATGTAGTCTCAGGGTGGCCTTGAACTCATGGTGATCCTCTGACATCTGCCTCCTGAATGCTTTTTTTTAATTATCTTTATTTATTGGAGAACGACAGACAGAGAGAGAAAGAGTCAGATAGACAGAGGGAGGGAGAGAGAGAATGGGCAAGCCAGGGTCTTCAGTCCCTGGAAACAAACCTCAGACACGTGCACCCCTTGTGTATCTGGCTAATGTGAGTCCTGGGGAATTGAGCCTCAAACCGGGGTCCTTAGGCTTCATAAGCAAGCGCTTAACCACTAAGCCATCTCTCTAGCCCTCCAATGTTTTTTATTAACAATTTCCATGATTATAAAAAATATCCCATGGTAATGCCCTCCCTCACTCCACTTTACCCTTTGAAACTCCATTCTCCATCATATCCTCTTCCCCTCTCAATTACTCCCTTTTATTTTGATGTCATGATCTTTTCCTCCTATTATGATGGTCTTGTGTAGGTACTGTCAGGCACTGTGAGGTCATGGATATCCAGGCCATTTGGTGTCTAAGGATAAAAAATATGGGCTGGAGAGATGGCTTAGCAATTAAGCGCTTGTCCGTGAAGCCTAAGGACCCAGGTTCAAGTCTCCATTCTCCAGGACCCACGTTAGCCAGATGCACAAGGGGGCCACAAGTCTGGAGTTCTGGAGGCTCTGGCACGCCCATTCTCTCTTCCTCTTTCTCTATCTGACTCTTTCTCTCTCTGTCACTCTCAAATAAATAAAGTTAAAAAATACTTTTTTTATTTTGAGAGAGAGATACAGAAATAGGGAGAGAGAGAGAGAGAGAGAATGGGTGCACCAGGGCCTCCAGCCATTGCAAACGAACTCCAGATGTGTGCACCCCCTTGTGCATCTAGTTTACCTGGGGCCTGGAGAATTGAACCTGGGCTTTGGCTTTTTAAGTAAGTGCCTTAACTGCTAAGCCATCTCTCCAGCCCATATAATATTTGTGTTGTAAAATATTTTCTTTTTTTAAATTTTCTTTTATTTATTTATTTTTTTGGTGTCTCAAGGTAGGGTCTCACTGTAGCTCAGGCTGACCTGAATTCACTATGTATTCTCAGGGTGGCCTTAAACTCATGGTAATCCTCCTACCTCTGCCTCCTGAGTGCTGGGATTAAAGGCATGCGCCACCACGTCTGGCTTTAATTTCTATTTATTTATCAGAGAGAGAGAGAGAGAGAGAGAGAATCAGCACACCAGGGCCTCCAGCCACTGCAAACAAACTCCAGACACATGCACTACCTTGTGCATCTGGCTTAAGTGGGACCTGGAGAATTGAACCTGAGTCCTTAGGCTTCACAAGCAAGCACCTTAACCATTAAGTCATCTCTCCAGCCCTCTTTTGATTGAAAAAAACATTTCATTTTTATTCATTAATTTCTTTGACAGAGAAAAAGAGGGAGAAAGAGAGGGACAGAGAAAGAGAATGGGTGCTCCAGCCACTGCAAATGAACTCCACACACATAGGCCTCTTTGTGCATTTGGCTTATGTGGGTCCTGGGGAATCAAACCTGGGAACTTTGGCTTTGCAGACAAATGCCTTAACTGCTAAGCCATCCCTCCAGTCCCTCTTTTGATTTTTTAAAACAATTTTATTTCTTTTTTTAAAAAATATATTTTATTTATTTATTTATTTGGGAAAGAGGCAGAGAGAGAGTGGGAGAGAATGGGGGTGCCAGGGCCTCCAGCCACTGCAAACGAACTCCAGATGCATGCACCCCCTTGTGCATCTGGCTTACATAGGTCCTGGAAAATGGAACTGGGATCCTTTGGCTTTGCAGACAAATGCCTTAACCACTAAGCCATCTCTCCAAGCCCTCTTTTGATTGTTTTGGTTTTCCGAGGTAGGGTCTCACTCTAGCTCAGGCTGACCTGGAATTCACTATGTAGTTTCAGGGTGGCCTCGAATTTACAGCAATCCTCCTACCTCTGCCTCCCAACTGCTGGGATTAAATTAGGCGTGCGCCACCACGCCCACGCCTGGCTCAAATAAATATTTCTTTAAAAATCAAAAGAGGAGCCGAGCGTGGTGGCACACGCCTTTAATCCCAGCACTCAGAAGGCAGGGGCAGAAGGATCGTAGTGAGTTTGAGGCCATGCTGAAACTACATACTGAATTCCAGGTTTGCCTGGGCTAGAGCAAAACCCTCTCTCTCCAAAAAAAAAAATAAATTAAAAAAAAAAATTGCAAATACAGAGACAGAGAGAGGAGAGACAAGAGAGAATGGGTATGATGCCAGAGCCTCCAGCCGCTGCAAATGAACTCCAGCCATATATGCCACCTGCGTTGTTAGGCTTTATAGGCAAGGCAAGTGCTTTAACCACTGACCCATCTCTCCAGCAGCCATCTTTGATTACTTTTAAAATATTTATTTATTTATTTTTATTATTTATTTATTTATTTATTTTTGGTTTTTCGAGGTAGGGTCTCACTCTAGCCCAGGCTGACCTGGAATTCATGATGGAATCTCAGGGTGGCCTAGAACTCATGGCAATCCTCCTACCTCTGCCTCCTGAGTGCTGGGATTAAAGGTTTGTGCCACCATACCCGGCATTAAAATATTTATTTGTTTGAGAGAGTATATGAGAGAATATGAGAGAGCGTGCCATGGCCACTTGCCCATACAAACAAAGGAACTCCAGACCCATGCACTACTTAGTGCATCTGGCTTTGTGTGGGTATTTGGTATCCAACCTGGGCCTCTATAATTTTTTTTTCCCAAGTTAAGGTCTCACTCTAGCTCAGGCTAACCTGGAATTTACTATGTAGTCTCGGGGTAGCCTCGAACTCAAGGTGATCTTCCTACCTCTACCTCTCTAGTGTTGGGATTAAAGGCATGGGCCACTACATCCAGCACTGGGCCTCTATCTTTTGTGAGAAAATGCCTTTAACTGCTGAGCCATCTCACTAGATCTTGATTAGTAATTGATTTGTTTATTTATTTTTTTTGTTTTTCGAGGGTCTCACTCTAGCTCAGGCTGACGTGGAATTCACTATGTCATCTCAGGGTGGCCTCAAACTCATGGCGATCCTTCTACCTCCTCCTCCCCAGTGCTAGGGTTAAAGGTGTGTGCGACCATGACCGGCTGATTTATTTTTTAATTTATTATTATTACTTGGTTTTTCATGGTAGGGTCTCACTGTAGCCCAGGCTGGCCTGGAACTTACTATGTAGTCTTAGAGTGGCCTCGAACTCAAAGTAATCCTCCTACCTCAGCCTCCCAAGGGTTGGGATT
Organism: Jaculus jaculus; assembly: GCF_020740685.1. Taxonomy (NCBI): domain Eukaryota; kingdom Metazoa; phylum Chordata; class Mammalia; order Rodentia; family Dipodidae; genus Jaculus; species Jaculus jaculus. The sequence continues at coordinate 11,607,290 of NC_059111.1, forward strand.
AAAAGCATGTGCCACCACGCCTGGCTAATAAATTTTTTTTTTTAATTTATTTATGAGAGAGAGAGAGGATGGGTGCATCAGGGCCTCTAGCCACTGCAAATGAACTTCAGACTCATGTGCTGCCTTGTACATCTGGCTCACGCGGGTTCTGGGGAATGGAACCTGATACAGGGAAGCACCTTAACTGCTCAGCCATCTTTCCTGCCTTTGGTTATTTATTTATTTATTTTTGAGGTAGGATTTCGCTCTGACTCAGAGCTGACCTGGAATTCACTATGTAGTCTCAGGGTGGCCTCGAATTCACTGATTCTCCTACCTCTGCTTCCTAAGTGTTGGGATTAAAGGCTTGGATCATGTAAAGCTTGATTATTTTTTAACTATTGAGTTACAGATAAATCTAAAACACTAATCCCCAATCTTTATCTGCGAGGTACCTAATTCTCACTGATAAGATACCCTGTAGGCTGGAAGTTTGCTATCACCTAACCTCCTTCTGATGGGGGGGGAGGGGATTCTATTTTCTAGACAAAACAAGCTGAGTGTTCTTCATCTTAACTGTCAACCCTCCCACTCTCCTTCTCTTTTTGTAGAGAGATAGGGACTTCATGGCTCATTCTATCTTCTAGTCACAAGCTCCCTTGAATGGCCCTGTTGAAAGATGCCTTAAAATAAGGGAAGAAAGGAAAGATAACTGCATAGTTGAATAAAATGGTCAAGGACTCAGGAAGGACATAATAGGGGTAAGTAGTGGGGAGCCTTGAGAGTTAAGATAAATTTATGCTTGCTATGATGGGAGTTGGAAGTCTGAGGAGGTCATGAAGAGTATGTTCTACAAGCAACTGGTGGGTGGGAGGGCTCACCTAAACATGGACTGAAATATCTAATGTGTTGGGCAAACTGAAATAGGCGACAGAGAAAGGTAAAATTACAAAGGATGGTCGGGTGTGGTGGCACTCGCCTTTAAGCCCAGTACTCGGGAGGCAGAGGTAGGAGGATCACTGTGATTTGGAGGCCACCCTGAGACTACATAGTGAATTCCAGGTCAGTCTGAGCTAGAGCGAGAGTCTTACCTTGAAAAGCAAAAACAACAGCAGCAAAAAGTTACAACGGATAGAAATAGAATTGTGGGTTGGAGGACAGCATTTAATTCCCTCCCCCCCCGAATTTAGTGATAAAAGATGGTGAGATGAAAGGAATACAGAACTAGAAATAAAATTTAAAAAGCACCAAGCCACCCCTGAGAGAACAAAGGATCAAAGATATGGTTTGCTGAACGAAGGGGTTAAAAACAAAAAAACAAAAACAACAGAACTAGGTGACAGCATCATTAAGCTGTGATCAGCTTGCGGGTGCTGAAGTTTCGTGGGAGCCCGGGTGGGTCTGTCCTCCTCCCCACGAGCGGTCTGAAGGACATCTGCAGGCAGGCTGGCGGTGCAGGGCGACCCACGCCGGTCCGCCGCGCGAGCTCCTCCTCCGAGGACAGAGCCTTGGGCTCCGGCGCTGCAAGCCAGGGGTCTGGCTCCATCCCGTTTCAACCGGCTCTCGCGCGGGTGTGTGTGGCGGGGGGGGGTCCCCGGGGTTCTCGGCACCGGCGGGCACCGCGCAAGCCGAGCCGCTCCAGGAGCTGGCTGCAGCATCCAGGCTCCGGGTTTCCCGGGCGCCGCGCCGCGCTCCCCTCCCGGCTGCTTCCAGCCCGGGCAGCCGCCGCCGTCCCGATCCGCGGGCCCGCCGATCCAGTGTCCGCGTCTTCCAGTCGGCCCTGGCTGTCCCGGATCGCGGCGACGGCGACGGCGGCGGCGGCGGTGGCTGGGAGAGAGAGAGAGAGAGAGAGAGAGAGAGAGAGAGAGAGAGAGAGAGAGGGAGAGGGGGCGAGAGGGGGAGAGGGAGAGAGAGGGGAGGGGGGTGCAACCCGCGGCCCCGGGACACGGCGGGGCACCGGCCAGGCGGGGCGGAGCGGCGACAGGAGGAGGAGGAGGAGGAGGAGGAAGGGGGGGCGGAGAATCCCGAGCCGGAGCCGGGGCGGGGTGGGGGGGAGGGGCCCGGGAACGGATGGCGGCCTGGGACCCGTAGCAGAAGACGGCTCTAGGGCCCGGGGCTCCCCCCCCCCGGGCGGCCGGAGGCGGCGGCGGCGGCGGCGGCGGCTCCCGGGGAACCGGCCGCGCGGTGAGTCCCGAGCTTTGTGTTGGAGCTGGGGGGGGTGTCCGGGGGAGGAGGAGGATGGAGGCGGCGCGGTGGCCGAGGCCGGGGGTTGCTGAGCGGGGTGCGGGGGGGGGGGAGCCGCGGCCTGACGGAGGAAGTGGGGGGCTGCGGGGACGGCCGGGGCGGAGCGAGGTGTGGGTGGGTCGGGGGGGGGGGAAGGTGTGTGATGGGCGGGGGAAGGGGGTCGTTGCGAGGTTTTTTTTTTTTTTGGGGGGGGTTGCGGGCGGGTCGTAGGAAAGGACGGCCGGGCCGGGCCCGGGCAGCGAGGGGAAGTTGGAGCGTGCTCCCCGGAGCTGCGGGATTGAGGTATCGGGGAGCCCGGGACTCCGAGCCGAGGGCGGCTGCCCGGGCCGGCGAGCCGGGGCCACGGAGTTTCGGACGCCCGTGTGGCTCTGTGCAGGGCTGGCGTTGGGGGGAGAGAAGTGGAGGCGACCCTGGCCCGACGGGGTAAAGCGCGGGGCGGGGGGTGGTGGTGGTCTGCAAGGGAAGGGCTGCAAGCTGGACGTGTGCATGCGTGTGTGCATGTGCGTGTGCGCGTGTGCGCGCGGCCCAGGGTGGGGGGAAGCCGGGTGGCCGGGACAGCGTGCAGTAAGTAAAGGTTGTGGGGGTGTAACCCCCCCCTTTCCAGGCTCTGCGCGTCACATTTTACTCCAGTCCTTTTCTTCAAGATGGAGGGAACCCTCCCTGGGCCTGGTGGACTTTTTCTTTTTTTTTTTTTTAAACTGCTCTCCTCTTTGGGTACCCCCCTCCTCTTCTCTCTCTCCCTGGGAGCGTTGCTGACCCCGTCCTGTTTGGAAAACCCACGCTGCCCTCTTTTTCCCTTTATGTGTAATTACGGTTGGATCATCTCTGTGCTTTTGCTCAGATTTTCTTTTCCTCCCTCTGGGGCTGAGGAGGAGGAGGAGGAGGAGACACATCTGACCAATTAATGTGTGTTTGTGAAACAGGCAGCAGCAAACAGTCATTTCAGCTTCTAGGAATTAGGCTCACACAGGGTGGAGAGATCAGAGCCCTTCAGGGGGAATATTTCTGAACAAATCACAGACGATTGTATTCTCTTAAGAAACCTCTTCCTTACCTAAATGAGAGTAAGAAAGATTGGGGGGGGGGGGAGAAGAAAGCCTGTCTGTTTGCAGCCATGTGTCCAGAGCCTCTGGGGTGGTGAGGAGAGTCCCTAAGCCCCTGCAGGCCTCGCTTTTCTGTACGAGGCTTTGCTCTGCAGCCTTGAGTTAATTTCACCCCTGCTGCTTTGTCTTGGGGGAGGGAGTGCTGGTTTAGGCTGTTGTGAGGAGATGACTGTTATGCTACCACACACAATAGTCGGTGTCATTTTATCGGGAGCGCTTACCCCAGGGCTGAGAACTGCTGCTGCACAGATAAACCCGGTCCCTCTCGCCCGCCTATTGTGTACACAGTGAAGGTCATAGGTTCAAGTCTTGTCTGAGAGCTTTGGATATGCTCCATCTCCCAGGCTCCTCAGTGCCATTTTCTTCCTTTTCCACACTGGGGCTTGCCATTGGTGGAGGCCAGACAGAAAGGCTCTTCTTTTTGAGTGAGGAACAATGCAGAGCTCACTGGCACACATTTTTCAGAAGAATAGGGGATGCCAGCCATGTTGTGCCTGCCTGTTTGGTTAGTTGGCCTGTACCAAGTTGTGGAGTAGTCATGTCTGGGATTCTCAGCCCTCATGTTTTGGGTCAGATCTTTAAGGAAGATTGCAAAGGGAGGGTTGTATATCCTATTATTTATTTATTTGTATATAAGTGAAACACTCATGCAATGATTTTTTGTTTGCTAGCTTAGGAATGCCACTAAAAATCTGTGCAGGGTTAAGATAGACAAGGACCAAGTTCCTCTCCACCCCACTACCAATAGTGTCTACTAGTTAGCTGCCTAGGCTGGCCTTGAAGTTGCAGTGTAGCCTACACTGGTCTCAAAGTCACAATCCTTCTGCCTTAGCCTCTGCAATGCTGGGATTTACAGACTTGTGCCACAAACCCTGCTTCCAACTACTTTTTTGTTTTGCTTTGTTTTTTTGAGGTAGTGTCTCACTTTAGCTCAGGCTGACCTGGAATTCTCTATGTAGTCTCAGGGTGGCCTCAAACTCACGGTGATCCTCCCACCTCTGCCTCCCCAGTGCTGGGATTAAAGGCGTGCGCCACCATGCTCGGCCTTTTTTTTTTTTTTTTAAATGGTGACTTCCTGGTCAACAGTTGTACAACAAAAAAAAAAGCCACCCAATTTACCTCTCCAGACAAGCTCTGGACACAAAACTTTCCTTTTTATAATTTAACTCTAAGGGAAAGAGATGATTTGCCATTGTGTTAGGGGGAGAGATTTGTCAAAGTGATTAAGGTTAAAATGCCATGTGGGTTTGGGGAATTAGAAGATGGGAAGAGCTTAGAGGGAATCCTGTCCTTGTATGTCTTATAGAAGCGCTCACTTAGTATTTATGTTCTATTCAGTGTGTAAAAAATCATTTGGGGCTAGAAAAGAGGTTTCCACTTAGGGCATTAATGAAAACTTTAAAAAAGATTAGAAATAAACTCATTGTAGGAGAGGATTGCATTCAGTACACTATATACACAATAGCCAACCAACCATTTTCCATAGAGTATTGAATGGGAACTCGAGCCTTGGATTTTGGCAAAGGTCTTTCAAAGGCAGTGAATCTGACTGACTGGTATTTCCCTCATGCCTTGATTTCATTGAGTTAGTTTCTTTCTGTTGTTGCCATCCTCGCATTTGTCCTTGGGCTCACCTGCTGCTAGGAGACTTGGATCACCCCACCTCATGCCCTCACTGGACTCGTTGCGCTTCTTACAATGACGGCCTGCCACTTAGGTGTTGGGCTTTTCATAAGAAAGAACAGGTTGTTTTTACGATGATATTTTTTTGAATTATTTATTTATTTATTTGAGAGCGACAGACACAGAGAGAAAGACAGATAGAGGGAGAGAGAGAGAATGGGCGCGCCAGGGCTTCCAGCCTCTGCAAACGAACTCCAGACGTGTGCACCCCCTTGTGCACCATGATATTTTTTGAAAGCAGAGCTGTCTGTAGGCCACACAAACATGTTGTCTGTATGTCCTAAGTCCCTGACTGAGCTGCAGCTCAGTGGAGTCTGAAGCTTTGTGATCTGGAGCTGTTGGCGTTTTTTCTGAGTGCTGCAGATGATAGTGAAGGCAGAGCCTTATATTAAATTTGCTCTCATTAGATTTAGCCGTTTCAAAATTGGACCCTTGCTTCTAAGACCATCTTTCAGATAGCATTTTGGATCCCCCCTTCCCCGCCCCCAGCCTGTTGGTAGGAAGTATGTTCTGGTGAAAGGTCTAGATAGCTGGACAGATTAGTGCTTATTTTGTGTGGGGATATGGAAGTATAATTTTGGCTCCTGGTAGTAATTATGTCGCAGTTAGCATATAGCAACTAAATGACTGGAACAGGGTAATTTGTTGAGGGGTTTACTGATTGCTCTGTCAAGTGGAAGTGCCACTCCTTATTTATTTGACACTACTGCCTGAGTTGAGGCAGGGAAACTACATAAAAGACTGACATTTATTCTCACAAAGTTGCTTCTCTGCCGGGTACCTTCGTCCTTCTACTGCCACTTTGTCCTACTCCAACGACAGTGAAGCAGTTGTTCGTCCCATTATGAAACGCTGGCACGGGCGGGAACGCTGCGGGGCAGATGAGACCTTGCGGAGATAAGGCACCCGTAGGTTGTGTGGCAAGTTCTGTTCTCTGCAGCTTCTTGCCTTTAGTTGATTTTTTAAAAAATATCAGTTTCCTTTTTAAAAACAAATTACAACAAAAATGCACAAAATATAAAGCCACCTTGCATTAAATACATCCTCATATTACCTCTCTGATAAGAGTTGGCTGTGACAGACAAAAGATAGGTGATGCTGATTGGCGTGTTCTGGGTCCACTGAGTGTCAGGGAAGGACTCTCTTCAGCAGGGAACAGGTAATTCACCAAAGCACCTGTCTAGCAAGGCATGTGGCATTGGCGGCAGCTGTGCAGCTGGAGAGGGATTATTGAGCAGGTGGTTGGAGAATCACATGCCACAGTGACAAGAAAATACTTGGTCCTTTGTGGTTTAGGTTCAGTTCTTACGTGTGAAATTGTACTTTGTTTCATATTTCTCAATGCCTACTGTTGATTTGTTAGTGTGATGATAAAGGAATAGAGGAAAAAGATTATTTTTTGAGTAGCATGCCCTAGACACGGTCCTACATGGTGCTATTGTATTTCTGGGAATTTTGGCTTTATGCCCGACAAAAGGGAAGGAAATAGTGGTAATTCAATGTTCCTAGTACTTATTTATTAGAAGGAAATAGGAAACAGAAAATCTTTTGCTTTCCTGGTTGTGAAAAGCTTTAGCCCACTGGGAGAGGATTTCCAGCCGATTTTGTGCAAAGGATGTAATGGACTTTTTGTGTTAGGTTTAGCTGACATGCCTTACTCAAGACATGCATGTCTTTATTTTATGAATGTTATTATTATTATTCTTGGTTTTTCTGAGGTAGGGTCTCACTCTAGCCTTTTCAGATTTTTCCTCCAGCCCTTTTGTAATTCTTTTTCTTTTTCCAGACCTGTAAAAAAAGATTTTATTTATTTAAGAGAGAGTGAGTGAGAGAAAGAGAGAATATGAATGGACTTTCCAGGGCCTCCAACCATTGTGCAGACAAACTCCAGACACATGTACCACCCTGTGCATGTCTGTGGGTTCTGGGGAATCTAACCTGGGTCCTTTGGCTTTGTAGGCAAGTGCCTTAATCACTAAGCCATCTCTCCAGTCCTTTTTTGTTTTAAATTGACAACTTCCATAATATATTTTTCTTTATGTTATCTCTGTTAATAATTTCATTTTTCTTTTACATGTTTGTTGAGGCTAATTTTGTGTGTGTGTGTGTGTGTGTACACGTGTACGTGTGAATGCAGGCATGTGGACGTCAGAGACAACTTCCCGGTCCATGCTTTTTGTCCCACCTCCTTGGAGGCAGGGTTTCTCTGCATCTGGTCCTTTGTGCTGGGCTCACCAAGGGCTTCTGGGAGATCGTCCTTCTGCCTCAGCCTCACTACCGTCATCAGTGTGCTGGGTCACAGAGCCTGCTGTTTACACGGGGTCTGAGTGTTGAATTCAGGTACTTAGGTTGGCGTGGCAAGCGCTTTGTTTATACACTGGACCATTTCCCTAGCCTCTTGTTTTTACTTATTTATTTATTTACTTATTTTTTGCAACTGACCTGGAACTTACTCTGTAGTGTCAGGCTGGTCTCAAACTCACAGTGATCTTAGCTTCCTGAGTGCTGAGATTAAAGGTGTGAGCTACCATGCCGCCCACCCACTTTACTCCAACTTCCCACCCCCCTTTGAGGCAGTGTTCTGTTATGTAGCCCAGGCTGAACTCGTGATCATCTCGTTTCAACCTCCTGAGGGCTAGGATTGCAGGTTACAGGCTTGTACTACCATGCTTGGTCCTGTCCTCTCATGTATATGATGTTTA